>NW_006408574.1:14270843-14274666 GCF_000296735.1 Chrysochloris asiatica
TTTTACATGCTAGATACATGGTATGTGTACCCCAAACAAATTAAATCTATAATGTCTAGGGTAAGAGGAGATGTCTGCTCCTTAGAAAGAGCTGCAAAACGTCATATCCTAGCAGTGCAAAGTTTAAATAATTTAAAAATCCAATCGGTTGAGATAAGTAATCTACAATTTCTACATGGAATCGAGCAAAGGCCTTTAAAAGGTATTCAAACCAATTAGTTTAACAGTCAACAAACAATGATTTCATGTCTGCAGTGAGCTGCACGTTACCGGAGGTGGCTGGTGGGCATTAAGAAGCCCAATGAAAAATGACAAACACAGCACTCTATTCTAGAATATATTCAGATTCTATTTACACTTTCTATCTCAGATTAAAAGAAAATGGGAGTAATTCTCAATGGAAACCAACCAAAATGCCTTTCTGTAGGTAAAGAAATCTCCTGGCACTAGTTTAGATTAGGCACCGTGCCTTCTGCTTGAAAAAGAAAAGCTCACAAAGTGACGATCTTTGCATTTAAACAAAAGCAATAAGGCCTTATTATCCAAGACACTGGAATTTTGTGGTCCAGTGAGTAGAATTGCTGCATCATTATTTGCTTTTATGTGGAATATAAATACAGGTCCTGGTGCAGCACTGTGGGTTAATGTGCTAGACGGCAAGGTCAGTTTGAATAGGAAGGTTGACAGTTTAAGCTCACCAGCCATTCCTTGGAGGTAGTGGTTATGTGCTGTGGAGTCAGTTCTGACTCACAGTGACCCTGTACAGGGTTTCTGAGGCTGTAAATCTTTACGGGAGCAGAAAGCATCTTTCTCCTGCGGAACAGTTGGTAGTTTCGAACTGCTGACTTTGAGGTTCGCAGGCCAATTCGTGACTGTTACACTACCAGAGCTCCTTAGCCATTCCCTGGAAACCCTAAAATGGAACCCTATGAATTGGAACTGACTCGATTGTACTTAACAACAATAAATACGAGTAGCATTCTATATTGCAATACTCTCCAGCATCTATCCTCGCGAGAATTCAAAGCTCTCTCTAAGAAGATACAGGGCCCTGCCTAAAAGGAGAGGTTTCATCCTCTTAGACAAGGAAAACAAACAAACAAACAAAACCCACTTTAACATGCAGTTGCCCAATAAGGCAGGAATTGTATTCACAAGGTTTGACTCTTGTGTCTGTGTATATCATCAGCTGTGAGAAAACACAACATTCAACTCTTGTATGAAAACAAACCAAAGTGGTTCACAGTAAAATGAAAACTTGGTTTCTTCATGGGATTAAAAAAAAAAAAGTTATTTTTTAAGTACTTTACATGTTTGCTAGATGCATACAGTTTCCTTCTGTGGTTTAAATTTCTATCATGGGCTGTGATTTAAAAAACAAACCACCAACAACAAAACTCCCCACACAAAAACCAAAGGAGAAGACAGAAATACTGGTGTAGCTTGGTTAGGATTGAGCCACTCTACATGTTCTCTGGGAATCTTGGTGTGGTGCTATAGGATAAGCACTGGACTGTTAACTGCAGGTCAGGTCAGTGGTTCAAACCCACCAGCTGCTTCTTGGAAAACAATGAATCAGAACCAACACAATGGTACTTAACAGTGACATCAACAACATGTTCTCTGAGCATCTGTTAGAACCAGGTCATAGCTGACACGCTTAGCAAAGACTAGCACCTGAGCTTCTTCTGAAGCCCATCACTAGAATTAGGCCAAAGGTTGTTTCTAACCACGCGGCCGATGTCAAGTTGATGTCTAGCTGTAAAAGACCGAAGTTACATTGGAAGTCTCCTGTGGCAACATTCAAGAGGATGCCAGCAATGTTTTTACTTAAGGAACCATGCGAGAAATTCAAACCCATTACTTATAACAGTTTTAGTTGTTGACAACCTTTTCAAATCAAAACCAACACATCACATCCAATGAGGACAAATACCACTATGACAAGGCACGCTTATGGCAAGTTAACACAACAAAATCAGCTGTAGCATTCCATTTAAGGCAATGAGTCAAACTCAACACAATTACATTTCAAAGTTGGGAATTGGCTACATTCAGACTTTGCTGAAGTAAGACAAAGGAGACGAAGGATAGAACTGCAAGACAGCCTGAAGTGACCGCTGGAAACAAGATCCCCTGACTTAGTGACTTTCTACCTGCAAAACTGCTGTATTCCTCAAATGCACAAAAAAATCAAGGATACGAATTTTTCTCATACTCTTTAAAAATAATATTGGAAACTACAACTGTTATTGCTTTAGTTGTAATCTGACCCTAGGGGTGGGGAGAACTTACAACACATTTCCATTAGAAGTAACTGTTGTGAAAAATTGCAAGTAAAGGACAAGAAAAGATTATATTTGGACTCAATGTTATTAAAGTACTTTAATCTTTCTCTTTCTCAAAAACCTGTTTGAAAAGGTTTCAAACTCAACTGCAAAATCTGGGAGCAATTTTTAAAAGACAATCAACCTAGACAATGTCATCACTGTAGGAGAAGCATGAGACTTCTAACTGTAGCATCAGCTGTTCAAACCCACCAGCCGCACCTTGGAAACCCTATACGGGGTCCCTATAAGTCATAACTGACTCTGTGGCACTTAGTCACACAACATTTTCTCTCAGGAAATCCTTGTATTTCTCAGAGGGAGCTGATGAGAAAGAAATGTTCCAGTGCCCATGAACACGCGTGTACATGGTATCAAACGCAGGTGGAAAAGTGTCTCTTGAGTTTAGCTCCACAGAGCTATCTTCTCTCCCTCATTCCACCTCAGAACTTCGTTTCTCAGGCGCTTTCTCTGATTCATCAGGCTCCTGAGACTAAATTTTAAGACTTAGATCTATTGACAAACACTCTCTCAGTCTTTCATTCTCAATCACACATTAAACAAAGGATTTCTGATTTTGACAGTGAGAAAGACTCACGTATGAGGGGTGGCAGACACTGGAGAACAACAGAAATTTAGGATTATTTTTCTCTAATGAGCCCATGCAAATGAACAAGCTCCATTTCCCTCTTTTGACATGTTTTACTTTGAATCCAGCCTCTTTTAGATCCTGGGGATACCCCCCAAAAGATTATTTTAAAGACAGTTATTCTTGGTTAGGGTTCATGTATCAAGCTAAGGGTGAGGACTGAAATACAGCAGCTTCGCTACATCTTTAGAACAAGAGAACAGGAATGACTGAACACAGTTACTGAGCTTTGTCTTTTCCGGTTTGATTTTCAAGTGAGAATGGGTGGTGATTCATGAAACTGAGATAGAATCTTACTGAATGACCAGCGAATGATTTCTTTCTTTTCAGAACCGAAGTCCAGCTGCCTGGCCAATAGAATGGAAACACCATCTCCAGCATCAAAGGGTTATTTCAAGGATTACACATGATGTCACTAAAACACATAACTCAATGCTGGGCCCAAAGAGGTCATCATTAAATCCTGGTATTATGTGCCACCCAGTCGGCTCGTTCTCACAAGGACCCCATGTACAGCAGAAGAAAACCTGACCTGGTCTTCTATCATCTTCATGGCCATGGTATGGCTGAGTCCACTGATGGCCCTACTGTTGCCATTTCAGTGTCAGTGAGACCTTCTCCCTTTTTCATGGACCAACAAGCACTGTTGTTGGGTACTGTTCAGTCAACTTCCTACTCCCAGTGACCCCATGTGACAAAGTAGGGTTTTCTGTACTGTCACCTTTGTGGGAGCAATCACCAGGTCTTTCTGCTGCAGCTCCACAATAGCTATTATATTCATTATGATCTGAATTTCCTCTTGTTGTTATTGTAAACCAGGGGTGTTGTTACTTTTATTATGTTCCAT
>NW_006408574.1:14275146-14279048 GCF_000296735.1 Chrysochloris asiatica
TAACAACAACAAAAATGTGATGGCTGGAATGGAGGTTGCCTTGGCAGGGCCAAACCAAATGATTCTACAGGACTTGTGGTACTATGTATTAATGAATTGGACTGCAAGGTTGGTTTGAACCTCAAGGTCAGTGGTTCAAGCTCACCAGCCGCTCAGAAACCCTAAACAGGGCCACTGTGAGTCAGAACCAACTCAATGGCATATAGTCTGTGGGCCAGATGTTCCCCATCCCTGTTATAAACTATCAAAACCATTCTAAATGTGAAGAGAGGAATATGTTATTAATTTTTTATAGCATATAAAACAGCATATAGTCTGTGGGCCAGATGTTCCCCATCCCTGTTATAAACTATCAAAACCATTCTAAATGTGAAGAGAGGAATATGTTATCAATTTTTAAAAGGCATTTATTTAGGACTCCCCAGATACAAGATAGCACAACTGGTTTGCTCTCAACTACTAGATTGCTAACTGCAAGGCTGGTGGTTCAAACTCGCAAGATGTTTCTCAGAAACCCTATACAGGGTCATTATGAGTAGGAACTGACTTGACGTCACTTAACAACAACAACACAAGCCTGAGGGTTGGGAGTTCGAAACCAAGGAGTAGTGCTGCGGAACAAAGGCCTGGCAATCTACTTCTTTCAAAACAAAACCAAACTGTCTAAAGCTGTCCTGTTCTGTGACTCATGGGCAATGGGTAGGGAGCTGCTATGGGGACGCTAAGGTGAAAGGAGACACATGCCTGGTTGCAGTCCATCAGTTTTACAGAATAAGAAACAACGGAGGCTTCTTGAGAACTTCAAACAATGCCCTTCATCCACCTGAGCATTCAATTCTTTAAAGAAGAAAATGTGTCTGAGAGAGGCCCCAAGGCAATAAAAAGGAGCAACAAAATGTGCTCTCCAGGCTGTGGTTCAGAAACACTGCCCAGTAACTCTCCTTAAAACATAAGCAGATTGACGCAGTTCAGCTTTTGGGCTGAAGTTTTGGGTGGGGAGGCATTTCTTTTAATTATTCTGAAGTGATTGCTTTTATATGTGGTAGAATCAATCACCTTTTAATTTCTCAACAATTATGGAAAGAACAGGTGACCGAGGCTAAATTAAAGTGATGGAATCAATGTATAAAATGTTTTACCTTTTCTATAGTAAACAAATGCAAGTCAATGGAATGCTAAAAGCATGCTTATATGCATTCAGAGGAGAATCTTGTCGCTGGAAATCTCTCACATGAGTCTCTCCAGGAAGTTTGCCAAGGGTGCTTTGGGAAAATACTTCTTGTCCCAGTTTTCCTTCTACTTGACTTATCTTGGAAATGCCTGGCACATCATAGACCCTCAGTGAGTGGTAGCCAACTTTATGATCAACGGTGCTGTGGTCTAGGTTGGCTTATTTTTAAATGGCATGAAAGTTTCTGAAAATAAAACCTCTTCTTTTCAATTTCACAGGTATTTACTGAGCAAGGCAAAATACCAGAATTCCAGTTGCAGCAGAGCAAAATCGCACAACCAAGGCATTCTGTATCACTGCTATAAAATGATCTGCCCCACAATACTTTGAAAAGTTTGTTTATGACCAGATTAGACAGTCAAAGAAAGACCTACAAGAGCCGATAAATGATATCTGGGATGTCATGTCTGAACATAAATGAACAGCATTTGCAAAAAGTGATTGAAAATCAGAGTCTAGAGAAGTTAGGCAGAATGATTTTAACACCTTAGAATTCTTCTGCAAGGAATGAACCACAAATATGCTTCCATTTCATAACTGAAAGTTAATATCTATCAATATAACTGAGTTATAGATATATTTATAACTTTATAGATATACATATACAACTTTATATATATATACATATATTTAGATAAGATAGAAAAATATATCTGTATTATCTATTTTACCATTTGCCACTGAGTTGCTATCAACTCATGGCAACGTGACAGTGTCTCAGAGGAGAACTGACCTCCATGGACTTTTCAATGGCTGAGTTTTCAGAAATAGATAGCCAGGTCTTTCTTCCAAGGTACCTCTGAGTGGAGCTGAACTTCCACTCTCTCAGCTAGCAGGCTGAACTTAAAAGGGTATCTACAGGTCTGTTTCTACAGGTGCCTCTGGATGGTCTCAAACCTCTAAGTTTTTGCTTAGCAGCCTAGTGTGCCAGCTGTGGGTACCAACCAGATATCTCATATCATATATATTTTAAAACATAAAACATTTAAAACACTACCATCGAGTCAGTTCGGACTCATAGTGACCCTATATAGGGTTTCCAAAGCTGGAAATCTTTTTGGGAGCAGAAAACCCCACCTTTCTTTTAAGGAGTGGCTCGGAGGGTTGAACTGCTGACTCTGCAGTTAACAGTCCAGTGCTTATCCTACAACAGAATATAATGTATTGGAATATAGTTTAGTAGGCACAAACATTATATGCTGAACTGGTTATTTCTGCACACTATAGTACCTCTTTTGGCAATCTAAAAAACCCCAATTTAATGCTAGATTCTCCACAGTAAGGCCAGCTATGACTCCAATGATTTGATTCTCTTTTTGCAAAAGTGTCATTCTCTGTTGTCAAAATAGCCGTATCTATTTTTTTTTTCAAAATGGGAAAACTGTCTGGTGTGTATAGTTTCCTTCTTCATTTATCTTTAAACCAAAATCTAAACCTAGGATTGTCGAGTGGATTCTGATCATAGTGATTCTGTAAGACAGGACAGACTGCCCTATGGGGTTTCCAAGGCTCTTAATCTTTATGGACGCAGACTGCCACAAGTTTATCCTGAGTAGACACTGGTGGTTTCGAACTGCCTTTCAGTTAGCAATTCAGCACTTAACCATTGCACCACCAAGCCACTTGACCATTATTTACAAGAAGAATCAAAGGGCAAAGGAAAATCTGCAGTGAGGATGACAGGACATATTGCATTAGGCAAATCTGCTGCATAAGACCTTTTTAAAGTGTTGAAGAGCAAAGATATCAGCTTGAGGACTAAGGTGCTCCTGACCCAGGCCACTGTGTTTTCAATAGCCTCATATGCATGCGAAAGCTGGACAGTGAATAAGGAAGATCTTAGAAGAATTGATGCCTTTGGGTTGTGGTGTTGGAGGAGAATACTGAAAGTGCCATGGACTGCCAAAAGAACCAATAGATCTGTTTTGGAAGAACTGCAGCCAGAGTGCTCCTTAGAGGCCAGGATGGCTAAGCTTCATCTCTCTTACTTTGTACATATTGTCTGGAAGGACCAGTTGCTGGAGAAGGATATCATGTTTGGTAAGGTGGAGGGTCAGAGAAAGAGAGGAAGACCCCCAACGAGATGGACTGGCCAAATGGCAGCATTGATGGACTCAAGCATGGCAACAATTGTGAGGTTGGCCTAGGATCTGGCAGTGTTTTGTTCTGTTTTGCATAGGGGCGCTATGGGTCGATACAGACTCAATGGCACCTGACAACAACAACAACAAGCACCAGTGCAGTGACAGTTTTCATACATAAAACAAGACAAAAAAATGCAAAAAGAATAGATCATACATCACACAACTGCTTGTCAATTCACGGATCCATTCCAGCATGTCCTATACCATGTGTTAATTAAAAATACTTATTCATACACCCTTTGATTTATGCATCTGCCAGAAATTGACAGTTCCATCCAACTTTTCTGGTAACTTGGCTAAATCAATAGTTACCGTATCACAGATTTCTGGCACTTTGTAAGCAGAGAATGCCTGGGTGAGCCAGTCTCTGTGTGAAGATCGGATAGCACTAGGACTTCAGCTCTTCCCACATGGCTCAGCCCCCATCGCCCCTGAGCAGAAGCAGCGTCCCCATGTAGCCTGACCACACTTCTTTTTTCTGTCTTGGCCCAGCAATATTCCAGAGGCACTGCCACTGAGCATTATCA
>NW_006408574.1:14281782-14283760 GCF_000296735.1 Chrysochloris asiatica
AACTTCCGGTTTTCCTAGATTCACACTTTGTACATTCCATGGTCCGATTTTCAATGGATGTTTACAGCAGTTTCTCTTCATTTTGAGTTGTTCCTCATCAGCAAATGAAGGTCCCACGGGCTTTACTCCATTCGTGTCATCACGGTCAACTCTACTTTGAGGAGGCAGCTCTTCCCCAGTCGCATTTAGAGTGCCTTTCTGGCACTGTATCTGACAGTATTTCTCTGCTATTCATAACGTTTTCAGTGACTGAATATTCGGAAGTAGTTCGTCACGCTTTCTTCCTATTCTGTCTTCATCTGAAAGCTCATCTGAAACCTGTCCACTATGGGTGACCCTGCTGGTTTATAAAATAACGGTGGCATAGCTTTCAGAATCACAGCAACTCCCGAGCTACCACAGTACGACAAACTGACAGATGAGTGGTGGCGCATTATCATTAGGTTTTAATGAAAAGAGACTTCTGCAACCCAGCCAGTATCAAACATTTTCAGGTTCTAACAACAAGAACAACTCTACTGGGGACAATGGTTGTTAGACGACAGAATTCGTGTCCTCCATGCAGGAGATCCTGGTTTGAACCATGGCCAACATATTCCATGCCCAATTATCAACTCTCTTAGCACAAGCTTACATGTTGATGTGATGCTGAACAGGCTTCATCTTCCACACTAGGAAAGACTAGGAAGAAAAGTCTGGCAATCTACTTCTCAGAATCAGCCTGTGAAACCCCCTGAAACTCAAGGAACTCATCTGTAATTTATGATGGGGATAATGCAGGCCCAGGCAGAGTTTTCTTCTGTTCTACCCGGGGTCGTCTTGAGTCAGGGGAGAAGTGGACACCAGTGAACAAAAACAGCAATACAATCACACTGGTACATCCCAGCCAAACATGAGCCTCGTGTAGAGATGACAGAGCAAAACAAACCATGTACTGGGCCCTGAACTCGTGACAGCGCTGAGATTAATGCACAGTCCCCAGAACCTCAAGGAGTTGCTCACGTAGATGGGGTGTACTTTCAGCCTGAATTTGGAGCACAAATTCACAATTTTGCACAAAGTCACCTGGAGTAACACTGAATCCTTTCCTGGTCCAGGTCTTTGTTGGAAATTCGCCTTTTTAAAATTTTAACAGGAATGCTTTCAGCCAGAATCAGCAGGCTGCCTTTATAAATAGAGGGGCTTAGGTGGGGAAAGAAGGTAGAAAATGTGGGAAGGAACCAAGGGGAAAGAACTTGGTGGGATCATTCTCTTTTATCTGTTTACTGTGTCCACTGACGAGAGACTCCTTTGAGTATGGAGCTTGTTCGATAAGGACCCAAACATTCTTTAGGCTGCCAACATGAGCATCAATTTGTTGTAGCCAGTGTCCTATTTACATTAAGTATTTCCACTTCTCAAAAACAGCCCCATATATCACGCAGACTCTAAAGGCAATGTTTTTAAAGTTGCTTAAGGAAAAAAAACAGTCTCTGTTGCCCTAGAGAGGCAGCACTTTGGGCTGCATTTTGAGAAATGCAAGGTTCAAGGCCTTCGGCGCTTCCAGTGCTATTTGGAAAAGGACACAGTCCTGGCATTTGGAAAGCAGTTGCTCTCCATTAAACATACCAAACCTTGACAAACCACAGGGGCCAAGAATTAGTTTGCCACTGGCCAAGGCTGGGCCTTCCAAAACCAATAATGACAATGAAAACCATAACAGTGCCATTAATAATCTTCAATGGCATTCTGTCAGCTTTTAACCCAAAAGGACCTTAGAATCTGAACCAATCTCAAGATTTGTTTCATAGCAAAGAAAATGCTTGGCCAAAACCTCCTTTACTTACAGCTTCTTGTCCAGAACTGTGCTCCTTGTCAATGAACCAACCGGAACCACCTGGGGGCAGTTTTACCAAAGTGACATTCAAGAACCAGGGAGTCCTTATGCTGGTGTCAGCATACACAGACCCTGCGTTGATCAGTGGCCCTGTGACATGGA
>NW_006408574.1:14284620-14316003 GCF_000296735.1 Chrysochloris asiatica
TTATCTAAAGAATCACATCCTCCCTTTGTGAATTACATCCTTCCTTTGTAACAAATCCCTCCCTAAAAAAGAGAATAAAAGACTGAGGTAAAGTGAGTGCTGCCTGCAATGCAAGACAGTGTAATGTCTGCTGCAGATGAGCTTGCTTGTCAGCTTGCATCAAACTTGTATGTCTGTCTTCTTTGTGTTTGCTTCTCTGTCTCTTTTGCCTGCTAGATTTCCCCACTTAGTGAAACTTACTCTAATGTTGAGGCAGGTGTCCAACATCCTTGGGTGGAGGAGGAGTGGCTATTAGGACAGCGGCGATCTACTGGGCACAGAGATGAGACTTGGTATCCTTTTATTACTCCAGTTTTGTATTGAAAACATAAAACTGTACATGACACACAAAATTTCAATCCCTGTCCCTATGGTTTTCAATTCATTCATTTCATTCCATTTCAACAACTGTTTGTTCCTTCCTTATTTACAGGAGAAAAAAAGAAAATATACATGGAGCTCTGGTGGCATAGGATTAGCACTGGGCTGCTAACCGTGAGGTTGGCAGCCTTTCTGTTCCCATAAATAAGGAAGGAACACGGAATGTAAGACATTGAAAACCATAAGAACAGGGATTGGAATTATGGCGCTGCGGGATAATGCACCGGACCACCACGTCAATTTGAACCAGAAGGTTCGCGGTCCAAATTCACCAGTCATTCCTTGAAAACCGTATACGGGGTCACTGATTCGGAATCAACTTGACAGCACTTAACAACAACATTTGTATATATATATTGTTAAGTGCCGTCGAGTTGGTTCTGACCCATAGCGACCCTGCACAGGGTTTTCTGAAGCTGTAAATCTTTACGGGAGCAGAAAGCCTCATCCTTCTTCTGCAGAGCAGCTGGTACTCTCAAAATTCATGGAAAGAATCCATGATCGTTTAATCCCATTTTCCCACTAACTTTCTGAAGCCCCCTAGTGTATACCTGTGTGTATGTATGTATATACATGAAGTCCTGGTGTGGCACTGCGGGTTAATGCCCTGGACTGCAAAATCAGTTTGAACCACAAGGTTGGTAGCTTAGGTTCACCAGCTGCTCCTCAGAAACCTTATTCAAGGTCGCTAAGGATCGGAATCAACTCAGTGGTACTTAACAACAACATAATGTGTGTATATATTGCTGTTAAGTGCTATGGAGTCAGTTCTGACTAATAGCAACCCTGTAGAGGGTTTCTGAGGAGCAGCTGGTCGGTTTGAACTGTTGATCTTGTGGTTTGAAGTCCAGTGCTGATCCTATAGCACAACACCACACCAAGTGTCTCTCTCTCTCTTTGTATGTATGTATGTACATATGTATGTATCTGTATCTATATATCTATATATCTATATGTCTATATATCTATATCTGTATCTCTATATCTATCTATGTCTATATATCTGTATCTATCTATCATCTATCTATCCATCTATCCATCTCTCTCTATCTCTCTCTCCCTCTATCTCTCTATCTCTCTACCTATCTCTCTCTCTCTATCTCTCTATCTATATATCTATATGTCTATATATCTATATCTATCTATGTATCATCTCTCTCTCTCTATCTATATCTATATATCTATATGTCTATAGGTCTATATATCTATATCTGCATCTCTATCTATCTATCATCTCTATCTATCTATCTATCTATCTATCTATCTATCTATCTATCTATCTATGGAGCTCTCATAGCGTAGTGCTTATGAATACAGTTATTAACCCTAAGGTCAGCCATTCGAAACTACCAGCTGTTCTGCAGGAGAAAGATGAGGTTTTCTGCTCCCGTAAAGATGTACAGGCTCAAAAACCCTGCACAGAGTTGCTATGAGTTGGAACTGACTCCAGGGCATACCACCACCATCATATTGTTGTTGTTGTTAGGTGCCATCGAGTCAGTTCCGACCCACAGCGACCCTGAGCTTGAACCGCCGATCTTGCAGTTCAAATGGCTTTGCAGTCTGGCATATTAACCCACAGTGCCACACCAGGACTCCACCATCATCATCATATATATATATATACACACACACACATACACATAAAATATTTGCCAGTTCACCATTTTTCAGTGCTCTCAATTACATTACATGTTGTGCAGCCCTTAATTGATATCAAGTTTCCATTCACCATAAACAGAAGATGGCTGCTTCCTAAACAATGTGATCTGCCTTCTAATCCCATGAACTGTTAAACGAGTAATTACCACCAGCTCAAGCACTTTGGTCTTGATAGCAAGTAACCTCCCGTTGATTAGCACAACAAGGCAAGTTAGTGGGGATTTTCTAATTCTCTTACCTAAAACATACCTAAAATGTTGTTGTTGTTGCTAAGTGCCATAAAGTCAGTTCTGACCCATATAGAGTTTCTGAGGAGCAACTGGTGAGCTTGAACCACCGACTTTCTAGTTCAAACCAACTATGCAGTCCAGCACATTAACCCACAGCACCACATCAGGACTCCATACCTAAAATAAGGATGCACCAAACATTTCATCCTCTCTAGCCATAGATACCAACAACTGGCTTGCATTATTCTTTTATTTGGAAAATGAGATGTAGGCAGTGTGGAAACCAACTACAGAATTACATTGGATGACATTTCAAACCATGTTCCATTTGTTGGGTGCCAAAATTTCACCCCCCTTCCCTGACATTTATTCCTTTATAGCAGTAAGTGTAGCCACAATAAAATTAAACAAATAAACACAAATGACAAATGAACAACAGAAAAAAGAAACCAGTTACTACTGAGTTAATTGTGGCTCATGGTGACACCACATATATCAGAGCAGAACTGTCCTCCATATGGTATTCAAAGGCTCATTATTACAAGGAGATCTTCCGGCCTTTCTTTGGAGGAAGTTCTATGTGGACTTGAACCTCTAACCTTTTGGTTGGTAGGCCAGTGGTTAACCATGTGTACCACTCAGGACTTCTAAACTATGCTATTAGCTGTTTCAGTAACCTCACATACATGTGGAAGTTGGACATTGAATAAGGAATACCGTAGAAGAACCAGTATATTTGAATGATGGTGTTGGCAAATATTATTGAAAGTACCACAGACTGCCAGAAGAACAATCAGTCTGTGTTGGAAGAAGTACAGTCAGAATGCTCCTTAGAAGCCAGGATGGTGACACTTCATCTCTCATACTGTGAGTACGTGGTCAAGAAAGACCAGTCCCTGGAGAAGGATATCATGCTAGGTAACGTGTGGTTGGTTGGTTGGTTACGTGCCATGGAGTCGGTTCCAATTCACAGCAACCCTATACAGGGTGTCCGAGACTGTAAATCTTTATGGGAGCAGAAAACCTCATCTTTCTCCCACAGAGCAGCTGGTAGTTTTGAACTGCTGACCTTGCGGTTTGCAGACCGATTCATAACCACGACGCTACTAGAGCAGAAAAGAAGACCCCCAGTAAGATGGGCTCAAACATAACTATGGTGAAGAGGACCTAAGACCAGGCAGTGGTCCAGTTCTGTTGTGCACAGGGTCGCAATTAGTCGAAACTGACTCTACCCAAGGCACCATAACAACAACAAATGAATCAACATCCTCTTCCCCCAATATAAAGCTGGTAAGATAATTCCAGCAATGATGAGTTTCACCCATCAGCTGTGAGTAAAACCAGCTTAATGAGGACCTGTGGAAGAAGACACTCTAAATTCATTGAAACCATCTCAGCTTACAACTCTAATCAGGACTACTCAGTTTGCCAAGCATGAGGTTTATACCTGCCCCCGCCTGTGTATCTTAGGGTGGGAGGCATATCAGAAGACAATAAACCAAAAGCAGATAGATGAAAGGAAAAAATAAAGTGGACAACAATCCCCTAACAAATAATGCTTCCTGGACTAGGAATCACTTTGGCAAATCCTACCTTGAAGATAATGCCAGTTGAACCCAAATTCTTCAAGTAACGCTGCCAACTGCAGGCCCCAGTCACCCACAAATAACACCCTTGGTGTGGTAATCCTATCTGCGTACAATTCACTCTCCTACCATGGCTTCATTTTTTCCAAACTTTTCCTCCCTCATGTGGTTGCTCAGACCAATTCATGTGCTTATTGGCATGTTATGAAACATGGAAACAATTAGAGACCACATTAGGGCACAGAATGACTCACTACAGAATCAATGAACACTGCAGAACTTGAGAAGACTTGGCAAGAAATGTGGAAACTGTGGAATAAAAGTCCGTCAACAGCATCTCATATCACACAGCACATTCTCTATAAGGGCCTTAAATCCATCTGTGTGTTTTCAGGCAACCATTAGACTTTGCCTTCCAAACTCCAGTTTTTAGCTATGTTTTTGTTGGTTTCTTTATAAAACCTCACGAAAATCCTATGAAATAGGAAGCTTACACTTTCCTCTTCAGGGATGATCATTGAATGTGTACTCCATGCAAACAGTCTTCTGAGTTAGTTTAGGATTCTTTTAAGGCCACTCCTAGGGGAAACTGATGACATTTGATTATCAAGAAGCACATGTGTTTTCCAATCATCAACTTCAACCTTAGGTTTTAAGAATTCCGTTAGTCATTTAAATGCCAAGAATGGCCAGCCCCCCTAAAAGAGGCAGTGCAACTTTTAACATGTGCCTAGGGACCCTTTTGTTTGACTGACTTGCTGGAACTCAGCAAAGATGACAACCAGCTCATTGCCACAGCGTTGCCTCTACTTCTGAGGACCTCACGTGTGTCACAGTAACACTGTGCTCCGTTGGTTTTCCAATGGCTGATTTTTTCAGAACTAGATCAGCAAGCCTTCCTTCTGAAAAGTTACCTGGTAGACTTGAACCTCTAACCTTTTGTTAAGCAGCTGAGCAGATAAGCTGTATGTATCACCCAGGGACTGCAAAGGTTGCAAGCTCTGGCTGATAATAACCTCGAATGAGGCAAAATAAGTGGTGTGAAAATGGCGGATAATTTCCTATCTCATAAAACACATAAGTCTGCAGGAAAGGATGAGGTGGACAGCTGAATCACAAGGAAATGTGGTGTCAAGAAGGTATTATCTTTGGTGACTACCGTCACGGCACGTCTACATTCTCACTACGTTCACAGTGCATTGCATTGAGAAACCATTGCCGTAGAAGCAGCATCAAGGGCATTCTATTTTGGTCTATTTGCAGATAGATAAACCTGATCCCTATACAGGGTTCTCCATTCAGGAAACCAGTACACAGAAATCCCAAGTTCTGAGTGACATGCTCACTTTGATCAGAATGCATGGGTGTGCTACAATGGACTGAATTAACCAGATTGGTCAGAATTCACAGTCAAACAGAAAGAAGGAAATTTATTTTTACCTGGGGACAATCACTGGATTATTTGGAGACCAGTTTTATGGGGAACTAAAGCTGTAATCAGGAGGCCTGGTGTGGCGCTGTGGGTTAATGCACCAGACTGCAAAGCTGTTTGAACTGCAAGGTTGGCGGTTCAAGCTCACCAGCCACTCCTCGGAAAGCCTATCCAGGGTCTCTATGGGTCAGAACTGACTAGACGGCACTTAACAACAACAACAACAAATCTGTAATCAAGGAGCACCATTCGATATCTAGTTTTGATGGCTGCTGGGTACAGAGGACTCATTGAGCTTCAAGGTCAGCCCACAGAACCCAAAATGTTTCTAAAGTAGGAATCCATTAGTTAGTAACATCTAACCCCTACTGATCATGGTGTGGTACTGTGGGATAAAGCACTAGATGGCAAGATCAGTATGTATGAACCACAAGTTCAGTGGTTCAAGCTTACCAGCTGCTTCTCAGAAACCCTTAACAGGGTCGCTATGAGTTGGAACCTAACTCCATGACACTTAACAACCACCACCTCCACCCTATTCATGACATTGTTCACATAGTGAAATACAATCCAACTTCTAGAATCCAGGAAACCTCTTCTTTCCTCTTCCTACTTGAGGTGAAAGAGTACCTGGAGAGAGAAGGAGTGAGGTGAGTGGACATTTGGGAGGGAGGTGGTGGTGTTGCTGCTGCCAAGAAGTCCACCCTGACACATGGAGACCCTTGCACAATGGGACCGAATCATTGCGATGGTCATAAGCTGAGTTTTCTGTCCTCGTTTAGCTTAGTCTGGAAGCTACACTGAAACCTACTTGACACTCACATGTAAATAGCAACATGCAGGCCTCCATGAAGAGATGGTGAGGGTGAGGGCTGGCTGCACTTGAGGGTCTCTGACGGGAAAGCAGTCTTTGTGATCACCTTTTGCCTTCCCCTGGCCCACTTCTGTTTGCTAAATTACTCGTATGCAGTCTCCCATGGGTGGCCTTGGAGCTTCAAAGTGCTTGTATGTAGCCAGTTTTGTTCACCACAGCCAGAGAAACCACTGCCTCCTATTACAGCAACATGGAGGAGTGAATGATCCTGTTTCCATCAGGTACCTGCCTCGAATGTTGTTGCTGTTGTTACATGCTGTTGAGTCAGTTCTGACTCATAGTGACTTTGTATTGGGTTTCCAAGGAGTGGCTGGTGGGCTAGAACCGTCAGTTTGAACTGCAGACCTTGCAGTTAGCAGTCCAGTGCTAACCCTACCACGCCTCCCCAGACCTCGTATGGTATGGCAGTCTCCCTAATTAACCCCTTTGCCACCACCCTGGAGCTGCCTGCCTCTCTTCTTTGGTCTCAAGGTGCTCTCCACAATTGGAGGCAAATTTCAAAAATTTCAAGAATGACAGTCTTCCACATGGGAGGCAGAACTCTGTCACTGACCCAGCACCCCCTAAGTCTCATGCTCTCCATTGTACTGGGTCCTTTACGCCCAGCTGATCTAGAATGGAGAACAAAGGGCTTTCGGGTTTCAGAATCAGGATTCCCCTGCTGATTGTTGCTCATTTGATAACAGAGGCTCAGGAACTGCCTATTGGCTTCTACAGGTCACAGTGGGTTTGGGGACAAGCTGAATCACTATAGAATGAAAATCACAAGACAGCACTTTAATTGGCCTCCTTAGGGCATATAACAAAGACGAAAGCTACATTGCAGGAGTGAAGGGTAATTAATGAAGGGAGCAGGCATAAGTTCATTTAGTAACTTCCAAATAAGTTCTTCTGTCGGCAGGGTGTGGGGAGGTAGCCTGCAAAATACAGATAAACTGTAGGTGTTTAAGTCACAATGCCTTCCGCCAAGGACTGCTCATTCCCATTAGCTGTGGCTATGGCAGTGGGGCCAGTTAGAACTAACTTTATTATTAGAAGCAATTAGGGAGAAAAGGGGCCGAGTTTCATTTGGTTATTTCAAAACAAGTTTCTGTGCATGGTTTAATGAAGGCCTGCGGTGTCAAGATAAAATGTGTGTTTTTCTGAAAACAGCTTTTGCAAATGACTGCTTGCTACCAGCGGGTCTCTGTAGGCAGGGCAGCCCAGGAAGGATGAATTTACATGTGTGCTTGAAAATGATTATTTATGGGCAGAAGGGGCCAATGGTTATGTTCAGAAGCTAGACTGTGTGCTTTCAAGACCCAGCTCTGACCTTGGTAGCGGAATGACCTCGGATGACCTTCTATAGTTTTCTAGGCCTTAGTTTACTCATATGTAAAGTGGGGAATCACAGGAGTGTAGATTTCCCAAGGCTGTTATGAAATATAAATCAATGTGACACATAGTAAAGCAGCTCTGGTAATACGGTGGCAGGCATCGCTGTCATTATTAACTATTATACTCAAGGGCCAACTTGGGCTTATTTATTTGGACATGTTGTCTCCTGGAAAGCACATCATGTTTAGCAGAGGGTCTGTGAAGACAAGGGATACGCTCAGTGAGATGGATTAACATAATAGCTCCAGCAATAGACCCAACCATGCCAATGACCGTGAACACGGCGCAGAAGCAGATAGCATGACATTTTGTGATACATCAGGTCATCAGGTCACCTGGTTCTATAGCAGCTAACAGCAACATCCTGAAAGATCATTTGGATGGGAGCTGAGTACTTTTAAAGAACAGCTTTGCTATGTAGGGGTTAACCTGAGTACCAATCAATAGTTCATCCTTTTACATGGGATAAAGCACTAGACCGCCAAGTTGCTTTGAACCACAAGGTCAGCGGTTCAATCTCACCAGCCGCTCCTTGGAATCCCTATACAGGGTCATTATGAGTTGGCAATGACTCAACAGCATTTAACAACAACACATCTTGTTAATGAGGTTTGTATGTGAAATTTAGAGACAGATATGCATCTTTACTGCCATAACAATTTTGGTCTAAGTTGATTTCAGACAACAGTTTAACATCTCTAAAGCATTCAGACATTTTGAAACAGTTTGGTTGCTTTTTAGGTTTTCCAATCCAGGGGTATATCGTACCGTTAGATATCCAACCTTCAAAACTGTGGTTTTTTGGACACTGTCCAGTGTCCAAGCCTTCTGATTATGGCCAGCTTTTAACTAACTCCTCAAATGCACACTTCAGCAAGAGAATCTGCTGTCAGTTTAGCTTAGAACATTTAAAGAACCTCAACTGTTGCACAATGAGAGGGGACCTGAACTTTGGTAAGGATCCGTGGTGACTCTGTGGATAAACTCTTAGTTACTAACTAACTGAAAAGTCAGATCATTGAATCATCCAGCCACTTCAGAAAGATGTCAGCTTTATGAAGATTTCCAACCTTCCCGTTCTACCCGTCTCTGTGAGTCCGAATCAACTCAAGGGCACTGGATTGGCTATGGTTGCCTTCTAAATATCTTTGTGAGTCTACAGTGCAAGGTGAAGGCCACTCTTACATGAGGCTTCAAACTCTACAATGACCAACCTTGTAGTGATAGTGTGGGCTGTCTTCAGTGATTTTTCAGAAGCCTCTCAGTTACGTACTCATGGCTGAAGACTGATTTTCATCAGATGGTGATAATATTTGCACAGTCACTTGGATAAAACACACTTGTTTATCCATCATGTCTTCATTTTACAAACCAACAGCACTTTTGTAATATACCATCTATCAATATACCGGATCCATATGATGAATGTTGTTGTTAAGTGTCTTTGAGTTGGTTCTGACTCAGTGACACTGTATAGGGTTCTCCAAGGAGCAGCTGGTGAGCTTGAACAGCCGACTGTGAGGTTCAAACTGACCTTGCAGTCCAGCGCATTAACCACAGTGCCACCCCAGGATTCCATATGCTCAACAGCGCTCCTCAAGCAACTTTCCATTATGTTACATAGGCAAGGATTCTTACTAAAAATCTATTTCTTTTGGAAAAGTCCAAACTAACAAAATGCCCTCTATATACTGATGTAAGGAGTTCTGGTAGTGTAGTGGTTACTAGATGGGCTGCTAATCCCAAGATCAGCAGTTCGAAACTACCAGCCATTCTGCAGGAGAAATATGAGGCTTTCTGATCCCATAAAGATATATAGCCTCGGAAACTGTATGCAGGATCACTATGGGTCAGAACCAACTCCACAGCACACTACCACCATATAGTGATGTGATTTCTAAGCTGTGTAGTAACCTACAGAGTTTATTTTCTTTTCTCGCTGCCCTTCGTAATTAATGCTCCATTGCATAATAAGAGCCTCTTTCATAGAATATTCGGTTTTACGATGCGTATTGTGAGAAAGAAAATGTAAATCCTGGGGACTATATATTGGGGCCACAACCTGTCTCTGCCAGTCTATCAAACCGGGGTGGTTTGTGCACGGCTGATGCTGGAAGCTACGCCATGGATATTTCTAACATGAGCTGGGTCAATCACAGTGGACAGACTTCAGCAGAGCTTTCAGACTAAGACGATAAGGAAGAAAGGCCTGAAGATTGATTTCAAAAAAACAAAACAAAAACCAGCCAATGAAAATCCTATGGATCCCAACAGAATAATGTCTAATATAGCATAGCGGTTACAAATCAGACTGCGAATCTCAAGGACAGCAGTTCGAAACTACCAGCTGTTCCAAGGGAGAAAGATGAGGCTTTCTGCTCCTGTAAAGATTTACAGCCTCAGAAACCTTGTACAAGGTCACTAAGAGACGGAACAGACTCCACGGCACATAACAACAACAACATCATAGTCCTGGTGTGGTGCTCTAGGATAAGCACTGGACTGCTTACCGAAGATTATAACCACAAATCAAACTCATCAGCTTCTCCTTGGAAACCCTCTACAGGGCTGCTAGGAGTCGGAACCGACCTGACAACACTTAACAATAAAACCATAGCGCTAGAAGATGAGGCCTCGGTTGGAAGGTTCTTAGAACACACAGCCACCACAATAGACTGAAGCTGGCCAATGATGGAGAAGGGGGCACAGGAACAGACAACGATTTGCTCTGTTACACAAAGGAGCTTTTAGGAAGTTAGTGGGAAAAGTCTATTCTTGTTAAATTGCATTTTCTACACACTTTTTGAAGACTCCCTCAGTCTGGCAATATTCTCCCCAAAACCTTTAGCCTGCATGAACTCATTCCGTGGGAGTTTGATAGAGATGTGTGGTCTAATATTAATTTTCTCCAACCCCCTCATCTACTTCCTTGAGTACGGCTTTGTCCTTTAGCAATGAGAAGTTTCTTTTTGAAAGACCCAGATGAGTTGTAAGGAATGGTGTTATCAGATTTATTAATTCATAATTCACATCTGTTAGAAAGTGAAAGCTGAGCAAAAGCTCAAATTCCAAACAGAATAAAAGATGATATGTGAGAGGTGATTTCAAAGGAAAGCAAGGAAGAACTAGATGGTTCCCGGCTACCTAAACCAACTGCTCTGAAAGGGAGCACATTCGAAGGTTCTGAATAGAGTCGCAGAGTATGTGGAACAAAACTCAAAACAAATAATTTAAAAAACAAAGAAACACCCAAACACCCAAAGAACATCAGGCTTACTGTTCAGAAAGAGACTGAAGGAACCTAGGTCTATGGCCCTTGACCATGCTTCAGGTCTGGAAAGGAACTCAACCTCGTGGCCTAACTTACAATCAAGTAGTAAGCAGGTATATAGGGGAAACAACAACACTAGTAATGTATGCTCATTATGAATGATGGAATGCCCAATCATTCAAAATCTAAGGGGCAGCATGTACCTAAGGGCAAAGTTGAGACAGGAAAGGCAGGTGGAGGGAATGGACACAGGAGCCCCAGGGAGGAAACGGGATGACTGTTGTTGCCAGGAAGAGATTGCAGTCATCGAGATGAAACAAAGTGTACGGTTTGTTGAATGTAAAACTGATGATCCTGTCTGTAAACCCTCACTCAATTCACAATAAAATATTTTTTAAAAAAGGTGGTAGCTGCTTTTTGTTACCCTGGATCGTTCTTCCAGCTTTGTCATCATAACCACGGTGGCACTCCGTTGCTCCCATATCATCCTCCAAAAGTCCCCAAAGGTTTCGGGAAGCGACCCTTGTGTTGCAATGTAGGCGTTTTGTTTCCTGTAGCCGTCTATGTAGTTAGCATTCACATAGTCACTTCCTGGGATACCTGTAAAACAAGGAGCAGTTATCCAGCCAGGTGAACACACCCTAACAGACAGCAGCATGAGGAGGGTCCTACTGGCAGAGACATATTACCACTCGGATTGGTGGCTGAGAGAATTCACAATGTACAAAGTTCAGGTGTTAAACAAGATGGAATCCCACTGCAGTTGAGTTGATCACACACTCATGACAACCTCGTATGTTAAAGAGTAGAACTGTCCCATTGGGTTTTCTTGTAATCCTTAAGGAAGCCAATCACCAGGCCTTTCTTCTCTGGTGGGTTCAAACTACCAGCGTTTACTTTAGTATTGCTGTGAGGTGCCATTGAGTCAGTTCTGACTCATTGTGACCCCACGCACAACAGAACCAAACCGTGCCTGAACTTATGTCACCTTAACAACTGCTGCCCATAGTTGAGCCCCAGGATTACAATTCCCATTTTCACTCACCCTCTACTTTACTAGGAGTTCTGCTGTGGCACTGTAGTAAGCACTGGACTGCAAGGGTGGTTTGAAATGCAAGTTTAGTGTTTCAAACTGACTAGCTACTCCTCAGAAACTCTATACAGGAACCAACTTGAAGGCACTGGTAGCGTAGTGGCTACGAATCGGGCTGCAAACCGCAAGGTCAGCAGTTCGAAACTACCAGCGGTTCCGCGGGAGAAAGATGAGGCGGTCTGCTCCCGTAAAGATTTACAGCCTCGGAAACCCTGTACAGGGTCGCTATGAGTCGGAACCGACCCCACACGGCATGTAACAACAACAACTACTTTACTAAGCATGATGGTCTTCTCATGGGACAGGCTCCTCATGATACACCAAACAAGATTAAAAGTAGTTCTCAGCAGGACCATCACAATGAATCAGTGCAATGTCCAAGGTCTTTATAAGATGATTAGGTAGACAACCAATGAACGAAAAAGCCAACAGATTGTCCAGGCAGAGCCTTTTCTTGGATACTTTGTCTTCTCCATGACACCAGGGAAGTAAGGCTTGCAAAGAGAAAAAGCACTGTGGCCACATTCCTCACTCACACTTTTCTCTGTCCACAGGCCATACCCACATAGTATTACGTAATGCCTGAGTCTGCTAATGCAATACAAGGTGGGGCTTGGCATACTAGTGAAACAGACTTTGCAGACTGAGCCAATGGGCAGCCGAAGAAAAGTTAACAGGGCAACATTGCTACTTCAAACACAGAACTTGCTTTCCAGGAAGGTTGAGAGAACTAGAAAGTAGGCAGCACCGGTGTGTGTGTGCGCATGTGTGCGTGTGTGCGTGCGCGTGTGTGAAATGTCTGGTCTTCTTTGTGCTAGTCAGAGCAGTTCAACAGCACGTCTGATGTGCAGTGTAGCTGACAATCTATGTAACACATCTTTGTATAGTAACAATGCCAATGAAAGTTAACGTGTTAACCACTTACTAAGGATGGGCACTATTTTAAGTGCTTGAAATGTAAACTCATTTTAGCGTCCTAACAATCCTGTGAAATGAATTCGGTTGTGCTCTACCTTTTCATCAAGGGGAGACCAAGGGCACTGAGATGACAAGAAAGCACGACCATCTGGACAGTCAGTTTGAGTACCAGAGATCTGACTGTATTGTCAGCTCTGTACAGTCCCCCTTCTCAAGGAAACCCGATGAGGCTGTGGTTAAGTATCACACGTACATCTCCCTGGGTTAGGCCAATTGCCTCTAAATTGTCTCTCCCACTCTTATTTTAGTCCTTCCCAGTTTGTGTTCCAATCAGCCTGAAAGCAATTTTTAAAGATGTATTTCAGATGTTGTTAAGTCTCTTCTCCAAACCCCAATGGCTTCTTTTTATATTTCAAGTAGAACCCAAACTCTCAATATGACGTGCAATGCACGGTCCCTCAAGTTCATCTGATTCCACTCACGGCCTCTCCGACTATAGACACACCCAGCCTCAACTCAGAAATTCTACTGCTCTGACTTTAGTGCCACATTCGAGAACACGTTCTGTCTCCTGCGCAAGGAAAACACCCAGTTCTAGAGGCCCTGAGGGCCACACAAACTTTTTGAGGTCCCTCTATTAGTTACCTTGAGTATTGCCACAAGACCATGTTTATTTTATCCACCTTTGCAATTTCTAATGACTAAGATAGTACATCATTGGCTCTAGCTTCTATGATTAATATGTGGCATTAATTATAGAACTGTACATTTTTTACATTGTTAGAAAAATTTATTTTAACAACAACAAAACATTATTTTGTGCCTACCTACTATTACTAACCATTTTCAATGGAATCCCATTAAAAGGTCCTGGGTAGAGTGGGATTAAATGTGGAACAAAATTCAAAGTTATACAAAGACGGGGCTTGATCTTAAAATCTCTGAATGGCCACTGAAAGTACAGCCATTTGTCTCTGCGTGTGCGGAAGAGAGAGAGAGATGGGAATGGAAGGCACCTGGAATCCAGTAGTCCATTGAAGTAAGGGACCACATGAATATTGGTCTCCAGGACTCTCACACTAGTGCCTAGTTACCACTACCAACCGCTCTGAAGGAGATCATATTAGAAGGTCCCAGACACAGCGCGAAAAAATATAAAATTACAAAAATAAACCCCCCAAACTGGGCTTACTTTTCAGAAAGAGACCGGAGGACACCATAGCCCTCGGCCACTCTCCAGGCCTGGAGCTGAACTCACCCTCATGACCCAATTTTCAGGCAAGCAGATAGGTACATAGGGGGTGGACAGCAACACTAGTAAGATATGCTCACCACCGAATGGATGGTCACCCAATTGGGATCAAAAGGCAACATTTACCTTGGAACAAAGTTCAGAGTTGGAAGAAGGGTGGAATGAAACAAGAAACACGGCTGAGTGGGATAACTGTTGTTACATGGAAGGAATTGAAATCACTGAGATGAAATGAAGTGTATGATTTGTTGAATGTAAAACTGATTATATCTGTAAATTTTCACTATTCAACAAAGAAACCACAGTAAAAAGTGTTGTTTTTTTTTAAAAACCACACGCACACGGCACAGAGAAAAACGGGGAAAACCAAAACAATATACAGGCCCTTGGTCACCCTTCGAGTCTGGAACAGAACTCACCCAGATGACTCAATGTTTAGCCAAGCAATAGATAGGTACACATGGGGACAACACTATAAAATAGTCAACCATTCGAGATCAAAAGGGCAGCATTCACTCAGGAACAAAATTCATAAGGGTGGGGCAAGGAGGACTGGAGACCAGAATCACAGGGAAGGTGTTACTCCGATGGGATGGTGATGGACCTCAAACAAAGTGTATGAAGCGTTGGACCCAAAACTGATAATCTTCATCAGTTCACAGTAAAAAGCTGAAGGTCCATAAATAAGTAAAATGATTTTGGTGAAAGTAGACACAGCCAAAGCAATTTCTACAAGTGCGATTCAGTGACACGGACTGCATCCAGGTTGGGCTACTGTTCTCATTCTCCATTCCCAAATGGTGCCACCAACTTAATCTTAAACTCCCTGCCCCCAACCTATTGAATTGCTACTGTCAATTGGACCACACATAACTAATTCTTTAAAAAAGTATAATGCTCAAAGAAAATGCACTTTAATAACTGTAGTGCTCTAGGATAATCACTACAAGGTAGGCGGTTCAAATCTATCAGTCACCCATCACTTTGAGTCACAAACAACTTGACAGCACTTAACAAGAGCAAATAAGGAAAACATTTTTGGGGGAGTGGGGTACAAAGATCATCTACAGCAGTAATTTCAAAGTATCCTCAGCTGCAATGGTTCCTGAAAGAATGAGCTCCACTGAGAATTTCAAATTCTGGTCAGAACTGTAATTTGATTCAGATATTCTTATGCATTTTCAAATTATCAAAATAAAAAAGGGATTAGGTTCCCATGGACGTTAATGAGATGCCTACCCTTGGTTAGCCTCATATGTGTGTGAAAGTTAGGCAATGAATAAGAAAGGCAGTAGAAGAACTGAGTTGGTGTTGGAGAATATTAAAAATACCATAAACTTCCAGAAGAACAAACAAATCTGTGTTGGAAGAAGTGCAGCCAGAATGCTCTTTAGAAGCCATAATGACAGAACTTCGTCTCTCATACTTCGGACATGTTATCATGATGGGCCAGTCCCTGGAGAAGGACATCATGCTTGGTCAAGTGGAGCATCAGTGAAGAAAAGCAGGACCACAGTGAGATGGACTGGCATGGCGGCAGCAGGGCTGGGCTGAAGCTTAACAACAGTTGTGAGGATGGTGTAGGACCTGGCAGTGTTTCAGTCTGTTGTGCACAGGGGCACTGTGAGATGGAGTTGACTTGATGGCATGTAATGACAATAACAACCCCATAGAGATACAGGCTGCTTCTGTACAGGTTTACAGCCTTAGAAACCCTGTGGGGTAGTTCTAGTCCATCCTACAGGGTCGTGATGAGTTGAGATTAACTCAATGCCAATGGGTAACAGTAACAGAGGGGGAACGAGCACTTTATAGGGATCTCAAAGGGATGTAGGAGGCAGTACGAAAACCTCAGCGTGGTTCCTTCTAGTCCTGGGAAAGTATGAGTTGTGGGATTATGAGGAAGAAAAAGAAGACTATTTTCCTTATAATGAAACATATGTGCCCAAGCAAAAATGGTTAGATTTCACTGATTGCCACTTGCAATTACTTTGACTGCTTTTCTGATTCCAGTTGTAACAATGATCCCCCTCAAGGACGTTAATGAAAGTCAGATGGCAACCACCAACTCCAAGATGAACACATGCATATGGAATACCACCGGCATGAGCTCAAAAGCCTTCTGAGCAAAAACTAAAATGCAAGATTGGTTGTGACATTCGTCTTCTATTGCAGCTACTCAAGGAGCTGGTGGGCTTCTGACAGCCCTTTGTTGATAAAGATCCAATTCCCCAGACAGCAAATTACCACAGATTCAAAGGACAGTTTACATGAAATCTGTAGGTTACAAGCACTGGGAATCTGGAACTTCCACATATCCACAAGATTGGGTTCGGAGCCAACAGTGAATCCACCTCACAGCATGAGAAAAGCCCACTTGCAAAAAATGTTAACTCAGCAGTTTAAGACACTGAATAATTAAAAAAAAAAAGGATTCAAGCTAAGTCTCACTCATTTGCCAATACACAGAAAACTTTTGTCCAAGAAAATTTAGAATGGAGAAATCCGAGACAACAATATCCAGCCCTCATTGTGGCTAACAAAAGTATCTGAACAGTGTATATGTTCAGATGAGGAGGAAATAAATGTACATTTCATACCCAAAGGAAGGGCATTAGCCTATCCAACACTCTTATGCAAATTTCACTCAGTTACTATAGAATATTGTTGTCTATGGTAGCTCAAGCCTGAAGACCACTGTTAGTTCTTGCAGCTGAGAGGTGACGTCAAGTCAGTTACAGCTCATAGCGACACTATGCACAACAGAATGAACACTGCCGGCCCTGCACCATCCTCACGATTGTTGTAACAATGAGCCTGGAATCAATACTGCCATCACTGAATGCTTTAAGAATTTGGGATTTGTGTTTTAAAAAGAAGTAAATTGAACACAAAAGTCAAAAATAGTTAGGTGACCCAAATGGTTATGCACTCCACTGCTCGCAGGAAGGTGGGCAGTTTGAACACGCCAAAGGTACCTTGGAAGAGATGATTGTGGATCTGCTTCTGAAAAGTCAACGCCTTGAAAACTCTATGGGGCGGTTCTATTCTGTCTACATGGGATCCCAGGAGTAGGAATCGACTGGATGACAACTCAGAACACAATGATTAGATAAATGTTATATCCTGAAAGTAATGTTGAGGCTCCTTTTCCATTTCTACACCTGTCTGTAAAGAAGCAATTGTTGTTGTTGCTAAGTGCTTTAAAGTCAGTTCTGACTCATAGCGACCCTGTACAGGGCTTTCGAGGAGCAGTTGGTAGGTTTGAATCGCCAAACTTGTGGTTAGCAGTCCAGTGTTGATCCTACAGCACCACACCAGGAGTCTGTTGGGATGAAAGTCTCTGTCTGGCAAAAAAACCTTTACACACTCGAGTGAGGGAAAGATCAGGCTAAGTCTTCTCTCACAAATCCTTTCCGATTTGGAATTGTCAGAGACTGGTTTGTTCTTCAGAAACTCTGAGATCAAACAAGTCCTAGTCTTACTCATATAGCCCAAACCAACCAGCTGTGTAGAATGATGAATGACAAAAGATCTTAGAAGGGGTCCTGGCTTGTTCTTTAAAAAATCAACACTATATTGGAAGTAAAGTTAAACAACAGTTTGTTTCAAATAGATGAGACTCAGGTTTTCAAATTCACTCATATTCACAGAAAACTTGTCCAACCAACCCCATATAGAATCCGCTTCCGCAGTCTATGGTGCCATGGAGACTGCTTCTTAAAAAGAGTAGCTCTTGACTGAGCTGACACTTCCGGGAGGCTGGAGCTACATAATTCTTAGACCTTTTAGGGTGACCTTCTCCACATAATGCCTATTTGTTTATTTAATTCTCAACCTTCTGCTTTGTCCAGAAAATGATTTGCATCTGCTAATGCAATACTGATCAGAGTACACTGGTAATCCAATAGACGTGTCTGAGAATTAATTGAATCCCTCCAGGGCTTGGATAGATGGAAATCTAAGTTAAAATTCTGCCCTGAAAGAGTCTAGAATTACTATAAATTAGCCAATTGTTCTTATTTCTTGGAGTCAAGGAGACCTTTTCCCAATGCTATGACAATAAAGGTGCTCCTTACTTTTAGTATTTAATTTTTCTTTTTGGCAGAGGGAGAGGAGTGAAGCAAAGAGATCATGACAAAGATGTTTCCTTTCAGTTGGAAGCAAAACCTTAGGACAGACTGGCCTGGCTGCAGGGGCTGCCACTGGAGTGAGTTGGTCTCAATGCTTTTGCTCCAAAAGGCAGCTTAGATCCAAGACCAGCTTTTTGCTAGAAGACCAGTGCTTTGACCTGTACTAACTGCATACTTTACCCTGGTTTTCTGTTTTGCTCTTTTTACCTTGTGTTCATTCCAATCAGTAATGAGTCACGTTAAGAGGTTGAACAATATAAAATGTTTATGATTCTAATTTTATGAGAAAGCGGAGGCCAGATTCTCTGAATTCACATCAAGCCAATATGCCTCGTTCATGTGTTCTAGTGTATTTCTCCAGGGAATGAGCTCTTCTTTCTGGTATATTACCTACGTGTCTTATACTAGCTCTTTGTTGGTATTCTGGGCAAGCATAACTCAAGTTGTTGGGCCTGTCAGGGATTGGACTGAGGTGAGTGAGCGAGTGGTACAACTACATTTCCCTGCTTTGTGTGTAGAGCCAGCCACAGCAGACAACCATTAGGATAGGATTAAGTAAGTGTTAGGCTCTCATTTCATTTGCTGGTAACAGTTTTGAATGGAAAAATAAGTCTGGGCATGAACTTTGGATTCACTTTGTCTCCTAATTAGCTGCAAAATGTTGGAAGCTATATCATTAGTAAAAGATGCCATCTCAAGATGAGATTAATAGGGCAGGCATGATGACATTGTTTCTGCAGGTTTTTGATTACTAACAGAAGGAAAGGGAATCCTTGAAAATGTAAGTCCACTTTGTTTGAAAAACAAGACTGTGAGTATTAATTAATTATTAAAGGATTAGGTATTGAAGAAAGTACATTGCAATGTCGAGCGACTACACTCTCTGAGCTCTCTTGTCACGGCAGGGTTAAGCTTCTCAGAAAAATAGAATGAAAACATAATGGACATTGAACTTTCTGAAGCGCATGTGTAAGTTTTCTTCTGGTTCATTGTTGTTAAGAGCCATCATATCGGGTAAGTTCTGACACATAGTGACCCTGTATAGGGTTTCCAAGGAGTCTGAACCACTGACCTTATGGTTCAAACTGACCTTGTAGTTGCACACTTTTCTTACAGTGCCATACCAGGACTCCTGTTAATTAGAGGAAGGCTAATTGTGTCACATGACAACTTAAAAATGAATATTATCCTATTTGTTTTTTGTTAGATTTTTTGGAGGGGACCTGAAAATGTGATTGGAAGAAATTTCTCATGCTGGAAGGGTACTTAATAACGTCGTGAGAAGAGTCTTATGCCCAGATCAATAAATAAGCTTGAATTATAGTATCAATGTGAAATCATATCACCATGAAGGGAATGTGGGCACTTTTGTATCACCCCACAATGTAGGGCAGGTCATGGGTACATTTTAAAGCCTTAGGACAATACTAAACACTTGTTAAGAACATAGAGGAATGTATCCAGGACGCTGGGACCCTGGTTTAGAGCTACTAGTGTCTGCTCATTGACATTTGGTGAGTAATTCAACTTGTCCAGGCTCTGTTTTCTTATCTATTAAACAGGCAATGTTGGACTCACTGATTCCCTCAAGTCCTTTTGAGTTCTAAAATAAGACATTTCTCTGGTATTCTTGCACTTGGAAATCCCTGAGAAATAGAAGTAGAGGCTTAGCCTTTTTCAGATGAAGTAGGGATAGAATCTGATGCTTTCTAGTGGATTTGTGGCTTTTCTACCCCAATAGGATACTAAAAGGAGCTCTGGTAGCGTAGTGGTTACGAATCGGGTTGCGAACTTTAAGGTCAGTGGTTCGAAACTACCAGCCGCTCCGTGGGAGAAAGATGAGGCTTTCTACTCCCGTGAAGATTTACACCCTCGGAAACCCTGTACAGGGTCGCTATGGGTCGGAACCGACTCGACGGCACTTAACAACAACAACAGGATACTAAAAAAGTGGAGGAGGAGAAGGAGGTGGAGGAAGAGAAGCAACAGTGGGGGCTAGCTCAGTAGGCTACCATCCATCTGGTAGTTGGTGGTGAGTCGTGTATAGCTGTGATGCTGGAAGCTATGCCACCCGTATTTCAAGTACCAGCAAGGCCACCAACGGTGGCCAGATTTCAGACTAAGACAGATCACGACAAAAAGCCTGGTGAACTACTTCCAAAGCTTAGCCAACTGAAACTTTATGGATCACAACAGAGTGTTGCTGGACTACTTGCTTTGAACTTGTCATCAGGAAAGATCGATTCCTGGAGGAGGAAAATATATTTGGTGAAGGAGAGAGAAAAGGAAAGTATGGACAACCTTCAGTGAGGCTGACTGGTAATTGTTGTTAAGTGCCATCAAGTGGTTTTGATTTATAGTGACTCTGTATAGGGTTTGCAAGAAGCAACTGGTGAGAGTGAACTACTGACATTGTGGTTCACAGTCCAGTGCTGATCCTACAGTGCCACACCAGGAGTCCTGACTTGCATAATAGCCCTAGTAATGGATGTGTCATCAAGAGGAATTGACCCCGGGAGAAGGATTCCATGTTTGGTAAAGTAGGAGGACAAGAAGGGTGTAGAAGACCCTCAGTGAGGTGGTGGTGGTTATTAAGCGCCATTGAGTTGATTCCAACTCATAGCGACCCTGTAGAGGATTTCTGAGAAGCAGCTGGTAGATTTAAACTGCCAACCTTGTGGTTCACAGTCCAGTGCTTATCCTACAGCGCCCTACCAAAAGCCCTCTCAGTGAGGCAGACTGGTCTAACAGCTTCCGTAATGAACGTATTAGGAAGAATCAATCCCCGGAGGAGGACAGCACCACATTTTGGTGATGTAGAAGGATAAGGATGTGAAAGACCTTCTGCGAGGCAGACTTGCATTGTTGTTGTTAGGTTCCTTCCAGTCAGTTCCAACTCATAGCAACCCTGTATGGGGTTTCTGAGGAGCAGCTGGTGGGTCTGAACTGCCGACCTTGCCTAACAGCCTCCTTAATAGACTTAACAACAGGAGAGATCAATCACTGAAGAAGGACATTGTGTTTGGTGAAGCAGGGGGAAGGAGAGTGTGGAAGATGCTCAGTGAGGTAGACTTGCACAGCGGTCCCCACAATGGTTGTGGACGTGCCAGCAATTGAGGCTGTGGTACAAGTCCAGCAGTGTTTGATTCTGTTTTACATAAACTCACACCGCCACCATCATCCCAGCAGGCAGTCAGCCTAGGAGAAGCAGCTCTCCTTTGGGTTTGCTGGGTGAGAATGAGTAAGAGGGTCAGCGGAATGCCCCTCACAGCTCCAGGGGACAAACTGCTGCTAAACCATAGAGATACACCTGGAATGTCAGGTGAGTAGCTTATTGTGGTCCAATTCTCAGTGTGACTTCAAAGCCAGTTACTTTTATCTCCATCACGCCTTATAAGTCATTAGTGAAGTGAGGATAGAGCTATAAAGAAAATGGTTTTTATGAACCTGCTTATTACCTGTTGGAAGGTGGAAGGAACTAAGGCTCAGTTGGGAATGCCAACAAAAGCAATCGTATACTTGAAGTCCATCACCTCCTCTCCTCCTTCACCCGACAACAACAACCAACAAAAACACCAAGCTTAACAATCACCCACTACTGGTTCAAACCCAATTCACAGTTTTTACAACCCACATTTCAGAATTAAAAAGGTATATTTTCTTTACCGACAACAACAAAACAAAACTCCAAGATGGTATTGTACGAAAATAACGTGTCATATGGTTTTTGAAAATCACACCCCACCCATGGTGCACTAGTTTCCTATGTGTGCTGTGTGCATTATATATGTGTGTTCATTATTTATGTGACACATTATATGGGGAAATATGGTAATGCTTTAGGAATAAATGTGTTTCATTCCAAAGGACACAGGCCTTCTTTCGCCTTCATTTGCATGAGAAAATTCCCTTTAACGGCATGGTCTGCACTGGGAGATGGAGGGCTCTCTTAGCAACACTCCAGAGGAAATAATATTTCTTGCAAAGGCACAGTGTATTATTTGCTACTATATCCTTAGATGCAACTAGTTTGGAAAATCATGTTCCATGTTGCTTCAGGATACATGGCGACTTTTGTTGAAAAGTACCATGCTGGGTAGGCATCACAGATCAGGAGCCCACCAGAGTGACAGAGATGTGGGTGGTCCTCACAGCGGGTGAACCCAGCCTGCCTCACCTTCTCACTGTCAATGTGGCTGCCTCTCATTGGGTCTTCTTACCTGTCTACTCTTGAGTAAAGGAGCTCTGGTAGAGTACTGGTTACAAATCGGGCTGCGAACCGCAAGGTCAGCAGTTCGAAACTACCAGTTGCTCCGCGGAAGAAAGATGAGGTTTTCTACTCCCGTAAGATTTACAGCCTCGGAAAGCCTGTACAGGGTCGCTATGAGTTGGAACCGACTCCACGGCACATAACAACTACTCTTGAGTAGGCTGGGCTTCCAGGATGGACAAAAGAGAGGGTGTGGCTGATTGCACTGACTTGAAGGGCATTTCAACGTTAGCTTCAGATGTTGGGGGACTATCATTCCTGAAAGAGGGGATCATTTGTAATTAAGGAGCATTCCACCCCAAAATAAAGCAGAGTGTGGGCTCCTATACCACACAGCTTCCAGCCACATCACTGAGTTGCAGTGGAATTAGCTTATACTCCTGTTGCAATTCTTGTGGGCTTCCTGGGCAGTGGGATAGTCAGAATCAAACATGGAGCCTGGGGGAAACTCAGACTCATTGTTGCTAATACAGGGATACTGTCGTCATCTGGAGGGTATGAACAATTCTTATGATTGATGTAGTCAATAAAAAATGAAATGAGTCAAATCATTCCTAAATATTCTTTTTACAAAATATAAAATTCCAAATGGGAAAGCCCCTTTCCAGTTTGAACATTTAAAAATAAATTAACTGAGACAAAAATGATGATTTTTACAATTTTTCAACAATCCACAACTTGATTCTCAGCAGAGCCACACCACAGATAATGGCGGTTTTTGTACAGCCTTGGAGTAATGAAGCACATATAGGAGTAATTTGTACAGCAGTAAAATAAAATTGAAAGAAAGAAAAAAATCCTAGTCACTGAACGAAAGACAATGGAGACAAAAATAAACTCATATGTAGAGACCTTTCTGATTTACACTTGGGTTAGCTTCCCAGCAAACATAGTCAAGGAAAAAAAAAAAAAAGACATGTGCAGCCACCCTGTGAAAATGTGTTCTCTCTTTTCTGGGGATGAAATACCACCAAGTCTAGGTTGAGATGATACAAGCCAGGGAAGGTGTTAGCTCGGATCCTTGTAGGGGGGAAAGATGCCACTGTGTGTTGTTGTTGAGTCCGTTCTGATTCACAAGTGCCCACGTGCACAGACTAAAACAATTCCCTCGGGTCAAGCAGGGCTATGATCTTTCAGAAGTAGGTCGCCATACTTGGTTTCTGGGGCATGTGTGCATGGGCAGGCGGGCATTGCCAACCTTTCAGCTAGTAATGGAATACTTAACTATGTGTGTCACCCAGGGACCTCCTAAGATGCCACTGTTGATACTAAGTGCCGTTGAGTCAGTTCTGACTCATAGTGACCCTGTATAGAGTTTTAGAGGAGCAGCTGGTGAAATTGAACCGCCAACCTTGCAATTCAAACCGACCTTGCGATCTAGTTCAAACCGACCTGCGGTCCAGCACATCATCCCATAGTGCCACACAAGGCCTGTGAACAGTTCAATTTAGTTGGGAGTTTCCATTCAGGCTACAAGCATCCTGGGAAATTGTTCCCAGTTTTGGCAGACTGAGTCCATTCAGCTGTCTACTGGAGAGAAATGAAGCTAGAAACATGGGTCTGTGCATGCTCCTCATGAAGAGAGATGTTTTTAAGTATTAAAGAAACAACAACAATGAAAAAAAAGCATTCAACTTTATCATGCTCTTAAACATGAACTTGTTAAGGTAATGACTGAAAATGCTGAGGGACACCCTGCTTGCTGTTGGCCAAAATTCACGAGTGACATTCTGAAATAATGTGAGGAAATGAACTCAACCCATAAGGACACAGAGTTCAGAAACAGAGTATTATGGGGCATTTGATGCTGTTATGTGCCGTGGAGTCAGTTCCGACTCATAGCAACCCTGTACAGGGTTTCTGAGGCTATAAATCTTCACGGGAGCAGAAAGCCTCATCTTTCTCCATTCTATTAAACCCTGGTGGTACCGTGGTTTAGCACTCAGTTGCTAACAAAAACATCAGTGATTTAAACCCACCAGATACTCTGTATGAGAAAGCTATGGCAGTCAACATGTGTAACAATTGTTGCTGTTAGATGCCGTTGAGCCAGTTCTGACTCCTAGTGACCGGTGGGTTCTGTACCGTCCTCATAATTGTTGTTGTAGACACTGTGCCAATCCGTTTCATGGAGGGCCTTCCTCTTTTTAGTTGACCCTCTCCTGGTGTGGCGCTGTGGGTTAATGCGCTAGGTTGCAAAGTCAGTGTGAACTGCAAGGTTGGTGGTTCAAGCTCACCAGTTGCTCCTTGGAAACCCTCTAGAGGGTCGCTATGGGTCGGAACCGACTCGATAGCACTTAACAACAAGTACTTTACAAGATAACATCCTTGAATACCTTTTGGGACACACAGCTCTACTCTACCTTTTAGGGTCGCTAGGAGAGGGAATTCACTAGATAGCAATGGGTGTATATGTTCAATTACACTTCCTTCATTATTAAATATAAGTCCAAAAGCAAATCAAATATACATCATTTGCCACAAACTATTCGCTACTGTCTTGGCTAACCAGAGAGGGAGAGAAAGGGAGGCAGAGATGTGAAAGATCTACATTTCTGGAGAAGATGGGGAAACGAGCACTTGAAACTATCCACCTATCAAAGGAATTCTCTCTCATCTGGGAAAAACAATTTTAATTATTTGAGCTTCCCAAGGGAAATTTATACTCACTGCAATGTGCTATGGGTTAATGCGCTGGACTGCAAAACTGGCTGAACGGAAAGGTCGGCAGTTCAAGCTCACCAGGTGTTCCTCAGAAATCCTGTACAGAGTCTCTATGGGTTGGAACCGACTCGAAGGGACTTAACAACAACAACAACACAACTACATAGGAATCCTGGTGTGTCACTGTAGGGTAAACAATTGCCCACAAGATTGGTTTGCACAACAAGGTTGGTGGTTCAAACTCACCAGCCACTCCTCGGAAACTTCATACAGGGTTGCTATGAGTGGGAACCGACTCGACAGCATTTAACAATAACAACATAGCTACTTGGGGGTTGCTATAAGTTGGAATTGACTTGATGGCAGTAGATTTCTAACTAACAGCTCTGTTGGTACAATAGTTAAGTGCTTGCCTGCTAACAAAAAGACTGTCCGTTTGAACCCACCCAGTGACTCCACGGGCGAAGAGATGGGGTGATCCGCTCCCTTAAATATTTTTAAAAAGTTTGCTTTTTTTTAGTTACCATCCAGTCAATCCCAACACATAGGTGGCTAGTGACAGAACTTCCCCGTTGGGTTTCCAAGGCTGCAAACCTTATGGAACAGCTGGTGGGCTCGAACTGCGGTCCTTCACTAATGTGATACAGAGCTTCCCTCCTTTAATGATTATGGACTAGAAACCACTATGGGGCAGTTCTACTCTGACACACAGTGCTGCTGTGAATCGAAATTGACGTCCTTATGTTGTTGTGGTTGATGTTAAGTGATGTTGAGTAGGTTCTGACTCATAGCAACTCTGGCTAGGGCTTCTAAGGGATAGATGATCGGTTTGAACTGCTGACCTTGTGGTTCGCAATACAGTGTTGATTCTGCAGTGTCACGCTAGTAGTATGTATGTATGTATGTATGTATGTATGTATGTATGTATAAACAAACAAACAAACAAATAAATAAATAATATAATAAGATCCTTCACGGCAAGAGTAAGTTGTGAGGTTGAAGTCTATGCTAACACGTGCTTTAAATAAACCTGGCAGCCATACCCTCTGAAAACAGGGACTAAGAGGCTGAAGAAGGACTTAAAGTAGTGTGGTCAGTCAACTTCACAGGGCATTTCAGCACCTCCTGGCCTTTATATATTGATGTTAAATCAAATTGATCTTAGGAGTGGCAATTCCCTGTGAGCTCCTATCTCCTATCTCATTTTAAATGTGTTCAATCGTGCATCTCATCAATAATCAGGTTGTTGTAACCTCATCTATATTATTTACACTTGCATTTTCTCAAATTGCTCCTAATGCTCTTATGCAAACCAAAAAGCAGATGATCTATTTTAAAGTTTCGCTTAAGAGAACACATTTTTGCCCTGGTTGGAATTTGTTAATGCTATTACAGATCTGGTCCCCATTTATCAAATACCAGTTTTTTCTTTTGCTATGCAGAACACTCCAAGTGCATGCCACTGTTTCATTTGTATAGCATTCATTTTCCCATAGATCACACACAAAAGAAACTTCGCCTAAGGACAGAAAGGCTCATCTATAGTTGCCATTGTTAAGTTACTACCAAGTCGGTTCCAACTTACAGTGACCCTAGGCACAACAGAATAAAACACTGCCCAGTCCTAAACAATCCTTACAACTGTCATTATGTTTGAGTCTCTTGTTGCTGCCACTGTGTCAATTCCATCTCATTTGAAGTCTTCCTTTATACTGGTTATTGTTGGTGTTAAGTGCTGTTGTGTAGGATCCGATTCATAGAGACCCTGTCTATGATTTCAGAGGAGCGGCTGGTGGGTTTGAGCTGCTTATTATGTGGTAAGCAGTCCAGTGTTATATACAGAAACCAGGACTCCTTTATAATAGGTATGCCTTATTAATGTTATTGTGAATTTCAGTAAACAATAATGATCATCTTGATAGTTTCCCAAGTTTATTAGTGTTTGCTTTTTGCCAGACATTGCTTCAGGGCATTTTGTGAATTAACTCACTGACTTTTCCTAATAATTCTGTGAGACAGATTCTGTGATTAACCCTGTTGTACAGACAAGAAAACTGAGGTACAGTAACATGTCTAAGGTCACATGAGGCAGCTCAGAAGCAAGAATAACCGAAGTTACTGTCACAGACTCTTTATGGTTAAAAAATCCAAATAACCTGCAAATCGGAAAAACAAAACGTTTCTCATGAAGATTTAAAAATTTTTTTTATCAAAGTAATGGTAAACAATGCATATGACATGGTAGGGTTTAGTTAGTCATTTCTAACTATCATGTGATTGTTGTTAAGTGCTATCAAGCCAGTTCTAATTCATAGGGACCCTGTATTGGGCTTCTGAAGAGTGGTTCTGTGGGTTTAAAGTTGAGTACTTACACTTACCCTATGGCACTGTACCAGGACTCTAACTCTCTCATGGTGGTTGTGTGCCATGGAGTCTGATTTGTAGTGACCTGATATAGGGTTGTTGTTGTTTTGGGGTTTTTTTTGTCAGTTTTTAAAATTAGCAAATTTCATTTTCTAAAGCAGTTTTAGGGTTACAGAAAAATGGTGCAGAAAATGCAAGCATTCCCATGCACACCTCTTCCTGTATCCCCAGTTTCTCCTGTGAGTTACATCTTGTAATTTCCAATTAACCTACCAAAAGGCATATCCTCTGCCCTCTAACTCTTTTTTTTTGTTTTATGTTTTATTGTGAATTATGTGATAGTTTACATGGGTGAGCATTAGTTTCACATTCATCCTATAGTATATCATTTCATTGCTATGGTCACAATCCCTTCCATGCATCATCAATCAACCAAAGGGTATACACTACAAGCCTGCCCCCCGGTCATCAGCACACATCCCCTCTCCCTCTCTGTGTCTAAAGTCCCCAGCTGCTCCATCTCTCCACGTCATCGTCTCTGCCTCCATCTCAGGCATCACTGTTTCTCTGGGTAGGGTCCCACTCTCCGCTCTTCTCCCTTAATGGTCCCAGGGACCTTGGCTCCTAGGCTGAAAAGTTAATCACTCCCCTCCTTGCTACAAAATGTCTACCTTTACATTTCCAACCCTCACAAGTAGTCCTGATAATAATTATTCACTATTGAATCACAAGAGACCCATCTGCATTTCATTGCATCAGCCCTGCTTAGACAGATTGGATACTACTCAGTGGAGATTCTACTTCCTCCATGCCCTCTGAATCTAGGTTCCCTCTGGAAAGCTTGTAAGCCAGTCACTTCTTGCCTTCCTAGCCCACCCCCCCCCCCCAACCTCCCATTTTGGGTAGCCAATGTCCAAGTTGCCCATCCCTGTCTACACTGTGTATGGAGGGTGTGGGAATGATCCTTGCTATAAAGATTTGTTCCCTCTTTTGAGCTACTGCATCCATAGGTGTAGGTCAAGTTCATCAAATTGTAGCAGATTACTCTTTTTGTCCTCTTCTTCCTTCTTCAGCTGAGCTCTGATCATCCAGTCATTGAAGCCAGGTCAAGTGGGTATTATCTGCAAGTGTGGGTGTTCTTGTACATATGCTCTCCCTATATAGGGTTTTTCATGCTGTAAATCTTAACAGGAGCAGAAAACGCTATCTTCTCTTGAAAAGCGGCTGTTAGATTCGAACTGCTGACCTTGCAATGAGCAGCCCAATTTGTAACCCACTATGCTGCCAGGGCTCCTTCCAACTCTCTCATAGAGGAAGTTATATGAACCTGATTTGGTGGAAGAGTCACATACCAGCCAATAATCCTATTTGGAATAAACCTGTGGCTTGCATGTGGTTTTCCTCAAAGGAGTTAATCCCTTAATGTTCAAGATGCAGCATTTCTGGGACAACTGACATTTTCTCTTGATGTCTGGTTTTAGAATTAATTTTCAGTAGAGATGGCAGGAAGGGTCTGACACACAGATGAAACAAATATGGAAAGGCAGTCAGGGATTCTTGAAGTTGGACTTTCGTGTTGGGTGTCCTCAAGTCAATTTCAATTCAGAGCAGCTCCCTGTATCAGATCAGAAGTGCTCCTGGAGGGTGTGATGGGCAGTGACCAGGACAGAGTCAGACTACCACATCAGTCTCCCGCAGAACCCTACCTACGTAGATTCAAACTGCCAACCTTCCCTGTAGAAGTCAATCATTTGACCACTGTGTTATCAAGACTCCTTCCTAGCTGGGGAATGAGGTAGGGAGAACTTGTGTGTTTATGAATCCTGTGTGTAGTTGTCTCTGTTTTCAAGTGAAATTTTCAGATGCTCATGAAGTTCTCTATCAACCTAGCTCCTCCTAGAGAATTAATAATTACTGTATTAAAGGATACATCCATATTCAGATTCTGCTGTTTCCTAGTCTTTGCTCTTCCCAGAACTACTTACTATCCAAGAACATACCCACCTGAAAACCAGTAAGTAGTTCTGAAATAAGTCCTTCATTCTTTCAAAAGTTCATTATGACTGGAGTGTAAGAATATAGCTCAAGGTGTCTAGCTCTAAGATTTCTAACATTAAGTACTTCAAAATGTGGATTTTCCCAAGCCCGATGGTCTTCCCAGTCAAGAAAGGCGCCATTTTTGAATTAGGAGTGAAGTGTATATATAAATACAGCCATTGATCTGCAAAACAGCAATAGGCTTGAGTCTGGCTGATGAATATTCATATTTTGGTTCTGTCACTTAATAGCCATTCATCTTAAACAACTTTCTTGATTATTTTAATGGTTCAGTTTCCTCATCTGCAAAGCGGAGGACAATAACTAATTTCCAGGGTTGTTTGAGCACTACAGTTAAAGTCCATACAATCTGTGACATTTACCCAACACTTAAGTAGCAACTCAGGTAATCATATCTATTATTACTCCTGTCATTATTGTTGAATTGAAAAACTTTCAGATTTGCTTTTTTTACTCTTTTTTTCATTTGGTCAACAATTTATAAAAAACTTAAAAAAAAATTCAGGTCAGTTGGCTTTTAAGGTGAATTGCTAATCATTATGCCATTAATGAAGTATGGAGTCCTGGTGTAGCATTATAGGATAAGCACTGAACTGCTACCGGCAAGGTCAGCAGTTCAAACTCACTAGTGCTCCTTGGAAACCCTATAAAGGGTCACTATGAGTCTTACTGATTCAACGGCACTTAAACAACAACACTGGAAGCATGGAGGCTTGGTGTGGTGCTGTAGAATAAGCACTGGACTGTTAACCTCAAGGTCGGCAGTTCAAACCCACCAGTCACTCCTTGGAAACACAGAGTCCCTATAGAAGGACATCATGCTTGGTGAAGTGGGGGGGGGGGGTCAGCAAAAAAGATGAAGACCCTTGAATGAGATGGGCTCAATGGGCTCAAGTTTAACAACAATTGTGAGGACGGTACAGAAACAGGCAGTGTTTTGTTATACTGCGCAAAGGGTTGCGAAGCCGGAAGTGACGCCACAGCACGTAAGAACAACAACGAGAAAGAACTGTCTCTACAGCACTTAATAATAACACAACAATGGAAGTAAAGAATCCCTGGGTGATGGAAGCCAAGGTTGGCTGCCAATGTAAAGGTTGACCACTCACATCTGTCTGGAGAAGACAGACCTGGTGGCCTATTTGGAGGTGAAATCAACTTGACGGCATCTGCTTTGCTTTTTGTTTTGCTTTTCATGGAAGAACCGTGCTGGCAAAAGTACAGATGAATTATGTTGTAGACAAAGCTCTTTGTTATTTAGGAATGAGAGAATCAAATTTGACTTGTGTGAGTTACTTGTTGTTGTTAAGTGTCATCAAGTCGGTTCCTACCCATAGTGACCCTGTACAGGATTTCTGATGAGCAGCTGGTGGGTCTGACCTGCCAACCTTGCGGTTTGCAACCAGTGCTGATCCTATAGCGCCACACCACGCATCTTTGTGAGTTGTTGTTAAGTAAATAATTATCAGCAAATAAGTAAAGTGTTCCTGCAGAGTCATCTTGGTATGGGCACACTTGACCTTACTTCTGCTATGTGAGGGTACTGGTACATTTGGATCACTTACAATATCCCATATCCTGGCACCATCTAAGGTTAGTATGTCACAGAATAGGAAATACAGTACTGATAAGTAATGATGCTAAATGATACGATAGATTTTTAGAGAAAAAAATAGAACTGGGCTGGAATTTTGATTCATGCTAAGCTCCTCAGTTGTTAGTAGAAGATCAGTATTTCTCTTGGCTGAAGAAGAAGATGCTAATATGAGTCTTACTACT
>NW_006408574.1:14316573-14413453 GCF_000296735.1 Chrysochloris asiatica
TCCGTGGCACATAACAAGAACTGACTCCACGGCACATAACAACAACAACAACTGTAGGGATTTGGGTTCATTATTTTTCTATTTGTACATCAATTTTCTCATTGTTAACACAGGTAGCTGTATAGATAGTTCAATATGCACACTGTAGTTTTATCATACTGTGTACAATGGAATCCTGGTGTAGTGATACAGGATAAGCATTAGACTGCTAACTACAGGGTTGACAGTTCAAACCCACCAGATGCTAGTCAGAAACCCTATACAGGGTCACTATAAGCTGGAACCAACTCAATGTCACTTAACATAATCAACAACAACATTGTGTATAATGGTGGTGGTTATGTGCCGTGGAGTCGGTTCTGACTTATAGCGACCCTGTACAAGGTTTCCGAGCCTGTAAATCTTTACGGGAGCAGAAAGCCTCATCTTTCTCCCCCAGAACAGCTGGTAGTTTCGAACTGCTGATCTTGAGGTTCGCAGCCCGATTCGTAACCACTACGCTTCCAAAGCTCCTGTGTGTATACTAGAGAAGACAAATTGTATCAAAACTCTGTAAAAATAATTATCAGAAGTAAAAACAACAACAAATTGCTAGTGTTTGGTCATTTCACTCTGAAAAGTAGTCTGAAGAGAGTGCCTAGCACCTTCAAGAAAAGTAAAGAGAGACATCCAAATTAAAATCCTCAACCAATGACTTCTGACTTACTATTCTGTGAGCATGGAAACAACATTTACATGCTATTTTTCATAATTTGTGCACGATGTCACTAAACTGTCAAGTTGGGTCCCAGGTTGGCTAAGCTCCCTTTCTAGGTAAGAAACCTCAGTTTTAGGTTCTGTGATTTCAGTCTCCAGCTTAAGACAGAGGGTGACTGACCTCCCCTTTAAACAACTGCTAGTTAGGGCTCATGCTAAGATAAGATGCTATTCATGGCTGTACTATTGTAATCGATCTTAAAGCTCTTTCTATCTCTCATAAATTTCAATGAAATGCTTATACCCTTTTTGCATTAACACTTACAATGGGAAAAGTTGGTTTCTAGGTCAGCTTTAGATTTAAGTTATTGTGGTCACAAAGCTATAAAAGGAAGGTTTTCATTGGATTCAAGTTCTTTGATTTTGATACTGCAAAAACAGTAATCAGAATGAAATGTACACCGCTTCCAATTATCCCACTAAAGGCGTGAAAAAGCCTAGTCTTTGTCCTCTCACTTTACTGGTAAGATGGTGGACAAAACCAGGTGAAGAGACTATAACAACAAACGGGGCAAGAACCCAAGTGGTAGTACTGGACAGCGACAATCGATGCGGGAACAGCACCACAATATAGCGAAGGCGGGCTGACGAATTCTGTGGGCCGGATCAAGACATTGACTCTCAGCTTGCAGTCATGCATTTTATTCTACAAGTGACATTGCTTCACTAGTAGAAACAAGATTCCGCTCCCCTACTTGAGACTTGTGATTCAGTTTCTAATTTACTCCAGGGATGATGATTTCAGACAGCAAGACACTGCCATCATACATACAAGGGTGATTCAAAACATCCAAGGAAGATCCAGCTTGTCTCTTGTCAGCACCCCAACAGTCTTGTGATTCCCTAAATTATTTTTTTCCTTCTCTTTATTAACCTCTCTGTTTCTCTGTCTCTCTCTTTCTATGTAGTCTATCTACCTACCTATCAACCTACCTACCTTACTGATTCTGTTTCTCTAGAGAACCTCAAGACAGGTGCTTACTGAGAAAGCTTTGAAACAGATCTTCATTTATAAATTAACTTTGGACACTCAGGACAAAGGGATTTGTCAGAATGTCAAAAGAAAGTGGTGGTCATAATAGATTTTGGAATCAGACAAAAGGGAGAGCCACTTGAACCACCAGAGATGGAAATGGCTGAAGTGCTGGGTTCTAAAAGAGGTGGGGTTTGACGCTAGGTGTGGTCCTGTAGGAGCCGCACTGGATTGCAGACGACAAGGTCGGCAGTTCAAACCCACCAGCTACTCCTTGGAAACCTAACAGCCACAGGAAAACATCTGTGCTATGTGGCAGTTGGTAGCTTCCAGGTTAGCTGTTAAGGTACAAGGACAGCTTGAAGTGTTTTCTAAGGACAACAATCTACCGTGCTACTGTAACAAAAACAAGACTAAATTTGCTAACTATTGCACATGAGTTCCCAATTTGCTTTTAACATGCCAGGTGAGGGGACCTATTATTGGGAAATGATGAATGGAAAGGGCTTTCATGAATCTTTAAGGAAATCTAGGGATATCTGAATGAGCCCGGATAGCACAGTAGTCAAAAGCTTGACTGCTACCCAAATGGTTGGTAATTCGAACCCACCAGCAACTCCAAGCAAGACAGATGTGGCCATCAGCTTTCATAAGGATTTGTAGCCTTGGAAACTACATGATTCAGTTCTACTCTGGGTTATAGGTTAGCTATGAGTTCGAGTCCACTCGATGACACTGGGTGTGGTTTATTTAGGTATGTTTGAAGAAGCTCTGGTGGCAAAGTGGCTAAGCACTCTGGCTGCTAACAGAAGAATCAGGTTCAAACCCACCAGCAGCTCCTTGGGAGAAAAGACCTAGCAATCTGCTTCTACAAAGGTTACAGCCTAGAAAACCACATGAGGCCGGTCTACACTGCCTGATGGCGTCTCTATGAGTTGGAGTTGATGCAACAGAACACAACAACAAAGGTGTGTATGTGGTGTAATCCTCACCTTTAGGAAAAAGATTGGTGGTTCAAACCCACCAGCCATTCCTCAGAAACCCTATACAGAGTTGCTTTGAGACAGAACCAACTCCATGGCAATTAACAACAACATTCCCTTCTGGAAAACATTCCTTAGTGCAATGTGTGAGAGCAATTACCAAGCAGTCCACAAATAAGATGCACCAGACATTTTCACTGTGCTGAATTTACATTATCACGTCATCAACTTCGAATCCTTAGTAAGTATCCAGATTTATCTAAAACAAACAAACAAACAAACAAACATCCCACCCTTAAAGAAAAAGTAACCAGTTATTTATGGGGATCTTCTGACAACCACTGGTACATTCATAAACATTAACATCCACCAGCAAAATGGTCAACCACTATTTACTATGAAGAGAGAAACACCAAATACATTACGACGTCTTCCATCTAGCACAGATGCGAAGAGGCCAGGAGGTAGGTTCTTGTGCTGTCCATTGTCAAGGGTCTGTTGTGTTTGTACATGTTGTGTGTGTATGTGGAAGAGAGTGAAATTTTAACTAACAAGTTTTACAGATGGCTTACAAGCGAGCGAAAATTGCATTTCCATGCATATACTGAAAGCCATGAAGATAAAGGGTAATATCTGTACTTCCTTACCTTCTATTGCAGAAAGGAGAACCCGGGAGTGATCATACGCGATTACATTTGCATATCTGTTCTTTGGTTTGTTTACTTCCAAGTTTGAGTGCTCCCATGTGAACTGTTGGCCAGGGTCAATTGACTTTAAAAGAAAAACAGCACAAACACACACACAATCAATACTCAGTAACAACAGGTCATATCGGCATTTATCCCAAGTCCCAAACATGATTTATAAAGGGAATTCTGATGCCGTATTTTATCATAATGATCCTCGCTGTGAAGCTGAACATTCATATATCTAGCATCTAGCATCGCAGGAGATGATTAATCACAGTACGAAACAGTGATAGTCACCAATGTCAATTCAGATGGAAACAAAAAAGAAATCAATACAGATGCTTTACTAATATTGGAAGGGTAGGTTTTTCTTTTTTTCTTTTCCATTTTCCTCTCTGCTGTTGCAGTTTCCAAGTTCTGTTAGCTCATGTTCCCTCCAATTCTGTGAATACGGTTACTCTTGATTCCTTTTTCCTAGTCTTTGCTACCTAGACCAGACTCAAGCCTTTGATGTCAGTTGGGCTTTGTTTAGCTTCCCTGGGCAAGAGTTTTACTTTTCTCTCTTCACCTACATGGTCACATATTAAGGTTCCAGATGGTTTTCCATAAAACACTATGGCAGATATCACAAGTCAACTTGAATGATTCAATCAGTTACAAGTAACAGAAAAGGAACAGTCAAGTCAGTTAAAACCTAATAATCATCTTCCAACAGTAATTAATCACTCAATGCCCATAGGGTCTAATTGACAACATGGCGGATCTGTAAGGTAAATACTAGACTGCTAATTACAAGGATGGTGGTTCAGTCCCACCAGCTGTTGTTTCTCAAGAGAAAGAGGACGATTTCAGCTCCCACACAAATTTACACCCTGGAAAACCCCATACAGGGTCACAATAAGTCAGACCCGATGGGATGGCACTTAATAACAACAACAGCGTCTAACTGATTTTCTGTGTATCCTATGGTTTCTATTGATCATTGCGTGTTATCATTATGCTTATGTTGTTGTGTGCTACCATGTCAACCAAGTCATAGCAACCTTGTAAGACACAGTACAATTGTCCCACAGCTTCCTGGGCGATCATCTTTATGGGGGCGGATGACTAGGTGTTTTCTCCCTCAGAGATGCCATTGGGGTCAAACTGTGGACCTTTGGGTTAGCAGCCAAGTGCTTCACCACAGCACCACCAGTGTTCCTGATTAGGCTTATAGGTTTTGTTTAATTTTATAATTTCCAATAAACTTGTTATTTTTCAGACTTTGTCAGAACCGACTCCACGGCACATAACAACAACAACAACATTGCCTCATTGGATATTTTAGGCAAAATTATTTAGCAATTAGTTTTATCAGGAGGTGAACAGTCCCTAGAGAAGGGACTGTTTGATAAAGTGGAGGATCATTAAAAAAGAGGAAGACCCCCAACGAGCTGGACTGGCATAGTGGCAGCAGCAATGGGGTCAAGGTTGGCAACAACGGTGAGTGTTGCGGAGGACCGGGCAGTGTTTCCTTCTGTTGTGCATAAGGTTGCTATGACTGGGTACTGACACTGGATGGCACCTAACAATGACACAATTTAACAAGCTAAAATCAATATTGTTGTTGTTGTTAAGTGCCGTCGAGTCGGTTCCAACCCATAGCGACCCTGTACAGGGTTTCCGAGGGTGTAAATCCTTACGGGAGTAGAAAGCCTCATCTTTCTCCTGCGGAGCAGCTGGTAGTTTCGAACCGCTGACCTTAAGGTTCGCAGCCCGATTCGTAACCACTATGCTACCAGAGCTCCTAAAATCAATATTACAGATGTAAAATTATATATCTATATATAATGTTTTATTGTGAAGTATGTGATAAGTTTACATGAGAGAACATTAGCTTTACATTCATCCTATCATATATCCTTTCATTGCCATGGTTACAATCCCCTCCATGCATCATCAACCAACCAAAGGGTATACCCTACAAGTCTGACCCCTGGTCGTCAGCACACAGCCCCTCTCCCTCTCTGGGCCTAAAGTCCCCAGCCACTCCATCTCTCCACATCATCGTCTCTGCCTCCATCTCTGGTGTCACTGCTTCTCTGGGTAGGGTCCCGCTCTCCGCTCTTCTCCCTTGATGGTCCCAGAGACCTCCGCTCCTAGACTGCAAAATCAATCACTCCCCTCCTTTTGCTACAAAATGTCTACCTTTGCATTTCCAACCCTCACAATCAGTACTGATAACAATTATTCACTATTGTATCACGAGAGACCTATCCACATCTCCTTTCATCAGCCTCACCTAGACAGATTGTATACTATTCAGTGGAGATTCCACCTTCCTCTGTGCCCTCTGGATCTAGGCTCCCTCTTGAAACCTTGTAAGCCAGTCACTTCTTGCCTTTGTAGCAGTCCCATTTTGGGTAACCAATGTCCAAGTTGCCCACCCCTGTTTACTCTGTGTATGGAGGGAGTGGGAATAATCCTTGCTGTAAAGATTTGTTCCCTCTTTAGAGCTACTGCATCCATAGGTGTAGGTCAAGTTCATCAAATTGAATCAGATTACTCTTTTTTTCCTCTTCTTTCTTCTAGTTGAGCTCTGATCATCCAGTCACTGAAGCCAGGTCAAATGGGTATTATCTGCAAGTGTGGGTGTTCTTGTGCATATGCCCTCTCTTCTTATCAGCTGGACGCTTCACTCTCCACTCTAGACCTCTGTGGCTATGTCACTGACTCTGGGCCCAAGAGTCCCCAGGTCTTGCTACACTGCTGGCCAACCAGGTCTCCACCCGGGTTCGCAAGAGTCTATTGAATGTTTTAGGGCTTAGCTCGCAGCTTCATTGCTGTTTTTCCCTCACTTCCCCTTATCGGTGATGAACATGGTCACCAATCAGAGCATGCATTCCCACTGAGTCTTAATCTTGGAAGGGGGTTTGCCCTGAGGGGTCCCGACTACTTGCCTTGATGTCTCCTGGGCAAGCAACATGCTTGTTCTTGTAGCAATCAGTCAGACTGCCCATATTGTTTTGTATTTTTCCTGTTGGTCTTTATTTCAAGAAGTATCTTCTGTTCTTCTAGTCACTCCAGGCTGCTCTGCTTGTCCTTTCAAGTGGAAATTTCCTACCTCTGAAGATTCTGGATGAGGTTCAGGATTCCACCTATGGTCTTTTGTAACATAGAGGCTCTGCAGGAAGCCTCCTTCACTGGGCATGTTGTAGCCCCATTTTAAGTAGTCCAATTAGTTATAGGTAGAAGATGGACTTACAAGCTTTCTATGGTGATATTTCTGGCTATTCCTTTCTCTCCTCCTCAAGTGTCTATTTTATAATGGTATGCCAAGGAAACCAAGATTTAATAGATAGCCAAACATCTTAACATTATTTCCTCCCTTTTGTGCATTCCAACCATGTCTCAATCCATGTATCTCAGAGCCCTGTTGTTCCAAGGTTGTGCATACATCATTATTTACCTCTGTCCCACTTAGCCCATGTAAGCCTGCCTAATTGTTTTCCTCTCTGCTTTGTTCTTCCATTCCCTTCCCCCTTCTTGTGTATTGCCCCCCCTCCCTAGCACCCAAACTATCCTGTGTCTATCCCTACCCTGTGCTCCACCTTCCTCTCCCTCCCGTCACCCTACCCCCTACCCCCGTATCCCAGTAAGCAGCAAAGAACCCCCTTCCCTTTAGTATGGGTTCTTTTTCTTAGAATAATATTCATTTTTATATTTACTTATAACCCTTAATTTGAGGACTAACTCAGACTTCGATTATAAGATTATAGAGGATGTTGCAAATATCCTGTGATATTACAGGCATCAAAACATCACCCTCCCCCCTTTTTTTTTCTCCATCATAGGATACTGATACCTTTTTAAGTTGTCATTTCATGGTATATAGAAACAACACTTTGATAATTACATGAACATGAGTTTAAACGATCCAAATGAATTTTTTGGAAATAATTAATGATGAATAAGCTTTATGTACAGGTGACATTTAAAGAAAGTAAGGGGACACACTATTATGTGAGTAGAATTTTTAGCAGTTATTTTTGGCATTGGGTATCTATGTGCATGCGTAAAATCTGCAAGTGAAGCCCCCTAACAGCTGTGACATTATCAGGAGTCCTGGTATGGCACTGTAGGAGAAGCACCGGACTGCTAACTGTAGGGCAGCATTTTAAACTCTCCAGATGCTCCTTGGGAATCCTACACAAATTGGAACAAACTCAATGGCACGTACCAACAACAATGCAATATTAAAGAGGTGCATACTTTCCGTCAGACGAGAGAACTTAGAAGGACAGTCAAACTCCCCAGGGTCAAAAGTCAAGCCTACGAAAGGTCTAGAGAATAACCTCTGAACTTACTAAAATTCTCAGCAGTACATATTGATGTCTCTGATGTAATGAAGATGACAAAAAACATTTCCCTTTATTAAACTATGTTAATCTACATAGACAATAGGCAAGCACTGAGCAGTATATAGCAAAACAACTGCCCGTGCCTAAAAGTCTGAAGAATAATATGATTAGAGGTTCTCCCCTGGAATCTCACCATCTTGCTGGTAGAATGTTCTCCTCTCCAAGTATTCCCCAAGCTAAAGGCAGTCCTAACATTCCCATGCCCAAGAGAAACGTCTTCCAGTCAACCTTGACAATGTCTACCCAGAGCAGCTTCACAATGACCAAGACTGATCCTCAAAGGTATTCCATCTGTCCCAAATCTACAGCATAATTTGTTGTTGTTGTTAAGGACCATGGAGTCAGTTCCGAATCATAGTGACAATGCACAGGGTTTCCGAGGATGCAAATCTTTACGGGAGCAGAAAGCCTCATCTTTCTCCCCCAGAACAGCTGGGAGTTTTGAACTGCTGAGCTTGAGGTTCGCAGGCTGATTCATAACCATTACGCTACCAAAAGTGCCACTCTCGAAATTCAGACCTTCAGTATGTGTTGCCTGTGGGTTCTCTCCTCTCATCTGTCCTGACTACAGCCCATGCCTCATACAGCTGCCATCATCGTCTTTTGAAAGCTGGTCACCTTCCACAAGCTCTGTGTGAGCCACAGTGAAATCTAAATTCCTTATCTAAAGCCCTATCTATACAGCTTCTGTATTTTTACATTTGTAGGACACCTGCCTCTAAGGAACCCTGGGGCAGCATGGTTGCTTATGTGTTGGACTGCTACTGCAAGGTCATCAGTTCAAAGGAACTAGCCAGTCGTTGGGAGAAAGATGCGGCTTTCTGCTCCCATAAATTGGAAATCCTATACATATGGGTTACTAGTGAGTTGGAACTGACTCAGTGGCACAGAACCACCACCGCCACCACATCTAGCTCAAGGGCAATAGTTGTTCAGTGGTAAAATTCTCATCCTTCATTTGGGAGTATGGGATTTGATTCCTACCCAATGCCCTTCAACCCAGCATTATTTGTCTGTCAGTGGAGGCTTGGGTGTTGCAGTGATGCTAAACCAGTTTCAGTGAAGCTTCCAGACTAAGACAGACTATGAAAAAAGGCCTAGTACTTCTAAATATCTGCCTCTGGAAGCCCTACGGATCACAACGGTTCGTTCCTGTTGTGCATGGGGTCTTCATAAGTCCCGGCCAACTATTCCACAGCTAAAAGCACGTAGGCTCAATAAATTGTTCAATGCATGCACATGAAGTAACTGAGTTAAGGGATAAATATAACACTGTTAAAAGAAGTTCATAAAGAGACATTGTGATATAATTTGCATTTCTCACATGGGAATTAGAGAATAAATGATGGAAACTCAATGTACAATGTACCAAAACTTTATCACTTAAGACTCATTAATATGTGGCTTAGTAATTAAGTATGTAATCCTAAAATTATAATTACCACTGATATTTTACTTTACACTTGAGCATCACTGGGTACATAAGCTTCTTACACATCATTCTCTAAATATCCCAGGAAGCTACTAAACTCACTGATATCCAGTGTTTTGGTTGGAAGATATTACTCCCTTTCATGGCCTTCTTTGTCTCAGAGTCTGCTCACCCACAGAGGTATAAAATGGCATGCATTTAATTAGACAATGGAAATGCAACTTTCAACTCAAAGACATTGTTAACTCATGCCTATATCCACTCACACATTCTCAGCCTTCCACCTGCTCTATCTGATCCTTACACTGAAGAGTTTACAGTCCAGTAATGGAAAACATACGCTGTGTGCCACATGTTAATGAACTCAGGCATAAAGTGTGGTCCCTGTCAAGATGACCCCCAAGCAGAGGGATGATTATAATAAAAGTTGCCGGGTCATTATGTTTCACACGCAGTAAGCTGTTCCATTTTCAAGCTGTTAGGAGGTAGGTATTGCTGATTTCCCTATTTTGCAGGTTAGGAAGCGGAAGTAAAGAAATATTAAAATTCCTTAATCCACTTAATTGTACTGAGGGCTTTCTATGGGCCGGGCACTTGACTATTTGGTGGGTAAGTAATTAGGCAATGGTCACACAATTATTCTCAAATTCAGGCTTGAGTGAGTCCGCTCACAATGATGAAGGGAAATGCTGCCTACTTCTGTGTGATCCATACATCCTTTGCCGGTCAGACCTCTGTGATCGACAGAGTTTTCATTGGCTGATTTTGGACTTTCTTTGTAGTCTGTCTTAGTCTGGAAGCTCTGCAGAAACCTCTTCAGTCTCATGTCAACAAGCAAGCCTGCACTGATGGCTGGATGATGGCTGTGGATGAAGAATATTGACTGGATATCATACGTGCATGGAAAGTGAGAGTTCTAGCACTAAGCCACCAATGCCCCAGCCAAGAATTATTGTTGTTAGGTGGCAGCAGCTCAGTTCCAATGTACAGTGACCTTACGTATATTAGAACAAAACACTGCAGAGTCCGTGGTGGCAGTTCTCTTGTTGAGGGTCTTCCTCTTTTTTTGCTGGCCTTCCACTTTACCAAGCATGAATGTCCTTCTCCTGAGACTGGTTCTTCTTGATAACACATCCAATCATATTCTTGATAGCAGGAGATGAAGTCTCACTATCCTGACTTCTAAGGAGTATCTTAATTCACAGATTTGTTCAAACTTTTGTCAATTTGTGGTATAATCAATATTTTCGCCAACATCATATATAACTAGCGTAATGGTTACATGTCCAGCTGCTAATCTCAATGTTAGCAGTTCGAAACTATCAGACGTTCGGTGGGAGAAAGATGAGGTTTTCTGCTCCTGTAAAGATTTACAGCCTTGGAAACCCTTTACAGGGAGGGTCGCTATGAGTTGGAGCTGACTCCACGGCACACCACCACCACCATATATATAATTCAAAGGTATCAACTGATGTGGCAGTGTAAGATAAGCAGTGGACTGCAAGGCCATTTTGAACTGGAAGGTGGTGGTTCAAACCTATTAGCCACTCCTCAGAAACCTTATATAGGGTGGCTATGAGTTAGAACAAACTCATTGTTACTTAACAACAACAATAACAACAACAACTTCTTCAGTATTTGATAGTCATTGGCCACCTTTCACATGCATTTGAGGCCTCAGAAAATACTACGGCCTCAGTCAGGCACACTTTAGTGCTGAAAATGGTCACATGAGAGAATTTTCCATGACCAACAATCAAGTCTTTAAAGGAACCTTTTTCAGTAATTTAAACAGCAACTATACATGTGAACTTCACCAGAAAGAATATATAGGAATCAAAGTGACAACATTTTTGGAAAAAGACACTGGAGAAGTTCAGCATCATCAGTTAAAATAAGGCCAAGGGCCAACTGCAGAACTGACCATCAATTGCTAATATGCAAGTTCAAGTTGAAGCTGAAGAAAATTAAAACAAGTCCATAAGTGTGAAAGGATGACCCTGAACAAATCTCACCTTAACGTAGAGATCATCTTAAGAATAGATTTGACTCACTGAACACTAATGAATGAAGACCAGATAAATTGGGGGGTGACATCAAGGATATCATAAATGAAGAAATTAATAGATCATTAAAAAGACAGGAAATCAAGGTGGGGGGGAGCCCAATATGGGTATCTGGAGAAACTCTGGAACTTGTGTTTAAATGTCGAACAGCTAAAACGAATGCAGGAAATAAGGATACGCAGAGCTGCTCAGAAGACTTCAAATGAAGCTTGGAAAGACAAAGGAGAATATTACAATGGACTGTCCCAAAATCTGGAGTTAGAAAACCAGGAGGGGAAACGACACTGAAAATTTCTCAAACTGAAAGATCTAAAGAAACCAAGCCTCCAGTTACAACAGCCAAGGATTCCCCGGGCACAATACTGAACCACTCAGGAAACATCAAAAGAAGATGGGAGGAATACAAAGGACCACCACGGTACCATAAAGACATGGTCAATGTTGAGTCCTTTCTGGAGGTAGCGTATTATCAAGAACCAATGGCATCATCGGAAGAAGTCCAAGCTGTACTGGAGGCATTAGTGAAAAATAAAGCTCCAGGAATTGACAGAATATCAATTGAACTGATAATTATCAGCTGGTAATGACTAGGCCACAATGCAACTTAAGTCTTCTTGATGCTACGGTAAAAGGAAGAAGCCGAATACATGAACCATACCTAGACATGACAAGCCTGGATCTTGTCAGTCCGAGTCATATTTCTTCTCAGTCTTCCCAGCTTATCAGCCTGTGTTGTTCTGGAGCAATTATGTAAGAAATCAAGGTTTAAAAATCAGGTTGCCTTCCCACGGATGATAAAGCAGATGGGATGCAGCTTGCGTTTACATTCATTTTTACACGGATCAAGCACACGTTGATTAAATAATGCTGACTTGTCTTTGCGGTACACAGGACTCATCCATCTGGATCTATGTGTCTGAACCTTTCACCACATACAGCACTGGCCTTTATTTTTGGAGCTTGTCAGAATGCTGAGAACAGGAGACTCAGTGAATAAGGATAACTGCTGAGAGGAGGTGCAATAGACTAAGACGACCACCACCAACTGGCTGAGGAAAATCACATTTCAGTTATCCACGTGAATGAGGTAAAGATAGCAGGGACGCATACAGCCCTTACCCACAAAGCCCACTTGCTGGCCAGAGTGTTGAGATGACACTGTTGCTCTGTGTCTAGGCTCTCTGGCTTCTCTTGCTGTAACCCTTTCCAGGAGGATTAAAACGGACAACATAGTGAAGAAGCCATTGATGATCTTGATGTTGATTTCGCATCAACTTCAAATTTTGGCCAGGTCACTGTCATATAGGAGTCCTGGCGTGGCGCTGCTGGGTAATGCACTGGACTACAAAGTCAGTTTGAACCGCAGGATCAGCAGTTCAAGCTTACCAGTTGTTCCTTGGAAACCGTATACAGGGTCATTCTGAATCTGAAATGACTCAACAGCACTTAACAACTGTCATATAAATGACGCAAAGATGGCATCTGTGTATTGGCCAAGTTGTTTACTGCTTCATAGCAAATTGACCTTGGTAGCCAATCCCATTCCGAAACACAAAGCCCATGGGCCTAACACAAAATCACACATATCCAGTTGTTTTGGATAGGCAGATTTTTAGCCACTTAAGAGTCTGTCTGCTTTACATATCCCAAGCAACTGCCTCCCACAGTTCTGCTAGACCTATACAAAACCCTAAACCCACTGTCCTTGAGTAGATTCCAACTGATAGGACCCCTTAAAGGACAGAGTGGAACTGCTTCTTAGGGATTCAAAGACTGTATGTCTTTATGGAAACAGAAAGCTTTATCTTTTTCCCACAGAGCAGTTGATGGGTTTGAATTGCCAACCTTTTGGTTAGCAGTGGAGTACCTTAGTTGTGCTAGCCCCGAGAAAACACCGCAGTTATAAAGACCCTCAGCTGCATCTGGCCTTCAGAGTTCTGTCATTTATTTCACTGAAGGATAAATGGCCAAAGGAAACTAAGCTCCTGCCCCTTTTCCTCTTCCGGGAATTGTCATGCTGTGGGTTACGGCACTGGGCTGCACAGTCATTTGAATCACAGAGTTGGCGGTTCAAGCTCACCAGCTGCTCCTCAGAAACCTAATACAGGTTTACTATGGGTCTGAACCAACTCAAGGGCACTTAACAACAACATTGTTCACTTCTGGTGGCTCCAGAGTGGCCAGACTCTGAGAGAGCTCCTGCTGTGGAGGACCACTCACTACAAGGGGGCTGACACTGCATTGGTCCCAGGTCATTGTTGTGTAAAGCTGCGATCTCCTGGTCATGTCTTTTTCCTTAGGCAGTCTAAATTCCCTTGAACCTACCACACCCATGCATCTTCTTCCTAGTATCAGGGTTGTATTCTTTCACCATATTATTCAATCTACATGCTGAGCAAATATTCTGAGAAACTCGATTATGTTAAGAAGAATGTGGCATCAGAATTGGAGGAATATTCATTAACCCCTAAGGAGCTCTGGTAGGTAGTGGTTACCAGTCGGGCTGCCAACTTCAAGGTCAGCAGTTCAAAACTACCAGATTTTCCATGGGAGAAAGATGAGACTTTCTGCTCCCATAAAGATTTACAGGCTCAGAGACCCTGTACAGGGTCGCTGTGAATCAGGACTGACTCCACAGTACTTAACAACAGCAAAGAAGAGTCCTGGTGTGGCGTTGTGGGTTAATGTGCTGGACTGCAAAGTTGGTCTGAACTGCAAGGTCAGTTATTCAAGCTCATCATTCACTCCTTAAAAACCCTATACAGGGTCACTATGAGTCAGAACCGACTGGACAGCACTTAATAACAACAACAACAACATATGCAGATGGAGTCCTGGTGTGGTGCTGTGTGTTAATGAACTGGATTTCAAGGTTGGTGGTTCAAACTTCCCAACTGCTCCTTGGAAACCCTACGTAGGGTAGATATTAGTCTACATACACTATTAGACTGGTTGTCAGAACCAACTTGATAACATGAAACAACATATACAGATGACATAATCTTGTTTGCTGGGAGCGAAGAAAAACTTAAAATATTTACTGAGGAAGTTCAAAGACTATATAGCCTTCATTATGGTCTGCACCTTAATGTAAAGAAAACAAAATCCTCACAACTGGACTAATAAATCACATCATGATAAAAGGAAAGATGAAAGCTCCCAAAGGCTTCATTTTACTTGGATCCTCAGTCAAGCTCCTAGAATTAGCAGCCAAGAAATCAAAGGAAGTCTGGCATTAGGCAAATCTGCTGCAAAAGACCTCTTTAAAATGTTAAAGAGCAAAGACCGTCAGTTTGAGGACTAAGGTGCACCTGACCCAAGCCATGGTATTTTCAATCACCTCATATGTTTGAGAAAGCTGGACAGTGAACAGGGAAGACCACTGCTGTTAATGAGGTGACTCTTGATGGTTGGGGCTGGCCAGGCCAGGAAGACCCACCACGTGATACCAATGCAACTCCAGAATAAGGAGGTGAAGTAAATACATGGGCAGTAATTCCGTCAATTTTACCATCATAAAGAAAACACTGGTCAGATGAACGTCCTGTCTTGGTTGTTAGTATATGTCAATGCACAAAGAGAGATGCGTGTTCTTTGAAACATACAAGCTCTCCATAGAGGACCCTCCCAGACTTCGCCTAATGTGTACCTTCTTTTGTGTCCTTTTTATTATAATAAAACTATAGTGGTAAATATAACTCTTTCTGGAATTCAGTGAGTCATTTTACTACATTTTTAAACTCAAGGGGATAGTGGAAACCCTTGAATTTGTAGCCAGTAGGTCAAAAAGGTAGAGAATCCCATAATTGTCCCGAGAATCCCCAGTTGTTGCTGGTACCTGAATTCCTGAGTAGACTTGGCAGTGCAAAGGATTGTACCCTTGAATGTGTGAACCCCAGACTCATTTTGGGCGGTTAGGATCAGAAGGAGAACTGCCTTAGAAGTCAGTGTAGAGAAGACACCAGAGGGTCCACACCTTAAGGTCTTTGTGAACATAAGATGAGTTAATACAGGCCAAGCAAAAATAAAGCATAGTAAGTGCTGGGGTGGTGGTTGTTAAGTGCTGTTGAGTTGTGTTCTGACTCACACTGACCCTGTATAGGGATTTCCTAGGAGTGGCTTGTAGTCATCCCATAACCATCTTATACCATACTTCTGTCTTTCTAAGTGGGAGAATATTCTTCAATTGTTTCAAGCTTCCTCTCCAACTATTCTCTTGAAACACAATGCAAGAAAAGCTCTGAATAACAATTGAGTGGGCTGCTGTTCTATATTTAAAATCCTAAACGCCAAACAAAAAGTGTTCATAAATTCTCACATCAGCATATAGCCTGTGAGTACAATTTTCTCTGCCATGTTACCTCACAAAAAAAGTCATCATCTTATAGCAAAGCCCCATTAACTATGTTCCTGCAAAATTCCATTTCTCTACCAAGAAGGAAACCACAACTCACATATACAAAACATCACACAATACTAGTTATTCTGTGCTCCACTCCCCACCTCCCCATCCCACCAAGACAAAACCCTCAAAACACTCCCTTGAGAAACTCATCAAAGAGAACCACAAAAAAAATCAAGACATTCTGTTCTTGTGTTTCTGAAACATCTAGCAAAAAAATCAAAAACCAACCTAATTATATGGAAGAAATAGACCAGCTACTTGGCTAGCTAAACTATGGGCCAAGGTAATCATCATTTTTACAGGGAACTGAACTTTCAATGACCCAAACTTCCAGAGAATTACTGTCTTTCCACAGTTCCCCACAACTAGGTTCCTTTGTTCCTTACTGACTGTGGTTTGTCCAAATGATTCTCAAGTCCTTTCTGAGGTCTAGAGCATCAATATGCAATTGACTGTTGCTCTTTTATTATCAGTCCTCTCTTTCCCTCCTCAGTTTCAACATGTAAATGAACATATATCCATTTGAAAAAGACCCATATTTACATATTCTGAAAGGACAAGACTTGCTCAGTTAGCACAGCCCTGTAATTGGCATAATAAGTACTTATTTCAAAGAGAAGACTAAGGGTTCTGTTGAATGCAATGATGCCATTGTTGGTGCTCTTAAGTGTCCCTGTATAGGGTTTCTGAGGAGAGGTTGAAAGGTTTGAACTGCCAACCTGGCAGTTAGCAACCCCGTGTTTATCCTACCACACAAGGATTCCAATGATGTTGTTGTTGTTAAGTGCAACTGAGTTGGTTCTGACCAATAGAGACACTTTTTTAGGGTTTCCAAGGAGTGGCAGGTGAGCCTGAACCACCGAGATTGCAGTTCAAACCGACTTTGCAGTCCACCGGTGTAAATCCACAGTGCCACACCAAGACTCCAATGATGCTGTGGAAAATGACATAAGACTAAAGGGTGGAAAGTAAGATAATGAACAAAATCTGGAAGTCAAAGACCACGGTGGCAGGCCTCTCTTGCCCTGGGCTACTTTTGGCAGGTCCTGAGCCCTACTATTTACTTTCTGTAGGTTTGTTCCATTTTGCTATCAATGGTAACTCCTGACATTCTTCCACCCTTCTTTCCTCTGACTTCTCTTTATCCAAAAACTACTGCATCTGGCCCTATAAAAACAGCTCTTGTCTATGCTCCCATTTAGAAGCCAAAGGAATAAAACAGGGACTTAGGACTTTCATTTTAAGTAACAAATGGCTGCAGCTCTGGTGGCACAATGCTTAAGTGCTCGATGGCTAAATACAAGGGTGATTGTCCAAATCGACCTGATCTGAGGTGCTGCAGGTGAAAGAATGGGATCTGTTAGTATAAAAATGACAGCTTAGAAATCCTTAGCGTCCATCCTGATGTGGCATTGCAGGATAAGCATTTGACCATAAGGCTAGTTTGAACTGCAAGGTTGGCAGTTCAAATGCATCATCTGTTCCAGGGAATCCGACACAGGGTCACTATGAGTTGGAACTGACTGGACAGCACTTAACAACAACACCACAAAACCCTATGGGGCAGCTGGACTCTTCTGACACAAAGGCTGTAATGAACATGAACTCAACAATGCCCAACAAGAACAGGACTGCTCTACCTTTAGGAGTAGTAGGAAGATGTATAAAAAGGGTAAATGTACCACAGCATCAAAGGCAACTGAAAGCACTTAAACATGCTTATAAAGAGTAAGTTTTTTCTTCATCCGGTTTTTAGTAACAGAACTGCCCTAAACTGATGTGTTATCCAAAATTTGATTAGAAATTCTGATAGCATTGTATAACAAATACTTGGAGACCATTTCCTAAAGTGATCATTTTGCTTTCTGCATTATTAGAATCAATGGGTGGTAAATTGAAAGAGATGAACTAGGCTCAGAGGAAGCCACTCAGGGGTATAGACAAGGCACTATATGAGACAATCGCTTGATAAATTATACTTTCTGATAAATTGTACCTTGGTACTCATCTAGAATACATCTAGGAGCCTGGATGGTGTAATGAGTAAGCATGTGAGTGTTACACAAAAGGTTGATGGTTCAAACCCACCAAGACAGAAAAATCTGGCAATGTGCTCCCATAAAGATTACAGCTTAGAAAACCCTATGGCGCAGTTTCTCTACGTCAAATGGGGTTGCTATGAGTTGAAATTGACTCAATGGCATCAAACAGGAACAAAACAACAGAAGACAGTTTACTCACATGAATATGCTAAATGGATTCTAAAATGGACTCAAATTGATGGAAATAAAGAAGACAACAAGTACTGGATTGTTTTTCAATACATTAGGTCAACACTGGAGTCTTGGTGTAGTGTTGTAGAATGAGTGCTTGACGGTTAATCTCAAGGTAAACTGTTCAAATCCACCAGCAGCTCCTCAGAAACGCTATGTCGATACACTGTATGTTGGAATCCACTCGAAGACACTTAAGAGCATCAACAACAGAACGATATGACTTGAGTAGAATTCAGATGAGCTATTTTACTACTTTTGTATGTGTGACTGTGGAAAAGATTGTATCGGGGAGATACTTTCAAATAAATACTCGGTAAAGAACACACATTTTAAGATGTGAAGACACACACTTCTATTCAGTATGTTTGAAATATTTCTGGACACCACAACTTATGGAAGAAAGACCTTCATAACTTCTGAAGACAGAGTTCTAGAGGAATAAGATTCGAAATAAATTTTAAACTTAATTTTACTTCTTAGCTACTTATCTCTCACGCCAAATTAAAGTGACTAGAAAGAAGGGACAGAGAAAATTATAGTTGATACTTGTAAAAAGGAGATCTGGTAGCGTAGTGGTTATGAATCAGGCTGCTAACATCAAGGTCAGCAGTTCGAAACTACCAGCTGCTCCGCGGGAGAAAGATGAGGCTTTCTGCTCCCATAAAGATTTACAGCCTCGGAAACCCTGTGCAGGGTCGCTATGAGTCAGAACTGACTCCATGCACATAACAACAACAACAACTGGTAATAAAACCACTTCATAGATAATCATTTTTCAAAAAAGAATTCACAGATTAGGAGCCCTGATGTTCTCTAGAAAAGTCAGGAAAAAATTTAAATTCCAGAAAGTTTGGATCAAGTAAATACTATGAATAATTTATTAAAATCTTTAAAGTAATAAACAGAATTAAGGTGACTGAATAGGTAGTGTGGGAAAAAATATATTTTTTTTTATTATAATCCTGTTTATTGCATTCGGGTAATCTTTTTTTTTTTTTTTTTCCTGAAGCAAAAACTTTATGAGCATTCTCTTTTTCTTCAGCTACTTTCTGAAGTGAGTAAAGAATTTATGATTGCTCTCTTTTTCTTTTAACTACTTCCTGGAGTAAAGAATTTATGATTGCTGCCTTTTCTATTCCTAAAGTAGGAATGTGCGCCTTAAAAATTTGAGCTAGCCAACCGGGTAAGGGAATAGATTGTGCGGTCAAAACCCTAACCAATGGGGTGAGACACAGCCTTGAGACTCGAGTCAGGGATTAAACACCCGAGTGGACTGCCCACTCGGTGTGCTCACTGGCCTGTTCCTGTATGTACAGCTATGCACATACACCCTCTTACAGGAGTAGATTTTGCATTTCCAAGGTAATTTAGTCTCACTGAGTGTCTTTTATGAGACATCGGGATTCATTTCTAACAGTACAAAGTAACTGCAATGATTTATAAGAAAAAAATAAAAAAAGTTATTTGGCCAGTGAATCATTTAGATAGTATGGTATTTAATATTTAAAACAGGTGGTGCTGCAATTCTAGGCACATTAAGGAGTATGGCAATTGTATATAAATAATAAACAAGTAAAATGATTGAATTTAATGCAATTGATAAGGAATATCAACATGAATAATTCATAGCTGCAGCCTGTCTTTTCCATGTTTAGCAGGCCATTAGAATTTAGTACAAAATAATAATAAAAAGAATGCATTAACTCACCACTCTTTGTAAATATTGACACATCTGTATAGACCCTACAACTGAAGTGAAATAATATATACAAGGTCCTATGCAAAGTTGTCACTAAATGAATACTAGGTATTTACCTTCTACTGCCTCTACTCATTGACTTGTCTGAGAATACACCTGATCTAAAACAATCTTAGTATTCAGTGAATACCTGCTTTCTTCCTTATGCTAAGTGGATCGCCTTTGTCATTGAAATATAAAACTAGGGTAACTGCCACTAACTTAGGCAAAGAAATCAATTTTTGTCCTCTGACTGCTAAGTAAGAATGTGTTGTTAGTAGTTGTTGCTGGGTAGGTTCTGACTCATGGAGACCTTACATGACCCTGCACCATCTTCACACAAAAGACACAACAATTGATACAAACAGACTCACAGTCATGAAGATGGTGCAAGGTCAAGAACAGTAATTGTGGTTAACTGCTGTCCAGTCAGTTCTGGCTTTTAGTGACCCTCTACAGGGTTTCCCAGGAACAGCTGGTGGGTTTGAATCGCCAACTATGTGGTTAGCAGTTCAGTGCTTACCTACGTGCCACACCAGGCCTCTAGAACAATAATTACATCTATGTAATTTGAGCCCTTATTTAATTTTCTGGCAGAGGTAACGAAACAGAGCACAAAAAGTCACTAAACATTTCTAATGAAGCCCTGATCATTCAGAACTTCAGTGCAAAAACAGATTCAGAAGATGAATGTTTTTTTCCATACATTTATATTATAACATTTACCAATAGTACAGGTTGTCCCTGGATTATGAGCAAATTCTATGTCTCAATCTGTCTCAAAGTAGAATGTGTACATAACTCAGAACAATTAGGCATGGCTCCTATTTAACAATCAATATTGTCTAACTTTAAGTCTATGCATAAAAACATTACTGAAACACTTTCAGATATACTAAAACATCTTTAACATAACATTACAGTAATGATAATAATAATTCTTCCATGTACCTGTAAAATAGTTCTTTTTTCATTATTATGAACCACTGTATGTAACTCAATTCTTAAATATAATTGGCTTTACAAGAGTTGTTTCCCAACCACCGGGGTTATATACAAGTCAAACTGCATGGGAAACAAAAACATTGCTATTGTTAAATGCTACCGAGCATGGTTTTGGCTCAAAGTGACAACGCATAAGAGTTTTGAGGAATGGCGGGGAGGTCTGAACCACTGACCTTGTGGTTAGAAATCCAGTGCTTATCCTATAGCACTACAACAGAGAATATAAATACATCATCATATTGGTTTAAAAATTGATTCTTTGAGTGTTTTAAGTCATAACTACTTTTTTAAAATGATTACTACTTTACCAAATGGAGAGGTTCCTAATGTTAAATTATTCTATTTTTTCCTCTTATTTATTGTTTAGCATCCTCTAGACAGATATATTTTAGGATTTCAGCACTGCCTTGCTTATCTGCTAACAAAAAGTTTCTTTGCTAAAGTCTTGTTTCCTTTCTTGTATTTATTTTCAGATGTGAGGGGGAAACCAGATGAATTTTCCTAACTAAAATTTGAAAAAAACCTGTAGTAATATTCAGTAAATGCTTGTCAAATCTCATTTTTCTAATGCAGAACAACAGAAATTTGACATACAAAACAAAATAAGAAAAAGTGAAGTTTTTAATATAGGAAATACCAAAAATCACTGAAAAATCTCTCCATCCAATTCCACCCCGAAATGTATTTAGTGAAATAATCTGGTTGAAATGCATGAATTCCCTATGCGCCTTTTGGGAGCAATACACATGCCATTGTTGTTGTTGAATACCAAGGGGTTGGTTTTCACTCATAGTGACCCTGTATGTAGGCTTTCCAGGTAGCAGCTGATCAATGCTATCTCCCATCCACTGTGCTAACGTCACATAGGAAGTATTCACAATCTAAAGTAGCATTTATGTTTCGTTTCTGTAGCTTAAGTGCTGGACTTATCCAGTACGAAAACAAGATGCACTGGCAACAGCATACAAACACAATTTAGATGGTTAGCATTTAATTTCTTTCCAAACTAAAAGATTAATTTCAAAGATCAATATGCTTTACTTCAAAATGAATCATGGCTTTATATTGTAAATTTGGAGTCCTGGTGTGATGCTGCAGGTTAATGCCCTGGGCCTTAAAATTGATTGGAACCACAAGGTCGGAGGTTCAAGCTCACAAGTCACTTATCGGAAACCCTATACAGAGTCGCTATGAGTCAGAACTGACTCGATGACACTAACAACAACAAAAACATTGTAAAATTAAAGACTTTTCCAAAGAGCATACTATATTAGAAATAAATTGTCCCATTGATAATTTACATGTTAGCTGTTTGAGAACAGCTGAATCACTGAGACTGTCAGCATAGGGGCTATGCATGCATACACTTTCCAAAACTCGGGGGAAAGAGGAGTCAGGGAACACTTTGCATGTTTGCACATCTGACATCCTCTCCTAAGGTTAGGGGCAGAGGAAATACATTATAAGACTCAGCGCTTTGGAAAACATTTTCTGAAATCCATGCAAAGTTTTTCAACTGTCTTTTAGATAGTGTCCTATCACTGGAAAGCTCAGTATAGACTGAAGACCAAGAAAGAATTCTGACAGGGTCAACACATGACTAGACTGTCTCTGTACTCATCAGAGTGGTTGGTATTGAAAACCAGCTTGAATGATTTCTGATTTTTATGACTATTATGATGATGACGACGATGATGATGTGGGCAAACTTAGAGGTGGATGTTGTTATTATCTTCATTTATGGATAAAGAAATGGAGATTTAGAGGCATTCATACAATTTTCTAGTCACCTGGGGGTTCATAAACTAGTAAAGCTGTGAGGTAAAACCCAGGGGTTTGTGATATTTAAATGTGAGTTCTTAGCACACTAACGCATGTATATAAGATATGGGTTCAAACGAATGATCACAAAGATTATTATTCTATTTCAAGAATGGATACTAAGAAAAAGAAACACCAGATGTCTCTCTCAGTTTGGTCTCATGATACATTCAGCCTACATTATTGTTTCCCCCCAAAAAAGTTTTTGCTAGTGAGAGACCAGTTTTATCTTTCTATATGGTTAAATATTAGTCCAAAAGAGTAAGACCTTGACTGCAATCTATACTACAGAGGGAGAAACAAAAACACACAATCTCATTATTTCTCTTGATCTCTCACCCTCTTCCTTTCTCTCTTACACAGACACACCATCAATTCTGCAAAAAGAGAGTTGATCAACTATATTCACTCCGGAAGCCACAATAAAGCAAAGAGAAGAGTAGAGTAGTATTGGCAAAAACTACCAAGAATGCTGAGAGAACAGTAACTCATGAATAACAAGTCAACACTAACCGTTTTAATGACTGTTCTAATGGTTTAATGGATGGCACTTTAATAGGATTTCTAGTAGAATCCTTCTGAAAGCTTGTCTTCAATAAATTTGTCATTAACAAAGAACTGGACTGCTTCACCAGAGAACCATACTTTACTGAGTCTGAACACACACACACACACACACACACACACACACACATATATACAAACTGCCAAACTATATTGCCATTCATCTCTCAACTAGTCTGCTAATTATTCTGAGAGAGAGAGAGGAGTTACCTGCTCAAAATGTCTGGTTGCCAGTCAAAACATAGAAGAGATATTCAAACTATGGGGCTGCAGTAGGGGTTAAAACAATAAAACAGAAAGCTCACAATGGTTGCCATGTTATGTGTGCAAATGCAAAAATAGGAAGAGCAAGTTACATAGAAGCATAGGTGAGTGAGCACTGATTGAAATGTAAAAGACAAGTGAGAGTTAGCTTTGAAACAACTTACTGAGTTACCCTGGACAGTGTATTTTCATGTGTCGCTAACATTCTGTATCAACATCTCTCTCGTACTTATTTTATTTTGTGTTGTGTCCTGTAGTGACTTACAAGTTCTTTAAAGTCAGGGTTTTTAAGTCCTTTTATTCACTGTGCACACCCCCCAATATAAATGATGAAATGATTGCAATCAGTCTTCACAGATGTCTCTTAACTTTCAGTTCTCAGTTCCCTGTTTTTCCCCTGACACTGTTCTTGCTAGCTGTCATCAAGTTAGTCCGAACTCATGGCGACTCCACACCAATGGATGAAAATGCTGCCCAGCCTTGTGCCTTTCCCATTAGCAGCTGTGGATTGGATTGTTGGGCTCCATAGAGTTTTCACTTGTTGATTTGCTGAAGCCAGATCTTTCTTTCTACTCTGTTTTAGTCTGGAAGCTCCACTGTAATCTTTCCAACATCATAGCAATGTGCAAGCCTCCACTGGTAAGACAGGTGATGGCTAGGGATGGAGCATGGCTCGCCCACAGAAAAGGTGAGAATTCTACCACCACCCACCAATGCCTCTTGTCTATTTCAGGGGCCCTCAATTCTGACTTCTTCACACTGCAATTACCGCTTTCTTGCCTGGGGAGTAATTTCTTATCCATTTTGTTTTTCAATTCCTACTAGTCTTTTAAGAAGCCCTAGTAGCACGATGGATAAGCATATGATTACTAACCAAAAGGTTGGCAGTTCTCCAGCTGTGCAGGAGAAAACACCTGCTGGTTCTCTCCTGTAGAGTTCTACTCTGCCCTTCAGGGTTGCTAAGCAGGAAGAGTTGAAGGAGGATCAGCTCAAATCACATTTTCCAGTATACTCCAGCATAGTACCCTCCTGCTTTAAGTTTTAGTATAGACCATCCATTTGACAATGAACTTCTTAGCATTTTCTCTTCTATAAGTTGTTTAGATTCATTAGTATCATCATGTTCTCTTTCACTTGTCTGTTCCTTATTTTCCCTACTTGTTTGTAAGTTACAGAAGGGAAACAGACTCTACTCCATACCTCTGTATTCTATAAAACAGATATGCCAGTAGAGGTGGTTGTAAAATAGACTTATATGTTTTAAACAATTTCAGATTTTGACTCAATTTTCCTGAAAGTCTTTTGAAATTGGGATTCTCATCTGTGCTGTAATTACACTTTCCCTCTCTAATTTACAATGTTAATTTTTAAAATGTATGCAGAGTTTTTGACTATTAGAGGCTCCTGGCATGGTGTTAGTTGTAGGTTAATGCGCTAGACAGCAAAGTCAGTTTGAACAGCAAGGTCAGTGGTTCAAGCTCACCAGCTACTCCTTGGAAACCCTATACAGAGTCACTATGGGTCAAAACTGACTCGACAGCACTTAACAACAACAACAAACATTCTTCAGATGATTGTCACCATCACTTCAGACAGCTACACCTTCATCGTCTCTACAGCAACTTATACTATCAAGAAAGCGCAAAAGAACCCATTGGTCAAGATACAGTCCATTACAGCTGCACAAACCAAACAAGGCCTAGTGTATGTTAGAAGACTAAAAATATCCCTTTTTATATCAAATGTTGGAAAAGTTTTAATAGACACACTCTACTCCTAGGAGTCTTGGTGTGGCACTGTGGGTTAATGCACCAGACTGCAAAGCCATTTGAACTGCCAGGTCGGCGGTTCAAGCTCACCAGCTGCTCCTCGGAAACCCTATACAGGGTCGCTATGGGTCGTAATCGACTCAGTGGCACTTAACAATAACAACAACTCCTAGGATGCTTATTTACAACTATTATAGCAAAAATGAACTTATATCTTTTCAAAAGCTAAATTCTTTTCAATTAAGCTATTCAATAAACGTGAACAGAATTTTATTCTGGAAATGACATATTTGAGTTCATTTTAAATGCCCGTCATTTAAAGAGAAATTATCCAGTCAAATGTTCTGAGTTTCATTTTATATATATATATATATATATATATATGTGTGTGTGTGTGTGTGTGTGTGTGTATATATATATATGTGTGTGTATATATATATATATATATATACACACATATATGTACATATATATATACACACACATATATATACGTATATATATACGTATATATATATATACATATATACATATACACACACACACACACATATATATATGTATATATACATATATAGGCTATGGTAGCATAGTGGTTATGAATCAGGCTGTGAACAGCAAGGTCAGCAGTTCGAAACTACCAGCTGCTCCGTGGGAGAAAGATGAGGCATTCTGTCCTCATAAAGATTAACAGCCTTGGAAAACCTGTGCAGGGTCACTATGAGTCGGAACCGACTCCACGGCACATAACAACAACAACAACAACAACAAAAAATATATATATATAAACTCAGATATTATATATCAGAGTTTCCAATAAGAATGAATCTTATTTACTCCAGTTTGAGGGTTTTTGTTTGTTGTGGCTATGCTTTGATAATTTAACAAGATAGTAAACACGATACAGGGAAGCTAAAGGATCTTAAAGGCAGCAACTTTACATTGGGGTGTGAAGTTAAAACAAAGATTATGTTCGAAAAGGTGGATCCAGGCGGTTACCCTAACACTGAGGGATCTTGGTGGTGCATGAGTTAATCACTCCGGCTTCTAACCGAAAGGGTTGTCGTTTGAACTCACCCATGGCTCCACATGAGAAAACACTGATGGTCTGCTTCTAGAATGATCACAGCCAAGCAAAGCTTATGGCACCATCCTACTCTGTCACATGGGATGTCCCCATGATTTGAAAATCAGCTCAGCTGCATCCAACCACCACCACCAATAATCAAGGAAGAAGAGAAAGAGACCTATATGATTATGTTAGTATCAATATTTCTTTCCAGAGGCATACAGAATTCTGGATGAAATTACAACACTTTTGTGCTTGATAACTGCTCCCACAGCTTACAGAAACCCTAAAAAGCCCTGCCAAAGAAATATAATAAAAAACAAATGTTGATCCTTAATCTTATTTAACATACATTCAAGCAATAGAGTATGAAAAGGAGAAATAGAAATTTCCCCTATTATCGGGCCACAAGCCTAAGAGTTTGAAGGATTTTTTTTCTTTTCACAAAATCAGTAAATTAATCAAACATTAAGGACAGCTGCCCATGCTTCAGTAGATAGTTGCTAAAACTATGAAGGCTGTGAGATCTAGAACTCCTGGAGGTTCCCGAATGTTGGAGAGTCAATGGATTCTGTCAGCATCACAGGGAAGATATGGCACATCTAGATGAAGATGCACGGCCTATTACATGGGAGTGAAAAGCAGAGGGGCATGATCTTGGAATCAGGACAGAATCGTATTACTGTGACTTTGACCATAAGTTTGGCCCCCAGATAAAGGAATCACTAGAAATCAAGGGCAAGAATTGTATCATATTCACATTCACACCCCCAGAGTCTAGAGTCTAATAAATATCTGATATCTAGTAAACATGCAGTAACGCCGCTGCATGAGATGGACAAAATAGAAAGCTGGAAAAGGCATCAGACCTTGAATGAAAGGGGTATTAATGCCCTCAGAATTTTTTTTTTGAAAGATAGCTAATATTTTTAGAACTGCTTATTTGTTCTCAGTGAAATTTGGAAGAAATGAGCAGCTTTGTTTCATTTGTTTATTCTCTAAGGAAAAGGATAATCCTTGGTCTGTGGCATCACAATTGGTTGCTATGGGAATGATTATAGATCAAAAACAAAAGATTATACCCTTTTCAAGAGCAAATGAGTACCAGGAGCAGATGAAGACTTCAGGAAGCAAGGCTGTTCTTTTCATGCAAATATTGTTGTGAAAAAACTGCACTGAGATAAATACGGAAACTGCTAGTCATTGTCAAACTTCCTGGCAGATTTTTAGTTTTTAGTAAAGATGATTTTCCCCCCAGAGTTGGCCTTGAGACATGAATACTCCAAATCATTTTTTCCCTACCTTCGCAAAGCCTGAGAGAGTAGGAAAAGGAAACTTTGCAATATGCATTCTCCCGTCGCTTTATTTTAGGTACAGGATGGTGGGGGCTGATTTCTCTATTTGTCTGTGTACAGAATCATTGTAGGAAGATTGGTTACCTACCTGGTTACCTGTCCTGAAAATATCTTTCCCAAAGGAGGGCCACCAAGAAAAGCCCAAGGTGAGTGCTCCATGTACATAGTATCATTTCTCTGTCCCCGAGGAAGCTCTGCTGCAGAGCGATAATATACTAAGCTAATGAAACAGCTCTCCTGTTTCATTGATAAATGAAGGCCATCTTGGTATCACGTGACTAATCTTGGGAAGGAAAGAAGGAAAGGGCAATCCAGGCTCTTAGTCCTTTTGTTAAACATGTGTGTGCATTCATTCCTGAAACATCTACTATGTTAGTCACAGCTACAGCACAAAAAATCTGGTATCTCCTTTGCCCTCAGAGGAACCAACTTCAAGGCACATAAACACTATCACCACTTGCTCTTAGAGAACATCACGCTAGTGGGAGACATAGAAATAAAACAAATGTGATTCTGCAATATCATGAATACAAGCAGGCACTCCTGACTGTCTTCTAGATGATTCTGATTCATAGAGCCCCTATAGGAAAGGGTGTTGTGGTTGTTAAGTGCCAGTTAAGTTGGTTCAGACTCATAAAGACCCTATATAGGGTTTCCGGGGAGTTTGAACCCCTGAATCTGTAGTCAACAGTCCAGTGATAATGCTACAATACTACATCACGACTTCATAGAACAGGGTAGAATTGCTCATTATGGTTTCAGAGATCATAAATCTTTACAGAATCAGGAAGGTTCACTTTTTATCCATGGAGTAGCCAGTTGGTTTTGAATCGGTGACCTTGTAGTTAGTAGTCTTATGCATAAACCATTGTACAATAAGGGCTCCTTCAAACTCAAACACCAAACCAACCCTAAATCAAACCCACCGTTAATAAGTCAATTCTGATTCATTATTGTTTGTTGTTAGGAGCCATTGAGTTGGTACCAACTCATAGTGAACCGATATACAACAGAAGGAGACACTGCCCGGTCCTGGGCCAACCAACCTCACAATCGTTTCTATGCCTGAGCCCCTCGCTGCTGTCACTGTCAGTCTACTTTACCAAACATGATATCGTTTCTCCAACACTGGTTCCTACTGACAATATGTCTGAAGTGTAAGAGATGAAGTTTGGCTACTCTGGCCTCCAAGGAGCACTCTGGCTGTACTCTTTCAACAAAGATTTGTTTGTTCTATTGGAAATCCAGGGTACTTTTAATATTCCCCTTCAACATCAAAACTGAAATGCATCAATTCTTCTACATGCTTCCTTATTCACTGTCCAACTTTCATATGCATATGAGGTTATTGACAATACCATGGCATGAATCAGGAGCGCATTAGTCCCCAAACTGACGACTTTGCTCTTCAGCACTTTAAAGAGATCTTGTGCAGCAGATTTGCCTAAAGCAATACATCATCATTTGATTTCTTGACTGCGGCTTCCATGAGTGTGGAAGGCTGATCCAAGCACAAGGAACTCTTTGACAACTTCAGTCTTTTCCCCATTTATATGGATGCAGTTTATTGGTCCAGTAGTGAGGAGTTTTACCTATTTTACATTGAGATGCAACCCATACTGAAGGCTGTGGTCTTTGATCTTCATCAGCAAGTATTTTAAGCCCTCTTCATTTTCAACAAGCAAGATTGTATCATCTGCATATCACTAGCTGTTAATGAGGCCTCATCTGATTCATGTTGTTGTTGTTGTTAGGTGTCATGGAGTTTATACCAACTCATAGCGACTCTATGCACAACAGAATTAAACACTGCCCAGTCCTGGGCCAACCTCACAATTGTTGCCACGCTGAGCCCATTGATGCTGCCAATTTGCCAATTCATATTGCTGGAGGTCTTCCTCTTTTTCTCTGACTCTCCACCTTACCAAAAGTGATATCCTTCTCCAGCGATTGGTCCCTTCTGACAATATGTCTGTAGTATGAGAGATGAAGTTTGGCCATCCTGACCTCCACACAGCACTCTGGCTGCACTTCTTCCAATATAGATCTGTACTTTCAATGTTCTCCCCCAACACCATAACTCGAAAGAATCAATTCTTCTACAGTGTTCCTTATTCACTGTCTAGCTTTTGCATGCTTATGAGGTTACTGAAAATACCATGACTTGGGTCAGGCACACCTTAGTCCTCAAGCTGACATCTTTGCTCTTCAACACTTTAAAAAGGTCTTGGACAACAAATTTGCTTAGTGCAATACGTCGTTCATTTCCTTGACTGATGCTTCCATGAGTGTTGATGGTGATCCAAGAAAAATGAAGTCCTTGACAACTTCAATCTTTTCTCCATTGATAAGAATGTTGTTTATTAGTCCAGTGGTGAGGATTTTTGCTTTCTTTACATGAAGATGCAATCCATACCAAAGGCTGTGCTCTTTGATCTTCATCAGTAAGTATTTTAAGTCCTCTTCACTTTCAGCAAGCAAGGTTGTAACATCTGCATATCGCAGGTTGTTAATGAGTCTTCCTCCAATCCTCAGGTCATGTTTTTCTTCATATAACACAGCTTCTCGGATTATTTGATCAGCAGACAGGCTGAATAGAAGCTCTGGTAGCACAGTGGTTATGAATCGGGCTGCAAACCTCAAGGTCAGCAGTTTGAAACTACTAGCTGTTCCATGGGAGAAAGATGAGGCTTTCTGCTTCCATAAAGATTTACAGCCTCGGAAACCCTGAACAGTCGCTATCAGTTGGAACCGACTCCACAGCACACAGCCACCACCATCACAGGCTGAATAAGTATGTTTTAAGAATACAACCCTGTCATACACCTTTCTAAAATTTTAAAACATTGTGTTCCCATGCTCTGTTCGAACAACTGCCTCTTGGTCTAGGTACAGATTCCTCAGAAGTACAATTAAGTGTTCTGGAATACTCATACTTCGCAATGTTGTCAATAGCTTGTCATGATCCACACAATTGAAAGCCTTTGCGTAGTCAATAAAGCACAGGTGAACATCTTTCTGATATTCTCTGCTTTCAGCCAAGATTCATTGGATATCAGCAATGATATCCTCATTCCACATCGTCTTCTGAATCCAGCTTGGACCTCTGGAAGTTTTCTGTCAATGTATGCTCACAGCCGTTTCTGTATTACTTTTAGTAAAACTTTACTCACATGGGATATCAAAGAGATTGTCTGATGATTTCCGCATTCCATTGGGTCACCGCTTTTTGGAATGGGCACAAATACGGATCTCTTCCAATCAGTCGGCCTGTTAGTTGTCTTCCAAATTTCTTGGCATAGATGAGTGAGTGCCTCCTGTGCCACCTCACTTTCTTGAAAGATTTCAATTTTTATTCCATCAATTCCTGGTGGCTTGTTCTTTGCCCAATTCCTTCACTGAACCTTAGATTTCTTCCTCCCCTATCTCTGGCTCTTGATCATATGCTACCTCTTGAAATGGATGAACATCAACCATTTCCTTTGGTACAGTGACTCTGTGTATTCCTTCCATCTTCTTTTGATGCTTTCTGCATTATTCAATAATTTGCCCAGAGAATCCTTCAATAACAAAAGTTGAGGCTTAAATTTTTTCTTCAGTTTCCCCAGTTTGAGAAATGCTAAGCATGTTCTTCCTTTTTGGTTTTCTGACTCCAGATCTTTGCACATTTTGTTAGAATATTTGACTTTATTTTCTCGAACTGACCTTTGAAATTTTCTGTTCAGCTCTTGTACTTCCTCATTTCTTCCATTTGCTTTAGCATCTCTATGCTGGAGAGCAAGTTTCAGTGTCTCTTCTGACATCCATTTTGATCTTTTCCTTTTCTTGTCTTCTTAATGACTTGCTGCTTTCTTCCGTACGATATTCTTGATGTCATCCCACAAGTCTTCTGGTACTCGGTTTTTAATGTTTAATGTATCAAATCTGTTCTTCAGATGATCTCTAAATTCAGATGGAATATGTTCAAGGTCATATTTTGGCTCTTGTGGACTTGTTTTCATTTTCTTCAGTTTCATTCTGAATTTGCATATGAGCAATTGATGGTCTGTTCCACAATCTGCTCCTGGCCTTGTTTTGGCTGATGATATGGAGCTTTTCCACCAGCTCTTTCCACAGTTGTTGTCAATTTAATTTCTGCATCTTTCATCTGGTGAGATCCATGTATATAATCATCTCTTATGCTGTCTAAAGAAGGTATTTGAAGTGAACAAATTACTGGTTTTGTAGAATTCTATCATGTGATCTCCAGCATCATTTCTATCATCAAGGCCATATTTTCCAGCTACAGATCCTTCCTCTTTACATTCCAATCACCACTAATGATCAATACATCTTGATTGTATGTTTGTTCAATATCAGATTGAGGAAGTTAGAATTCTTCTATTTCAGGGTCACTGGCTTCAGTGTTTTGTGTGTAAATTTGAATAATAGTGGTATTAACTGGGCGTCCCTGTAGGACCATGGATCTGATCCTATCACAGACAGAGTTGTACCTCATGACCAATCTGGATATGTTCTTTGTGATGATGAATGCAACATCATTCCTCTTCAATTTGTCATTCCTGGCATAGTAAACCATGAGGTTGTCAGATTCAACATGGCCAATACCAGTCCATTTCAGCTTACTAATGCCTAAGATATTGATGGTTATGTGTTTCATTTAATTTTTGACAATTTCCAATTTTCCCATATTCATACTTTGTACATTCCATGTTCTGAATACTAACTGACGTTTACAGAGGTTTCTCTTCATTTTGAGTTGTATCTCATAAGCAAATGAAGGTCTCATTGGCTTTACTCCCACGGGCTTTACTCCATTCGCATCATCACAGTCAACTCTACTTTGAGGAGGCAGCTCTTGCCCCATCACATTTTGAGTGCCTTCAAATCTGAGGGGCTCATTCTCCAGCACTATATATGACAGTGTTTCTCTGCTATTCATAAGGTTTTCAATGACTAAATATTCAGAAGTAGTTCATCTCTCCTTCTTACTAGTCTGTCTTCATCTGGAAACTCATCAGAAACCTGTCCATTGCGGGTGTTGCTGCTGGAATTTACAATAGTCATTGCATAACTGCCAGAATCACAGCAGCTCACCAGGCACCATTGTAGGACTAACTGACTGACCAGTGGTGGACTGTTTCATAGTGACCCTATCAAAGGCTTACCAGGCTGTAAATCTACAGCAGACAGTTTCATCTTTCCAGAGCAGAGCAAATGGTGGATTTGAACTGCTGACCATGCCATTACCAGAGCAACTCCTAAACCATGCTGCCTCCAAAAGATCAAATCGACTGAGGTAGGTATCCATTGCTGAGCCCTGGCCTCATCCTGAAGTGGTAGCTTGCGATAGACCCCGGCTCTGGCCTTTGGAAACAACTTCCTCCAAACCCAAATCAACCATACTGGATCTGCTGTGTGGATTCGAAGTTATGGTGACCCATTGTGCAGAAAACGCTGCTTCATAGGTGACCATGGCTGTGACCTTGGGTTACCTGGAGCTCCCTCCACCCGTGTTTCTAAAACAGTGCAAATCATCACCAAAGGCAAGGAAAATCAACTAGTGCTCTCGATTTTTTTTTACCATAAGCCCATTTAATACCAAAATATACAGATGTTATTGTTATGCGCCATCCAGTCAGTTTCAAATCAGAGTGATCCTGTATACAGTTTCTGAGGCATGGCTGGTGGATTTTAACTGCTGACCTTGTGATTCACAGTCCAGTGCTTATCCTACAGTGCTATGCTAGGAGTCTAACATATAAAGTATATGCACTGAATTGTATACTTTTAAAGGGTGAATTTATACTATGTAAATTATCTGAATTTAAAGTGATCAAAAAATATATACTATAGCACACAAATTCAGACTTCTAGTATGGCACTGTAGGATTAGCATAGAACTGCTAACCACAAGGTCGACAGTTCAAACCCACCGGCTGCTCCTTGGAAACCCTATATAGAGTTGTTATGAGTTGGAACTAGCTTCACAGCACTTACAACAACAGCACAGCAATGTAAATTTTTCTGCCTAAAACTAGTTTGTTTCATTTAAAAACCAAAACAACACACCTCTTTTACATCGTAGCAACCCGGTATATGGTTTCTGAGGAGTGGAGCAGATGGTGAGTTTGAACCAACAACTTATGAATTAGCAGTCCAGGGCTTAACCTACAACACCACACCAAGATTCCTTCACAGTTGCCCAGGTTTCTAGTAATCTGGGATCTTATATAGAATGCAAAACATCTCTTTGCTATCTCAAGTTACCAGACTTTAAGACATGTTATTACACTCTCCAATACCAACAACAACAAAAAATAATAATAACAAAATCATTTCACTTAATTTGGTATTTTGTTTTTATTTAGGGAACCCTGGAGATGAAGTAATTAAGTGCTTGGTGGCTAGTCAAGAGGTCAACCTACGAGTCACTCCTCTGAAACCTTACATGTGGTCACTATGAATCTGTCACTTCACAATAACAATGTAAGTTCACTGGGTCAGAATCGACTTGATGGCAAGGGCTTTACCTACTGAAGGTCAGGTGCTACATGTTCTTAGGAGTCCTGGTGTTAATAGGGTCTGACATCTTGACAGGTTCAGCATGAGTCAGAACCGACTCGATGGCACTTAACAACACCACATGCTGTTAGACGAAAACTCACTGTGTGAGTTCAGAAGAGTCAATGAAATGCCCAGAAAATATCTTATCACTACAGCCATAGATTATAAGATTGAGATTCTAGAAATCTTTCTGTGTAATTGCATAGGGGTAACATTCTGATAGTAGATTCAAGCCTGTGGAATTTTAGGAAGGCCTATTTTGTTTAGTTCTGAAGTCACCGGGAGAACTCCTTGAGCTGTGCCAGCCAGGGTCAATGCAGAAGGAAAAAGAGAAGGGACGGAAAAGGAAATCGATGCCCATTTGCACAGCAACACCCACCAAGTCATTGGAAATTTTCAGTCTCCTCACAGCTCAATTGATGGAGTAGAGGTCAATTAATCACTGTGGGGTGTGGGGAGATTGGGGGTTAAATTCACCTATCTCCCCTAATGCAGCAACCTAAGAGCTCTTAACACAAAGGGGAGCAGCATTTCACCGCTCATTAACTATCGTAATTATTGTTTCGGAGTCACTCCTGCCACGGTTGCAGTTCCCAGCTATAGAATGTCAATAGAAGAGATTGGACTGAAACCTGCAGGATTGTGGGGGTGGGGCATCCCTTTATTTTGTTGTTGTTAAGTGCCTTGGAATTCTGCATTAAGAAAACATGAAGAGAAATGTGGTAACAGAATCAGATCTCCCTAACATTTACTGTTGGCTGTGTTTCATCATTATCACAGAAATGGAAATGCAGGATTAGAGGGGGCCACTCTAAAAGCATCCCTCAGTCCAATACTCCATCGGATGACTGCACTTCTGCCTCATCAATGGTGAGATGACAAGTTCATGAAATTATATACCGCTTGACATACTGCTCACTTTCATAGAAATGAAACCTACAGCCAAAACCAAATGAAAAAAACCCGACAACAACCCCCAAAGCAAATGGGAATAAATGGAAGAAGGCAGTGAGCATCTATGGACTGCCATTTTGAAATACGGCAAATGCGTTCTGGGTGTGAACTAACGGCCTTCTGCACTTTCACATCATTTAGCAGTTTTCTTTTCTTTTGCTTTCTTTGCTAAATTTCAATGAGTGGCTGGTTAACAGTCCAGTGCTTATCCTATACTACCACGTCAGGACTCTCTTCTCTGTAATATGCTGATAATATCTTCCTGGAAGAATTGAAATAGGGCATATTCAATTTGCTAAGGAGAGTGCTTGGCACATGGTAAACACTATATAAATGTTTGCTACCGTTTTTATGCTTTCAGAGCATTGTACAGACTTTATAACTCCATGCTGTTGTTAGGTGGATTGAGATGCTTCCGACTCACAGCAACGCTAGACACAACAGAACAAAACACTGTCCAGCTCTCTTCTTTTTCATTGACCCTCCACTTTATCAACCATGATATTCCCCTCCAAGGCTTAGTCCCTCCAGATAACATGTCCCAACTAAGAAAGACAAGCTCTCACCCTTTTGGCTTCTATAGGGCATTCTGACTGTACTTGTCCCAACACAGATTTGTTTATTCTTTTGGCAGTTTATGGTACTTTTAACATTCTTCTCCTAAACCATAATTCAAATGCATAAATTCTTCTATGGTCTTCCTTATTCATTGTCCAATTTTCACATCCTATGCTGTTGTTGTTGTTAGGTGCCATCGAGTTGGGACCAACTCATAAAGAACCTATATACAACAGAATGAAACACTGCCCAGTCATGGACCAACCTCACAATTGTTGCTGCACCCTGAGCCCACTGCCTCTACCACTATGCCAATCCATCTCATTGTGGGTCATCTTCTTTTTCTCCAACCCTCCACTTTACTAAACATAATATCTATCTCCAGTGACTGGTCCCTCCTAATAACATTTCCGAAGCACGAGAGATGCAGTCTGGCCATCCTGGCTTCCAAAGGGCACTCTGGCTGCACTTTTTCCAACACAGATCTGTTTGTTCTTTTGGCAGCCCATGGCACTTTCAATATTCTTCTCCAATACCATAATTAAAATGCATCAATTCTTCTGCAGTCTTCCTTATTCACTGTCTAACTTTTGCAGGCATATGACGTTACTGAAAATACCATAGCATAGGGCAGGTGCACCTTAGTCCTCAAGCTGGTATCTTTGTTCTTTAAAACTTTAACGAGGTCTTGCATAGTAGATCTGCCTAATGTAATGTGTGATTTGATTTCTTGGCTGCTGATCGTCGATCCCAGTGAAATGGAGTCTTTGACAACTTTCATCTTCTCTCCATTTATCATGATGTTATTTACTGGTCCAATTCTAAAGACTGTTGTTTCGTTTACATTGAGGTGCAATCCATCCTGAAGGCTATCATCTTTGATCTTCATCAGCAAGACTTTAAGTCCATCAAGAGGATAAAAAATTGGATATTAGGATGTAAGAAGAAGAATTGACTCATTCTGCAAAACTGGTAGAGAAAACAAGGTAAAACAAAAGGGGTGGGGAGAGGCAGCAGAAGAAGGAGGGAGGGAAGAGGGAGAAAACAAAGAAAGAAGTGAGATAAAGAGGGAGAGAGGAAGGCAGGAAATGGGAAGAACAGAGAAAGGACAAAACAAGAGAAGTGAGAGGGAGGGAGGAAGAAAGGAAGGCGGGAAGTAGAGAGAGTGAGAAGGAAGGAATGAGAAAAAAAAACTCACCAAGGATCCTCATAAGCCTCTGGCAAAGTCTGGATGACTGGCGAATGCCCATCATTAAGAAAACTTCCTCAGCAAGTGAGAAACAATGCAGTTCTGATTACGCTGCCTACACACACTTTTTAGTGAAAGCCAAATACTCCAAGTGCTACATCTGTGATGACTAAGAGGCAAATGTTTCCCAAGGCATAGCCAGGTCCAGTGATTCATGCGCATGTCTTGATTCTTACTGCCATCTTTTCCAGCTCTGTACTTCCCAAGCTTGGTGGTGTGCCCAACAACTCTTTTTTTTATCCCAAGAGGATGGCAAACTGTTTAGCCACAGTGGAGAAGCACATACTTCTGTCACTTCTTTTTTTTTTACATTTTAAATGACATAAGGTAAATAAAGAAAGATGCCCTTATTAGATGTTGGGTAGGGTCAGGCTGCATATACACTGCCCCAAAAGCTGTTTGTGGAAGCGATATAAGTGAAGCATGCATTCAGTTCCTGGGGTACTGGCAAAATTATAAGAAGCAACAGGAAGTAGTTTCTATGACAAGGAAACATTTAAAAATCACCTAATGCAAACTCTTCCGTCAGCATGAACCTGCGCTTTCAGGGGTGCAATCATGTTTCCCACGTCCCCTCTAAGTTGGGTGACCTTAAAATTATACCAATAGTCAAAGAAAACCTTGGGTTCCCTTAGCCAACCCTGTTTATTCTGATACCAAGGCTTTTGTATGCACATCTCTCATCTCCCTTAGCCACTATCTTATTATATCTCTAGCAAATGTTTATGACTCCCCAACTTGAATGTTCTCCTGGGAAGCCTCTCAAGTGTACTCCCTTTATTATTTCCCAACACCAGATATAATTATTGGTCACTCTTCCTTCTATCATTCTCAAAGAATCAGGGCCGGACACAATAGTTTTCTGAATTATTCTCTACTCTCTAAAAGATGCTTGTCAATCAGATGAAGATATGCAAAATATCCTTACAAGTAAAGAAACTGAGGTCAGGGGAGTTAAACAATAGGTCTTGTTGTTGTTAGGTGCCACAGAATTGGTACCAACTCATAGTGACCTTATGCACAGCAGAACGAAACACTGCCCAATCCTGGGCCAACCTCACTACTGTTGCCACGCTTGAGTCCATTGATGCTGCCACTTGGCCAATCCATCTCTTTGGGGGGTCCTCCTCTTTTCCTCTGCCCCTCCACCTTACCAAACATGATATCCTTCTCCAGCGACTGCTCCTTCCTGACAATATGTCCAAAGTATGAGAGATGAAGTTTGGCCATCGTGGCCTCTAAGGAGCACTCTGGCTGCACTTCTTCCAAAACTGATCTGTTGGTTCTTTTGGCAGCCCACAGCACTTTCAATATTCTCTTCCAACACCATAACTCAAAGGCATCAATTCTTCTACCGTCTGCCTTATTCACTGTCCAGCTTTCACATGCATATGAGGTTATTGAAAATCCCATGGCTTGGGTCAGGTGCACCTTAGTCCTCAAGCTGACAAAAAATCCAGGGACATTAAAATCCTAAATAGAAACACTGGGGCAGTTTCTGCTTATCAGTAAATCTGACTTTTTCTTGATCTGTAAATATGAATTCCCCCCCAGAAATCTTTAATATGCACAAAATATAGAATAACTCGGCAGCCATCATAATCAGCCTGTGGTATACCTTCTCTTTTCCTACTTTCTTTCTTAGATGGTAGAAGAGGGAATGCTGGAAGAGCTGCAATACTTTGCCTTGTGAGAAAATGCAATGTTGCTAAGTAATGTACAAGTAGGTCATGGGGCCTCATGTTCACCACATGAGGTTGCTTCTATTACTGAGGGCTTGGCTTGGTACATAAAAGCAAAGGGTCAAGTGCCCAACACATATTCATGTTCATAATGATTGAATGAGACTAATATTCAACATCTCAAAAAAGAGAGAACCAAGGCTACTAGAGGGTGAAGTAATGGGGTCAAGGTCAAGCAGCTGATACTAACTGGCTAAGTCCAAATATGACCCTTGATTGCCCTGACTCTAAAGATCATCCCCATCATCTGCTATTGTGTCTCTAAGTACCCACCTGTCGCTTCAGCCTACACACCAAAAATTCAATTTATAAGCAAAATCAAACTCAAAAAGAAATCTCTCTTTTTTAGCTTTTGCTAAACCTCTTTGAAGTTGAAAGTTTGCTTAGGAATGGGGACTACTTTATGACTAATTGCTTCCTGAGAGCCTTTCACTCCACATGGGAACAGGTAGGAAGACCCTTTGGACAATGTCCAGTGATGTTCAAGGGCCAATTAGCTACAATGAACTGGTGTGAGAACAAGAATGGAGCAGAAAACTAGACTACCTGAGATTTCCCCCAAGACACACACTGCTCCTGGAAAACCACACATACACACAATAAATACAAGACTCAAAGATGAAAGATGGGAAATTTAGCTTTGGTAAGGGCAATGTTTACACCTAAATAAAAAGTGGCCGAAAGAACAAATACGAAAACAAAGTCCGAATAACAATGAGCTTTACAACTTGAGAATTTGGTTGCACTTTGAGTTGTAATAAAAAGTACAGAGGTACAGAAAGAATAAATGACTATAAACACACAGACACACATCTGATTTTGGACGTAACGCTGCTCCTAAGGCAAGCTCGCTGTGCCTTTGTGTCCTACTAGATTTGTTTACAAGATGCAGAATGACAGCCAGCAGCGAAGGGACTCTCTGTACCTTTGCATCTTGCAAAGCCTGGTCTTTCCCAACCGCACAAAGGAAATATCTTCTCAGACTGCCAACTGGCAGGCCCATCTTTGCTATACAAACTGCTCTAGGAGTTTAATCAATAGATACTTTTGAGCTAAATCTGAGGGGTCTGCATCAAAATGCATTCATTTTGTCCTGCTAAAAGATAATAACCATCTATTTTTCTGAGTGAAAAAAGACCAGAAAATAAGGCTTCACTGCTGATAGACCAGGTGGGGACATCAGCCCCCCAAAGCAGCTCTTTTTGAAGAAAGACTCTTTGTTCCGTTCACTCCTGTTGGTGATGCTAGCAATTTTGATCACAACAAAGCATTTCTGGGAACTATAAATGGAGTTAGAAATTGATCCAGACACAGACGTGGGTTAATTATCTTTTGCATGCCCAGAAGTGAGGAATGGCCACCCAACAGTATTATAAACCTGGTCAGCAGAAGTTTCTACTCCCACGCAGCAAATGACCACAATATGAGAAAAGGTGTCCTTTGGGTAGATCTGTGAATTACATGGTTTCTTATTTCTCTTCAGCCACAACACAAACACTGTTTTTCACTGTTGTTTGCATCTTTCTTTTAAGATAGTACTATTCAAAATAGTTGTTGCTTCTTATCCCAGTAGTACCACAGCAGGTACCGTTATATGAGTTCCAACTCACAGTGACCGTGTACACAACCAAATGAGACACTGCCGGGTTCTGCATCCTCCTCACGACTGTCATGCTTGAACCCACTGTTGCAGCTACTCCATCAAACCATCTCATTGGAGGTCTTCCCTTTTTCCCACTTTACCAATTATGATGTACTTTTCCAGGGACTGGTCTCCCTGATAATATGTCCAAAGTAGGTGAGACAAACTGTCACTATTCCAGCTTTTAAGGAGCATTCTGGCTGTACTTTTCCTGAATGATTTAGAAATAAGTGTTTAAGAACTGTTCACATCTGATTAACGACCATGAGAGAATGACCTGGGATCTAATAGGTCATCTTATAAGTTGGCTGCCACAAACTGGGAAGGACTATGTGTAAAGGGATCACCTAGCCAACATAATGTATTCAAATCACAATGTACCTGAAAGACACCGTATGACTTAAGGCATTTTTTGTCCTATGGAAAACTGCTTTTTGAGGACCATACTACAAGGTAGTTTCATACCATTTCTTGTGTTGTAGCTCCTCTTAAGAGCAACCAAGCTCGAAATACCAACAGAGAGGGAAGGAGTCTTCACATCAAGTATCAATGTTATCCCCTCTGTACACAGGGTAGATAAGGGACGGGCATCTTAGACACTGGCTACCTAAAATGAGGGGGTGATAAAGGCATGAAGTGACTGGCTTACAAATTTTCAAGAGGGAGTTTACTTTCAGAGTGTGTGGGGGAAGGTAGACCCCCCACTGAATAGTTTTCATCTTGTCTAGACAGGTCTGGTTAAAGGAAATGGGGATAAGATTTTTGTGATTCAATAGTGAGAAATTGTTATCATGACTAATTGCAACGGTCACAACTGTAAAGGTAGAAGTTTTGTAATAAAAACAGGGGAGTAGTTAGTCTTACAGTCCAGAAACAGAGGACCCTAGGGCCATTAAGGGAGAAGAGCACAGGTGGAATATGGGACTCTATCTAGAGAAGCAGCGACACCAGAGATGGAGGCAGAGATGAGGACATGGAGAGAGGGAGAAGTTGAGGACTCTAGACTTATGGAAATAGAGGGACTGAGTGCTGACAGTCAGGAGGCAGGCTTGCAAAATGTGCTCTTTGGTTGTTTAAATTATTATATAATCCTGAGTATTTTTTTACTACAGCCCTCCCCCACCAAAACAAAACAAAAGCGAGAGGGAATGGAAGAAAATACTGTTGAATGATGATGCATGGAGGAGATTGCAACCATTGCAATGAAACGATGGTATAAAAAGCCAATGTTTTCCCATGTAAACTATCATTCAGTTAACAACAACAAAAAGAGTGAGTTATAAGGATATGTATTGGGGGTGCTGACCCAATGAAAATTCAGGTCTTCAGAAGTTCATGGAAAAATGGAATTAGAAGAGAACAGATTTTCCCCATGGACTTTTTGAAGGCCACTCATATTCAACAATGAATTGAAGCTATTTCTACACAAAGAGTCTAGAATGGAGTCCTTGTGTGGCACCGTGGGTTAATGCTCTAGACTGCAAAGCTGTTTGAACTGCAAGATCAGTGGTTCAAGCTTACTAGCTGAGCCTCAGAAACCCTATATAGGGTTGCTATGGGTCGGAACTGACATGATGGCACTTAACAACAACAACCAGAAAGAGAAAGCCCTATCTACATACCCAAGAGAAAAGGTTGCTTTCATATTATTCATGCCTCACATTCCAAAGGCCATTTGCACCAAGCTGCAGAAGTTACAGTATTTGTACTTCTGAACTGAGAACTGCTTTATAATCCCTCACCGTTCTTCCTTTTCCAAGTCCTTCTCTGTCATAGACATTGATAACAGATTAATTTTCCAAAAAACAGATATTGGTAATAGATTAAATTTCCAACCCTCCCCCCCCCCACTTTGTAAATATCCTCTATACTATCATCATATCCTGAATTTTTTAAATCATAGGATTGATTATAATTTTAAAAATAATTTTTCATTGACAGCACTTTCTGTTCAATGAATGGACAAATGACCTGAGGGCAGACATGGTAAGGGCTTGATAAATGTTAATAAATGAGGGTAATAACTATTCTATAAAACTGCTCAGTGGCTCTTTCTATAAACATACTCAACTTTATAAAACAACAACAATGAAGCCAACACACTGCTACTGAGTTCATCCCAACTCTTTACAACCCCATAGACTGGAGTAGGCTGCCCTGTAGGGTGTTGGCACCTAACAACAAGTTACTTACAATCTAATATAAATTGTTTTTATTATGATTTTGATAATGATGAGTGTGATGTCTATTTGAATGAATATTTATCCAAATCCTACTACCATCAGGTCGATTTCGATTCATAGAGACTCTACAGGACAGACTCGAAGTGTTCCATAGGGTTCCTGAGACCATCAGTCTGTAAGGGAGCAGACTGCCTCATCTTTCTTCCACTAAACAGCTGGGGGGTTTGAACACACTGATTTCGTGGTTAGCAGCCCAACGCTTACCCCACTGCCATGGGACTACTTGAAGATCCAATATACTGGTTGATTTGCCATTTCAAAAAAATGGTGAAATGGAGATTGTGGAATCATGTTCTTTAATGTCTGAGCCTAAAACTCATAAAGTGTGTTCATCTGAAGTTTTTAGACTGCCTGCGTCAAAGTTACCTGGAATGAATTATTTTAATGGAGATTCCTGTATATTACTTTCAAAATGCTACCAAACCAGCCTGGGAATTGGTATTTTCAGTAGACTCCCAAATGATTCTTAGCACTTTAAAGATTGAGGTCCCTAGGCTTTATTTGAAGATCTTTGGGCAACTCCAAACAAAGACCAGCATTCTATACCTGAAACATCAGCCACTGAAAAACCTATGGAGCACAGTTCTACTCTGACACACATGGGGTCACTGTGACTCAGTACTGACACAATGACAACTGCTGTGGAGTCAATATACACACACTGAACACCCTTCTCTAAACCACTCCAAAGATCCCTCAGCCTAATGCATTGAGCTCAGAAATTATACCAATATTAAGGAAAAATGTATCCTCTGTAATTCAGATGTCATCTTCAAATTCTGACTACTTAAACTCCAGTATCAAATGACATATTGCTTTAGGCAAATCTGCTGCACAAGACCTTTTTAAAGTGCTGAAAAGCAAAGATGTCAGCTTGAGGACTAAGGTACACCTGACCCAAGCCACGGTATTTTTAATAACCTCATATGCATATGAAATTTGGACAGTAAATAAGGAAGACTGTAGAAGAATTGATGCTTTTGAGTTACGGTGTTGGAGGAGAATATTGAAAGTGCCATGGACTGCCCACAGAACCAACAGATCTATGTTGGAAGAAGTGCAGCCAGAGTGCTCCTTGGAGGCCAAGATGGCCAAACTTCGTCTCTCATACTTCGGACATATTGTCAGAAGGGATCAGTCACTGGAGAAGGATATCATGTTTGGTAAGGTGGAGGGTCAGAGAAAAAGAGGAAGACCCCCAGAGAGATGGATTGGCCAAGTGGCAGCATCGTTAGACTTAGCATGGCAACAATAGTGAGGTTGGCCCAGGATCGGACAGTGTTTCGTTCTGCTGTGCATAAGGTCGCTATAAGTCGGCACCGACTTGATGGCACCTAACAACAACAACAACAAGCTCCAGTAGGCTTTTACATTCATTCACACAGCAGAAGATGAGAAGCTAAAATGTGTATAAAGAGCTTCAGAGACTGGAGTTGCAATCATTTCTTAGGTTCCTTCTTCATTTTGTCACTGAATCCATGTCTGTGGTCAACTTCCTTTAAAGTCGGGGTCTCTTATGGTCTGCAAACCCTGGGCTACAATGTGACCCTTTTTCTTCCTACTCTGACCTCATGATCAACACAAGCACCTTTTATGCCTTTGACCTTTGTTTAAGTTTTAGGACCAGAATGATAAATTTAACTTTGTGCATCTTGAGATATCTGAGTAAACACTGTTGTTGTTGTTGTTTATTAAGTACCATTGAATTGGTTCCAACTCATAGCAACCCTGTAAACGATTTCTGAGGAACAGATGGTGAGTTTGAACCACCAACCTTGCAGTTCAAACTGACCTTATGGTTCAGTGCTTATCCTATAGCACCACACCAGGATTCCAAGAGTAAGCATGAATTCATAGTAATTATTCCAATATACCCACAAACTTTGAAATCCTATATATGGTTGCTATGAGTTGGAACTGACTTAAAGGCATTTAACAACAACAATTTCAATATAATTAAGTGTTTTGCCCGTAACAAGTCTTCTTTTCCTTCATTTTCTCCTCTGAAGACAAGTAAAATTGAAGCCCGTTCACATGGAAAATAACCGGTCGCCTTTCAGTTGATTCTGACTCATGGCAACCCCATGTACGTCAGAGGAGAACTATATGGGTTTTCTTTGTTCACTATAGTAAAGATAAGCATATAACACAACGTGGCAATTCAACAATTCTCATGTGTATAAATCAATGCCATTGAGCATACTCATCATAGTGTGCAACCATTACAACTAACATATTCCAGACTCTTCTACCACCATTAAGATTAACCCTGTGTCCCCCACAGAGGATTTCGTGGTTGATTTTTTTATCAGTAGTGTACCAGGCCTGTGTATATACAACATAATAAGTATAAGTAGACATTCATGAAAAGGTTGCTCTGTGGCCTAGAATATCATGTGGAGCTTTAATAGACGGACACAAATACTTCAGCAGCTCTTTCATGGCTGTTAAGGCACAGTAGAGTCAATTCACACCCAGGGAGCGTTAATCACAGATCAAGACCATCTAAGGGATAAAGAGGCAGAGTGGGTTATCATGTCATTGGTACTGGGTGAGTTCTTAATGCAAACCTCGCCAGCATGCCATTCATCACTATTTTCAAGGAGCACTTCTGATCTAATGGGTAAATGAATATCATTAGAGAATCTTCATGTAGCATTTCTTTAGAAACTCTAGAGTTTAAGGAGGCCATTTGTTATACTCCATGGTTACTACTGAGATGTTTTCATTCAGTGACTATTTGAATGATGCAAATATGGTTCAAAGTTGTATACTTGGTGTGTGAATCAGTCGTTTATTAATAGGAGAGCTATCAACTTTTTATTTTTGTGCCTCTTTGCATCATTCATCATCACAAAAACAGCCTTAAAGCAGATCAATGAAGCAGGTATCACATCACAAATATTAAGAACTGTGACAATAAGAACAAAAAAGGGAGCAGGTCGGGAAATCTGGTTGGTAAAAAGTGACACTTATCTAAGAGTTGGGTCTATGTTGCCTCTGTTGACATTGATCACATGCCTGGCTAGCTCTTCTAAAATGTTAGTTACAACCTCAAGCCCGAAACTAGAAACTGTAGAAATGGTGCTAAAAGAGATTCTAGAATTTAAGAAGCACCATTATGGTAAACAGGAAGAACAGGCAAAAAATTAAGATGCAGATCATTTCAGAAAATAAGCCAATTCACAATCCAGCATGAATTTCCCACACTTCAAAATGTTCTCCTGAATGTTTGAAACAGAATAAAGGAAAATATAACTTAACCAATCAGTAAGAAAATAAAAAATCAAAAACCTCCTTTATGTCGTTGTTAAGTGCCACGGAGTTGGGTCTGACTCATAGCAACCCTGTATCGAGTTTTCGAGGAGCAGCTGGTGGGTTTGAAATGTTGACCTTGCGGGTTGCAGTCCAGAGCTGATCCTACAACACCACACCAGGAGTCCTTTATGCTGGAGGGTGCCAACTGAATAAAAGACTGCCCATCTCCTAAGGGTGCGTATGCGTGGGGCCACAGTTCTTAGGTGAGTAGCCATCATAGCACTTTACAGTCTTCTAAATTTGAATATTTGACATTCATAGGAAGGCCATGCAGACACCCAGGTTGTCACAGGTCCCTGCGTGTCACCTCTCTAACAAGTTGAAATTGGGTCTCCTCTTGTTGTTGTGAGGTGCCGTAAAGTAGGTTCTGATTTATAGTGGCACTATGCACAAGTTCTTTGACAGTCTCTATGAGGAGTCCCGGTGGGGAGCTGGTGGTGACTGAGCTGGACTGCAACACTGGTTTGAACCACAAGAGTGGCAGTCCAGGCTCACCAGTCGCTCCTCGGAAACCCTATACAGGGTCACTATGAGTCAGATCTGACTGGACGGAACTTAACAATGCACAACATTGCCTGATCCTGTGCCGTCCTCACAATTGTTGCTACGTTTGAGGCCACGGCAGCTGTCACTGTGTCAATCCATGTCATTGGTGGTCTTCCTCTTTTCTGCTGACCCTCTACTTTACCAGGTATGATGTTCTTCTCCAGAGAATGGTCCCTCCTGATAACAAATTCAAAGTATGGGACTCCTCTAGTTATGTGCCTCTAGTTATCAGTTCTAACTCATAGCAATCCTATATAGGATTTCTCAGACGCAGCTGACGTGTTTGAATGCCAACCTGACGGTTAGCAGTCTAGTATTTAGCCTACAGTTCCACACCTCCTGTTATTGTTGCTGTTAAGTGCTGTCAAATGGGTCCTGATTCATAGCAACCCCAAATAGGGTTTCCAAGGAGCAGCTGGTGGGTTTGAACCACCAATCTTATGGTTCACAGTCCAGTGCTGATCTTAAACACCACACTAGGACTCCTCTTAGTGACTGTAAAAGAACTTCCCAGGGCAGACCTAAGCAGAGGTTTGAACTCAGATTATCATTCAGTCCAATCTCCTCTTCTTAACGTTGACATTACAGAGACCATGAGAGGTAAAGGGGCGTGTCTGGAAAGTTCTGCTATATAAAACAATAGCAACCCTTCATCCTTGAATTTGGGTTGCTCAGGAACTCAACCACCTTTTGCTGTTTGGTCTACATGCAAGATTTTAGCTGCACATTGTAATCTTATGTCAACTTAAACTTGCTTACAAGAATAATAATGATATGGCTATCAATAACTCAGAATTGGCTTGCCGATGGATCCCTGTTTAGGGAATATCAGAAATATTCAGTTTCACAACTTTACGTTGGATGAATGACACACTATTCAAACTCATATATACAGACTTATTATTCATCGTCAAGAATTCACACAGATCTTCTTTAATGATTCTGGCAGTTTAAGACCCTATGAGACTGTAGAAATGCCCCCTAGGGTTTCCCAGGCTGTCATCTTTATGGCATGAGACTGCCAAGACTTTCTTCCTTGGGGCAGCAGTTGGTGGACTCGAACCACCGACCTTCTGGTTACCAGCCAAATTATTAACCAATGTGTTACCAGGAGTCCCTTGGGAATATAATACTATCCTAATATTAGCGCAAGCATTTTTTTTAGATTTAAGAGCAAAATCATATACATGTGTAAATACTAGGAGTTTTCAGGTCATGCAAACCTGACACATGGTACCTTTTAAAAAACATTTTATGTAGTGATGAATCTACTTCTGTCCTGACATCTCTCTATTTCAAAAAAGGATCCTCACTTGTGAATCAGTACACGGCACCAATCTAGTATACTATAATCTTATAAACTCTGTAAATACCATGAACTTAAAACCAGAAAGAATACACCAATCTCATTAAGTAGCATTGAACAAATATAAATGAATCAACAACTTTCTATAAAACTCAATTACTCTATTGATTGTATAGACACTTTTAAGTTGGCTATCTAGCAAGATTTTTATGTATCAGATTTCATGACGCATTTAAAGAAAAAATGCACTGGTCATCATGTTAATTTTCAAGAATACAGTCAACAAAAAGTGGAGGGAAACTTTTGATATTATCCTCCAAGCACGTGACAATTACCTCATATTCCTGGGAAAACTTCAAGTTGTCGTTGGCTTTCAACCTTTCAATGTGATCTGCAAGTTCCAAGATAGGTATTGGAGGATGGCTAGCCATACCTAGTAAAAGGAGAGATGAAACACATTTTGAAAACACACGAAAAGGAGGCTAATTCTTAACTCTTCCAAAATAAAGAGAACACTATAGTTAGATATGGCTGTAAACATATGAGAAGTCAGGATGTTTTATATGAGGAAGCAGGCAGATAGTTTGGTTACTCAAAGCAGGGCATGCTCTGGGAAGATGAGTTTTCTAGCCAAATGAAAAGTCACCCGAGCATAATCCCCAAACTAACACTCCTAGTGTAAAAAAAGCATTACTTTGCTATGAATCAATGAGGTTAGCTAGTGGAGCAAACTGCCAAGCTTGATGTCAATTTCTGCTTTGAGTAATGTCTGTTAAGTCTTTCAAACTCCTTCTCCTGCTCTGTGTGAAATGGAAATTGTGTGGAATTAAATGATGTAAAGTGAACTAAGAAAACAGACAGTGAAAAAGGCCTGAAAGGGAAAAAGTAGTAGTAGTTTGATCGGAAACAAAAGGTGACTTATGGGTAATTAAGGAAAACTAACTTGAAGAATGAAGGTTACCAGGGTAACCGGAATCATCTGAACCTGCAAAGGAAATGGTGGTGTAAATAAAATAAAATGGAAAGGATTATTAAAAAACAAAACTAAAGATGAAATGGATAGCCTAATAGACATTTTTATTAAGGGCTAATAAATACATTGTAAGACGTTGCAAGATTCACTACACATTAAGATCGCTTTACTATTCCACCAGACCTGGGGTGACCAACACTCACATGCAACCATGGACACAAACAAGAACATGCACCATGGCGCATCAACAACAATCACCGACGACAAAAATCAGACACCAAACTAAGTTTCAAAAATGTTTCCACTAGTAGCAGATTGTAGAGGTTTAGGTGCTGGCCTTTGGCTAGACATCGAGAAATGGCCACACTGGCAACTTGGTGGTATTTGGCCTCAGGTCCCCATGATTCAACCCCCAGCAAACCTACAATCTACTTCAGGTGTAAACATCTTTGTCCACTGATGGAAAATGAATGCCGAGGAAGGACACATGGTGGAAGGAGATGGAGGAAAATGGGTGGAAACATAAAGAAGCAGTGATAAGGGCATCGGGGCGCATCTTAGCTCAGTCTGCCAGCTGAAGATGTATTAGATTCATAGACTCCATTAAAAAGTAATCAACAGCTCATTTTTGGGGGGGCTGAGGGTGATTCCTGTGTCTTGCCCATCTTTGCTCCCTTATACAATTCATACTTTATTTCTTTTGGATTGATATGATCAGCATTCCATGAGCGAGGAGTGATGACTCATGTCTTGTAGACACAAAGTCCAGCTGGCTAGAAAAATCTGAAGTAGGAAACCCCCAGAGAAACATGTGACATACAGAACGGAGAAAGCAGAGAATGAGGGAGGGGCTCAAACTGGAAGTCATGTTTACATTCATCTGTTCCTGTGCCTCTCTGGAAGGTGTTGGGCTGTGGACTCACTGCCCACTAAGTCAACATGGCCATGTACCCTTAGTGAAAGTCACCTAGAAATCCCCTGTATCTCCAATGCCAAATTCTCCATGGCTCCGGAGAGTAAAGAAGAAAACACTTTGTTTCTTCCAGATTATCACTGCAGCTCAACATGTGAACAGGGATGCTTTAGTCTTATTGACTAAGAGGTTTGCATCCAGTCAATTAAAATCTTACTAAATTTTATTAAGAGCCAATAAAAAGAAGGGGACTGGGAAGCAGAAAACCTTTGTGGTTATTTATAATTGTGCATTTGGAAAAAAAACAAAAACAAATTGGAGTTCATTTCTGGAACTTCTCCACATAGTTGGTCGAAGTGAAGTAGTTTGCATTCTGTGGCAGGAGTGGGTGGGTGACAATGATAGGGACATTCAAGTGACTGTGTCCAGATGAGGCACCCCCAGTGTACAGAACAGAAATGCAAAGGCATGAGGGTCTAGGTTTGTGGAGGAATGGAAATGGACTGAGGTGGACATTCATTACAGTGCTTCAACAGAGAAAATAATAGAGACAAAGATGTTTAGACCTTTTCGAGCGAATCGTGGGAGAGAGTTATTATCATATATGGACTGAGTGGTGGTTTGGCTAGAGAGGGAGGACACAGAGCCAATCAGGGAGGCGTAGGGGACTGAATTACTGCTCAAAGCTGCAAAAAGTAAAGCCAGTTGAAGATGGGAAAAGTATTAGTAAAACAGCAGAAGACCATAATAATCAACCAAAAAATGCGAAAAACATATTTACTTTTGCATGCAGTGGCATATGATCTGGGGGTATTACTTCGGAAGCTAGTTACCGAGACATCCAAGCAAACCTGTAGTGATTTGTTACATTCTAACTCAGAACATCTCTCTCTCTCCATATACATATATATAGTATCACAATCAAAGATACCATAGCATTAAGGCATCAGCATCTAGGACATGACAATATGTACCACATTGGGACAAAAACTCTTGGACAAGTACAAATGGTAGGATGGATGCTTCACAGAAAGGGAGAGGAGAACTCGTGGAAATCCAGTGACACTGTAGAAAGCTATTGGGCATCAGATCTACTTCTCGTTCCACCATTTATGAATAAGAGACTCATCATTTCTGCTATCAAAGACTACAATCTATTTATCTGTAAAGGAATAAGGTGGAGTCAGAGAAATTCCAAGAGTCATTTCCTTCTTTAGAATTCTTTCATCTCACTGACATATACGATTGAACATAATGGAGCAACAAAAGAAGGGTCTCCTTATATTCGAGTCACATGGTAAAGGTTACAAACATTACTGTACATATTCTTTGAGGGTGAGAACATTTAATTTTTACAAAATAGGGAGCTATTATGCAGTTGAATTGTCTACTTTTAGTGTGATTTAAACCTGACATCATATTCTTTAGCTAACCAAAAGGTATGTACAGTACACACCTATCCCTATGCTAAATATTTGCAAAGAGTTGATAGTCACATAAAATTATGCTAATGAACAAATCAGAGATGAAAAATCCCCTAACATGAAGCTCTTCAGTTTTAATATCAGCAATCAGTCATCAAGGATCACTTTCAAAATACTTTTGTGTACTTCCTTGGAAAGTTTCCTTCATTGCCTGATGTTGAAAAGATCTGACTATAGTAATGTGATAGTCAAGTTAGGCTATGTTCTGAATAAAAGAGCTGATATTAAGCAGACTAGGAAGCTGAGCTCACTGTAGTATCTGTTCAGTCTCTCAGCTGTAGACCTGACTGTTGCCCCCAGTACACCAACCAAGGCTGGGTTTGGTAGCGTAGTGGTTGTAAGTCAGGCTGTTAACCTCAACATCAGCAGTTTGGAACGATCAGCTGTTTTGCAGCAGAAAGATGAAGCTTTCTGCTACTGTAAAGATTTACAGCCTTAAAAAATCCTATGCAGAGCCTAAGAAGACTTTTTGGTATACTATCACCACCACCGTTATAAAATTCTATGGTTAAATTAGAACTCCTGGTATGGTGCTTCAGGATCAGCACTGGGCTGTGAACCACAGGGTGAGCAGTTCAAACTCACCCCGTTGCCCCTCGGAAACCCAATGGAAGGTCGCTGTGAGTTGGAACCAACTCCACAGCACATGACCACCACCAACTACCATCAATTGGGAGGAGACAGGGAGATAGCAGCAGACACCTTTGTCTTCACATGAGGACCATCTGACAAGCTTTTGAAAGGTCTTCTGTCCAGTCTTCACACCAGAATGAATAAGTCAGAATGGTTGGGCATGGCAATCAGGCATCAGTATTTATAAAACTCCCCCGCAGTGGCTCTAAGTGCGTTTTGTCCTCTGAGAAGTTGTGCTGAAGTCTTCCCATATATACTTGCTATTAGGCTCCGTCCGACTAGGTAACAGGACTTTTCCTCTGGTCCATTAATGAGGCCACACAGGGAGCAGGAGGGGGTCCTAAACCTAATCTTTACTGTGTGGGCTTTTATAAACAAGGAGATTAGACAGAGACACATACAGGGGAGAGCGACCAAGTGAAGAACCATCTACAAACCAAGGAAGGCCAAGCAATATCCAGAGCGACAAGACAGAGCCTCCTCTTGTTTGTGGTCCTGGATGTCTGGAAGGGACCTTGATGCCTTGATTTGGAGTTATACTTCCCAAACTGCTGTCAGACCATCAGTTTTTGTTCTTTATCATCATGGATTTGTGGAAGTTTTCATTAGTGCCAACAATAGGAAACTATGACCATGTTTATGGGGACTCACTGTGGGGTACCTGCAGCTTCATTTATTTTTATCTAATCATAAATCATATCAAGATTTATAAGAATGAGATTAGCATTCTCCTGGAGACACCCTTGAGTCCCCTCCGACTTCTCATTAGCTAGTTTTCACACTTTAGCCACTATTAGCAGCAAAGAACCGCTCACAACCGACAAGGAGTTGTTCACATCACGCCCTCATCAGATCAAAGGTACAAATGCATAGGAGTATCTCAAAAGCCCACACTGAACCTGGTCAGATTTTTCATGTGGGAGTTTTCATGGTGTATATTACAGTATACACCACCAGCATGAACAAAATGACAGATGGCTTAGGTTGGAGGGGAACAATTACCACCCAACAGCATAATGATACTTTTAAGAGGGTGCACACTTGCCATGCCATGGAGTTGTGGGTTAATGAGCTGGACTTCAACAGCAATTGGAACTGCAAGGTTGGCAGTCCAAGTTTACCTGCCACTCCTGGGAAACCTTATACAGGTTTGCTATGGTCAAAACCGACTCGATGGTTATTTATTAACAACATATTTGTGGTAGTAATGTCTCTGTAGCCTCCTTGTTGTTCATTGCCATCAAGCCGGTTTCGACTCACAGTAAGCCTGTATAGGGTTCCCAAGGAGCGACTGATGAGTTTGAACCGACCTTGTAGTTCAGTGTTTACCCTACAGTGTCATACCAGGACTCCTTACAAGAAATGAAAGGTTAATATCATGGCATTTAAGGCTGAGTTGTCTCTTTGAGATGACTAAGACCATCATTGTACTGTATACAAGACAATGTTAAACTCAACAAACTGTTTGTTGACCCACTTGTTGTTGTTAAGTGTCGTCGAGTCAATTCTGACCCATAGCGACCCTGTATAGGGCTTCCAAGGAGCAGCTAGTGAGCTTTAACCACTGACCTTGCAGTTCAAACAACTTTGCAGTCTGATGCATTAGCCCACAGCGCCACACCAGGATCCTAACCCACGTAGTGTATAATAAAATCTTCGCAAGCAGCTTTGGAATCACTCTACTGTAGTAATTTCCAGTGTCTAAAGGAGTCAGGTGCTCTGGTAGTGTTGTGGTTAGGAGTCGGGCTGCCAACCTCAAGGTCAGCAGTTCCCAGCTGTTTCACAGGAGAAAGATGAGGCTTTCTGCTTCTATAAAGGTTTACAGCCTAGGAAACCCTGTACAGGGTCATTATGAGTCGGAACCGACTCTACGGTATTTACCAACAACAACTACAACAAAGGAGTTAGGTGTGTCAGAGTGAAGATGGCCAGTAAATGTTTTCTATGGTTCTCCTTCCCAATGATCTGTGATAAGGACTGAGGCAAAATGTACGGTCATGGAAAAGAGCTAATTTCTTCATCAAATCCACGACTATAGCCTTGTCAAAGGTATACTTTAACTGGGTTAGTGGTCATATAGAAAAACTGTCCTTTGTATCCTGAATGAAACACAAACTCTGGGCTAAGTTTACAATTTGTCACTAAACCACTGATTAATTATAAAGAGAACAGTGATTTGCAAGATACAGCTCTTTTTGGATAAAACAAACAATATTGGTGATTCACGTAAACCATGAGCGGGATTTGTTGTTATCTGCCATCTAGTTGGCCCCTGACTCCTGTGGACCCCACGCCATGCACAAGCGATTAGACTGCTGTGATCCATAGGGTTGTTGTTGGCTGATGCTTTATAAGTGGATTTCCAGGCCTGTTTCCTTAGCTATCTTTTACTGGAAGCTTCGCTGGAAGTTTTCCCAGTATCACAGCATCATGCAAGGCTCTACTGACCAGAAAGGAGGCAGTTGTGCGTAAATTGCATTGGCTGAGAACTGAAGTTGGGTCTCCTGCATGGAAGGTAAGTATTCTACCACTCTCAGGAGCATCATTAATTGTTGTTTTTTTTCCCCAGGTAAGCACTGGATAACATAATTAAGATTCATTCCTGGAGGATTTTGCAAAATGCAGAACTTGAGCAAATCACGTTCCTTCTTATCATGTAGATAAACAGCATATAGATTCAAGAAATCAAGGTTCTCAAAATATGAAATACAAAGACCATAGTTGGCATTTTTCACCCAGGCCATGTGCCTAGGTTTCTTACAACCCAAAGTGAGTTATGAAAATAACAAGGAAGTTTATACAAAAATGAATCTTGAAGGCATTAATCTAATTAGGAGTACTAATGGACCCGGAGAGATCCCTCCAGAGCTTTGCAAACCCATTCAGCTGCAGCGCAGCGTTGGCATTTTAGCTGCTGATTTCACTGTTTCTGATACGTTAACTTTTTATGAGCTTGTTTTTGTTTTTTCACAGACCATCAATCACCTACCATCCATGTTTGCTTTAGGGCAAAACATATTAAGGTCATCCACAGAGTGAAAACGAGGTCCTTATGTTGTAACATCTGATCATCAATTTGTAAAATCTCTTTTTTCATAAATGGTGCACGTATCAGCAAAATAGTTTTGTTTTGAAGGTCTTTTTTTTGGCGGAGGGAGGCATTGGGGCAGCAGATATATGGCTGATGGACTATTATAAGCATAGAGAAAGGCAATGACCAAATGATAATTGTTGCTGTTAGTACTGGCTGTGAATTTGATTCACAGTGACACTGTATAGGGTTTCTGAGGAGTGGACTGTGAATTTCAAACTGACATGGAAGTCTAGTGCTTATCATACAATGCCACATACCAGGACTCTGAATTGTTAATTACATGTTCTCAAATTTATTTTGTGGGGAAAGAAAACTTTTTTCCCTAAGATGCTGAACTTCTAAATCTGCTTTGTTGGGAAAATTAGAACTATGAACACACTTCAGTAACTTTATTTCCTTAGTTTTCTTATCATCACCATCTTCCAACAATTTTAGAGTTATCTTAATCAATGTGTCCAATTTTGGAGACTATAGGCCAAAATATACTTACACTGTAAGTAAAGAGCTTTTATGGTATTCAGCAAATCTGGAATTGTCAATCTCTATGAAAATGGCCAATAAAGCTACCTAGGGCTCGGCACCTACAGCCCAGGTACCTAATATTCAGAAATAGCATCATGGGTGTGTAAAGACCTGGCTTCTTCCCTTCAGTATCATTTGTAATAGTAACACATGGAAGATGGACTTAGCCTTCATTAATAGGGAATGAATGATTCAGTGCATTTTCTGGTGCCTAAGAAGAGAATGCCATCAATTTCATCAACTGCTAAAAGGGAGAAAGAACCAAATACACTGACATGGGAGAAACATATGTTCTTAAGGTTGAAGTTGTTAGGTGCCGTTGAGTCAGACTCACAGTGATGCTATATAGGTCCAAGGCTGTAAATCTTTGCAGAAGCAAAAAGTCTCATCTTTCTCCTATGAAATGCTCATGGGCTCCAATCACTGACATTGTTGTTTGCCATCTGTTGCTTATTCTACAGAGCCACTTCATTCCCCACTCTTATATAGTTAAAGATTAAAAAAGTAAATTTCATGTATTTTCATTATCTACCTTCTTTCCTTTTTACTTTCTTCCCTCTCATAGACCTATCCATCTACCTATCAACCAACCCATCCATTCATGCATCCATCCACTGATCCATTCAGCCATCCACCCATCAACCCATCCATTCACTGATCCATCCATCTATCCACCCATCCATTCATTCATCCATCCACTGATCCATTCATCCATCCACCCATTAATTCATTCATCCATCCCCTGATCCATCCATCCATCCATTGACCCATAAACCCATCCATTCATTCATTCATTCACTGACCCATCCATCTATCCACCCATCCATCCATTCATCCATCCACTGATCCATTCATCCATTGACCCATCAATCCATCCATTCATTCATTCATCCATTCACTCCTCCATTCATCCATCCACTGATCCATCCACCCATCAACCCATCCATTCATTCATCCATTTACTGATCCATCCATCCATCCATCCATCCACCCATCAACCCATCCATTCATTCATCCATTTACTGATCCATCCATCCATCCATCCATCCACCCATCAACCCATCCAATCATTCATCCAAACATCTATCCATCAACCCATCCATTCATTCATCTATTTTTTTATCTATGGATTCTCTGTATATTTTAATCATAAAAAATACATGCCTATATAAAAAAAGAGTGTGCACAAATCACTATTGGCAGATATTTCTATACAGTAAGGTGAAATTGGGAGTGGATGGTAGAAATTCTTTTAATATTTACTTTAAATATTTAAAGATTTTAAAAAAGGGAAACTAAGAAATAGTGGGGCAATAACTTTACTTTCATTTTTGTTTTTTTTTTTTCCTCCTTTCCCAACTAGTTATGAAAGCTTTCAGATATACAGAAAAAAATTAAAAATACATCCTAATCCAGTTTAATGGACACAGTTCTCTTTTAATGAGCAACATACGTATCAACCAACCCAAGTGCACAAAGAGGTGTGAGGCTTAATGGAGGTTTCTGTGAGAAACATCTTTTAAAAGTGAGCACTTAGTTGAACCTCTTCTTCCACAGACCTTAAAGACCCGTAAAACCAGTTCAGCAGCTAAGCTAATATGCCTAGTAAAATATGATGGCACATTTTACATGAGCTCTGACGGATTCCATACGCCAAGCATTGATGATTTAAGATTGCAACGATTACTCTATGAAGAGACTAGGTGGTTCACGCTCTCTCCAACACAGCGTGGTAGCAAAATGCCGTCTGAACCTTACTAAGACAGATACACATATTCATGGAAAACACAGGCATAACTTGAAGACAATGGGGGTTCAACTCCCAACCACCACCGTAAAGCAAATGTTACAATAAAACGAGTCACACATGCTTTTAGCTTTCCCAGTGCGTAGCAAAACTATGTTTATACTATACTATTGTCTATGAAGTATACAGAAGCATGATGAACATTTTTAAGAATTATTAAAATGTGACCCAGTGATTCAGAGTGAGCACAGGCTCTTTGAAATATGGCATTGATAAACTTGCTGGACACAAGGGTGCCTAAATCTTCAATGTCTAAGAAAGGCAATATCCACAAAGTACAATACAATAAGATATAGCTTTAAATACCAATACAGGTATCTGCTCTCTACTATGAAAGCATGAGTCTTTCTCAATCTGTCCTGATGCTTAGATACACTGTGCACAGATAATCTCATTGAGGACACCGAACGTGGCCATGAACAGTGTTTCTTCCCAGCCCCTACCCCATACCACAGAGACGGTTACCGAAAATAACAGGTTTCTATGCCTTCTCACTGAGTCTTTGAAGAGCTACAGCGCACAGAAATCTGACCTATTCATTTTTTTCTGACCCAGTAATAGGTGTGTTTGTGGTGACACAGATAAGGGTTCTTTATAATATTCAAACTGTCAGAAAACAGCATTTATATAAAATGTATCAACTGTATTTTCAATACCTTTTAAATGTGAGGCAGCATTGAGGAAAAGAAAACCTGACTCCCTAAATGTAGACCCCCAACAAGAATAACTTGCAATGTAAAGGAGCATTTTATTCATATGATTATCTTCTTTGAGGGAAGGGGGATTTATAGAGCCTGTTGCTGTTATTAAGTTGAGTTGGTTCTGAAGCATAGCAACCCTGCACAGGGTTTCTGAGGCTGTAAGTCTTTACGGGAACAGAAATCCTCATCTTTCTCCCACAGAGCAGGTGGTAATTTCAAACTGCTGACCTTGCGGTTCGCAACCACTACACTACCAGAGCTCCTTAAATATATACCTTCTGAAAGGCCCCCTGCATTTCAAACAGGACCTTTTGTTTGGCCTTTTCTCATCCTTAGCAGACCTATCAAAAGTGGAAATCAATTTGTCTTCATGAACCAGGGCTGTGCTAGCAGTTGGTTATGTAAATCACAAGTGTTTTTGTTTCCCAGAAAGTCATTTCTTTAAAGTGATGATTTGGATTATTAACTACCTGCTTTTGCATACCATTCATAAATATCTTCAAATGTTGCTAGGTTTAAAGATAAGGGGTTATATATTCAGAAGTATGCTATATAAAAATGCAATTTCCAGCTATGTTAAATGTAAGGGAATTCAAATCCAAAAATTATGTAGCATCATAGCAATTTCTGTGCAACATCAGCAAAGGGCCATTTTATTTTATCAGTCAGAAAAACCCTGGTTATTGGTGAATAGAAGAGGAAAAGGTACAAAGAGGTTACTTAACAATCCTACCTTTTGCTCTCAGCTTATTGACAACAAATTAAGGCAATTCGTAGCCACAGGCTGGAAGCTTTACTGGCTGAAGCAAATGGTCACATTTCTATGAATTTCTCATGTACAGCTGTGAGTCTCCTACCTTTGTAAATTGGTCAAATTTTCTGGACAGCAGGCCACAGCATAGAGTTTGGGAAGCAAACAGATGATTTCAACAAATCGGGTTTAAGTGTGTTGCTTACCTGAGCTAAAGGGCAGAACATTCTGCTTACTGAGCGAACAAATGAGCTCCAGTCTCAGAACGATTACTCCTTTCCTGTCCTTTCTCTCTCGTGCATCCCTCTCTCCTTTCTGCATCTTCCCACTTTATCCTACTGCCCATTTGAATTGATGTCATTATCTATTTGAGATGATAAGTCTCAAAGGATATCTTCTTATAATCATTGTTGTGGTTGTTATTGTTATTAGTCCCATGGAGTCGGTTCCGACTCATAGCGACCCTGCACAGGGTTTCTGAGGCTGTAAATCTTTACGGGAGCAGAAAGCCTCATCTTTCACCTGCGGAACTGCTGGTAGTTTTGAACTGCTGATATTGAGGTTGGCAGCCCGACTCGTAACCACTCCACTACTGGAGCTCCTTGTTAGGTGTCATTGAGTCAGTTTCGTTGTGCATAGGCACAACAGAATCAAACACTGCCCAGTCCTCAGTTAGCCTCTTACTTGTTACCTTTGAGCCCATTGCTGTGGCCACTGTGGCAATCTGTTTTGTTGTCTTATATATGTAGGTCCCCATTCTAATTCTGTCAAGTGACTGGTGATACAACAGATCATCACTTTAATCCTAACACTCATTCTATTTCCAGCGACATACATTATATTTCCCTCTGTAAATGGACTGGTATCCTGGTGTGGCATTGTAGGATAAGCACTGGACTGAAAGGTCGGGTTGAACCAAGTGGTTGGATGTTCAAACTCACCAGCTGCTCCTCGGAAACCCTATACAGGATCGCTGTGAGTTGAAGTTGACTTCACTGCACTTAACAACAATAGCAACAACATAAATGGACCTAAGGGAAAATTAGATTAATGGGATTCTTGGATTTGGCCATATTTGCAATGTATCTGTAAACGTGAAAAATGTCATACTTTTACACAAGTAACATGTATGTTGCACATTTTTGCAAGAGAGCGCTATGTCAGAAATGCTTTACTTAATTTCATCATTTCTGTGCTTTATACATCTGGGCCTATTATTTATATGGGAACATCACTTGCAGAATGATACATTTGTTGAAGATGGCGGTCTCTTGGTTGAAGGCATTCCTATTCCCATATTTACTGTTACCAGCTCTCTGCTAAGAATCATTTCTACACTTTTCCATTCATACTTTCTATTTGTGCCTGAAAATATTCTATGTTAGTGCTGAACAAGATGAGGGGCAGGGTTTCCACTGACTCTCTTCTTTGGGGTTACCTTTGCCTTTCTGGTCAGCCCTATACTGTCCTTATGTGTCTGCTAGAAGACCAAGGGGGATACAAGTAGAGGTCACACTTCACATAGTAGCCACTGGGCCCGGGCAGTATGGAGCAGCAAGGGATGGAGAGATCTGATCACTTTTTCCAATAACCCTGCTAGTCTAAAGGGTAAAGACATAAGATGTGCAACAAACCATGTAGCAAATGATGACCTTGGACTTAAGAAGTCCCCGAGTGGCAAAAATAGCTAAATCTGAAGGTTGCAGTTCAAAGCCATTCATAGGCACCTCAGGGGATAGGTCAAGCACCTGTTCTAAAATGTCACAGACTTGAAAACCCTGTATAACAGTTTTACTCTGCACACATGAGGTCCCTGTGATTTGGAGTCCATTCAAAGGCAACTGGTGTTTTACAAAATGAATTAGCCAAACTGAAAAGAACCCCAAGGCCTGGGCCCATTAACTGAGAGCTTGCTTGGAGCCTGAATTAGTCATTCCTACTTCTAAAAGGGCTGAACTAAGAAGGCTTGCTACAGTAACTCAATCCATATCAGGTGTGGCATTATACATAGGCTCAGCACTGGACTGTGAACTATAAGGTCAGTGGTTCAAACCCCCCAGCCACTCCTCAGAAATCCTATAGAGAGTTGCTATGAGTCTCCAGCATATACAACAACAATAGCAATGGGGCATCTGCAGGTAGGTTCACATGGAGCATGATGGAAATCACAATGGTTGGTTCAATGGTTGTGTGCATGTTTATAGTCTACCTTCATTAGCCTTTTTTAAATGCATATGGGAGACTTTGTCTATATGACCATTTTCTTCCTAATTTATGCTGATGAAGGTGCATCTTTGTTTTTTAAAAACTGATTTAAAGAAAGTCTAAGCTCATTTGGTAGGAGAAAGACAAGGCTTTCTACTCTCTCAGAGATTTACAGCCACTGAACTCTACATAGGGTCACCAGGAGTCAAAATCAGCTCAATGACATTTACCAACAGCAAGTAAAAAAGCTCTTTTGGATCATGGCATGGCATTGTAGGATAAGTTTTGAACTGCTAACTGCAAGGTCAGTGGTTCAAACCCAGCAACCATGCCTTGGAAATTCTATACAAGGTCACTATGACTCAGAACCAACTCCACAACATTTAACAAAAACAACAGTAACAAGATCATTTGAAGTAGAGCTAATAAGAACAACGAGCCCCATTAATTCTGATTATACAGGCACTTTGAAAATGATGGACATTCTTTTTGAAGGTAACGAATTACTAGCTATTAGGAGTCATGGTGTGATGTTCTGGGTTAATGTGCTGGACTGCAAAGTTGGTTTGAACCTCAAGGCCGGTGGTTCAAGCTCACTGGCCCCTTCTCAGAAACCTATATGGGGTTCCTATGGGTCGGACGTGACTCTATCGCACTTGACTGTTGCAGACCGCAATCACTGAGGTGTTGAGGCCCTGTGTCATGGATGATAAACCAACACAGCGGCGCCACTCAGGCTTGCTAGCCAGGGACCCTGAGGGCTCAAGGAAGTAACCTCCGGATGTCCTGGGTTCATTGGCTTTTACGAACTTACTGTTGGGCTAGCTCTGTATAATTTGCTTTGGTCCTATTAATTCATTCTATGCTTCGAACTCCAGTAATTGTAGCTTCTGAGAAAATGGTTTCTTATGTGCCGCTCTTAATGTCTCCACTGTGTTGGCAGTGCTTAAGGTTCTAGGAACAAATCTCTCTGAGGAACAAACTCTGGCCACCTGGCAAACATGGCTTTTCTTTATCAAATTACTCAGTTATGTTTGATATTAACTTAATACATGAGCCCTTGATACCCCTGGACAAATAGTAAAACAAAAACTTCTTCTAAAGCCGAGGCCTAAAAGTTCCTAGGGCAAGTTTGCTGGGAGACGCTGGTTCAAGCTCACTGGCCCCTTCTCAGAAACCCATATGGGGTTTCTATGGGTCAGACCTGAGTCTATCACACTTGACAACAATAACAACAAGGATACACTTACAGGTAAAAAAGAATGCATACTAAACACAATATACATGTATTTTCCATTGAAAAGCATTCACTGCCAACAAGCAGCTTAATAAATCTGGGTGCACCACACTGTGAGGGATAGTATCCACTTTGAAATCTAAGAAAGTTGTCAACAGTTTGGAGCAGAATTTGCAGCCACATTTTCATCCAAAAGACCCATCAGATCACAGCTTTACTTTGTTCATTAGCATCAATTGTTAAGCCACTGCCAATCAGGTCCATATTTTTAGTGTTAAGGTCACTATGGGTCGGTACGGACTAGATGGCTCCTAACAACAACAACAATACCCATTTACTGGAGTCCTGGTGTGGCGCTGTGGGTTAATGCACCAGACTGCAAAGCTGTTTGAATTGCAAGGTCAACAGTTCAAGCTCACCAGCTGCTCCTTGGAAACCCTATACAGGGTCACTATGGGTTGGAACGGACTCAACGGCACTTAACGACAACAGTCTATATCATTCACTATTTACCATGTGGTTTAAGCAAGATTGATTGGCTGGAAAGTAAAATAAAATGGGGCTTGAATTCACAATGTTGTACAAAATGCCCTTTAGACGGGATCATATTTTTTCCTGTGTTGAAGCACTTTATGTTCATTCTTTTAAGAAACAATTTTCTTATCCTCAGCAACTTCAGGTGTCTCCTGAATAATAGGCTTGAATTATTCAGTGACCTTAGTTATAGGTAATGCTCAAAAGATTAACCTTGCCTCATTGGCCTACCTTTTCCTCTTCACTCCCTCTTTTCTTCTTTGCTGTCTTTCTCTTTCTTTTCCATCTTCTCTTCCTCTTTCTCTCCCTCCCCCTCTCCTTCCCTCTATACTTTCTTTTTCTGTCTTTCTTTTGAAATATCATCAGACAATGATAAACAGGAAACACATGGGACCAAATCTGTTTTCCTAAAGGAAGGCAGGAGCATCTATCCAGCCATCCGTTCTGTGAGATGAGCAACTTGCATTCTCTTCAGAATGTCGTCACTGAGAGCAATAAACTGTATTACACACATGAAAGTGGTCAATATTCTTACAAATATTTTAAACACTCTCCTTCCTCCAAACATCGCAAGGAAAATTTCATCACTACTTCTCAGACTTGCAAATATAAATTAATTTCCTTTTGGATCTTTGCTCTGGTGAGTTTCAATAACACTAAAATAAAAGACTAAACAAATGGCTCAAAGCACAGTGCTACATCCATTTCTACAGGCCTGATCAGCTGGGCTATACAACTTTAAATAAAGGCTGGAGGGCGGACAAGATGAGTCATGTCCCTTACCTGGGGTTTGGAAATTAAGGCGCCTCAGTTCCACGGGGTCTGTTGGGTGGTGTGAAGGGACCTCCTTACTGTTTGGTAAGCTGCTCTTTCTAGAGTCGGACTCAGCCCTCTTCCTATAGGGGGGAAACAGAAATTTCAGAATAAAACACAAACAATAGAAGTTGATTTAAAAAAAAAAAAAAAGGTAACAATAATAATAAAGCAGCAATTTCTCACCCAGGTCCACACTTTTTAAAACTGCTCAACGAGCTAGCTTTCTGACCTTGTAAACACTGCTTCTTCTTAGTCGATGGGGTGACCTCACATCTAAGATTTTAGTTAAATAGATGATCCCTAAATCCTCCTATAGGTCTAGTGGCAATAATTCAGTGACTCTGCCTTTAGGAAGGGGGCTGGTGAGGTATACGAGGGCACTTTGAAATGCTCATGGGAAAACAGAATTAACAGATAATGGAATCTTTCCTTTTTAGGTCTCTTCATACTCAGACCTTTCTTCAGCAATTCTCTTTTTCTAAGGATAATGCAATGGACTGCAAGGTCAGTTTGAACAGCAAGGTCAGCGGTTCAAACCTACCAGCCACTCTCAGAGAGTCTATACAGGGTAGCTATGAGTCAGAACCAACTCAATGGCACTTAACAACGGCAATAAGATGGTGGAAGCAGGGTAGGGTTCACTTACCCTATAATTGCTCCTACCATTCAGAAAAGCTCTGAAACTATCTGGCTTAAAGCTGATCATCTAAAGCTCCCCTTTGTCCCTTGCAGTGCAATTGGAGTCTACCATGGAGATGGGTGGGACTTTTCCATAGGCAGTAAATGTTTTCAGAGCTTTAAGAGGAGGCTAAGTCATCATAGCATGTGGGGAAGAATTAGCATGATACAAAACCAACATGCCTTTTCTCTTCCAAATTTCAAGGGGAAAAACTCTGTTGGTTGCTTACATACGTTGTTTAACTATGACTCATTTGTTTTTGTTCATGAAAGGCAATCATAATCAGAGAATGCGTAATTCAATACAGCGGCTAAATCCAATAATCCAGATAGTCAATTAAGACACATGAACTATTATTAACAGTGCCTGATTAAAAATATGATTCTTCACACAATCCATTTAATCTTTATTTTAAAAGCTATTGACTATCTTTATTAAAGATCCTTGTTTAAGTTGTCACATTATAATTTTAACAAATGTCTAAGCAAGAAATGGCTGGTCTATTCTAAGATTTCTTTAATCATTTTTTCCCCAAAACCCAAATAAGCATAGTGATAACGGATTATTTTCTTCTAAATTGAATTAGATTAAAACCCCATTTAACGAACAGCAGTCTTTTTGAAAGTGTGATTCATTCAAAATATTGATTCTTGGAATCTCCGGGCTACAGTGATAATCACTGCACCTCACTCGTGCTCAGAGCAAAGGCCTTCTTATCTGGGGAAGAGATGCAACACAGTGCTTAGAGGCCCTCCCTTTTTCTCTCCAATATGGCGGTGGTATAGCTCATTAGTGATGTTACGGCAATGGGCTTGCATTCAATGCCACCCAGGTCATTTGTTATGTGGGCAGCCCGAAGGTTCCTGTTAAATAGCCTTTCTTTCCATCCCCGCTCAGCTGTATAAAATAAAACTAACCAGGGGATGAAGAAAAATTGACGATAAAGGAGAAGGCATTTGATGTGCTCATGTGCAGTGCCTTTGGGGAAACATCCAAATGATCTGAATTGTCTTGGGTGAGTCCTATCAGACCCCTTGCCTTCTCAGTACCTGGGATAAACCTCTCTCGGAATTTCCTATTTCTACTTAAAGGTGTCAGGTAACCCCTTAGGAAACAATGTTCAGCCAAGTCATACAACCAATCAGAGGTAAGCCATGGATTTGGGAGGAGACCACAGACACTGCTGCTCTAGTTGTACAGAATGGACAAGGAAAGGAAGGAAGAGATGAAGGGCTAGTGAGAAAGACAGACTTGAAAGACCACGTGAAAGAAGGGCACAATGAGTCTTTTCAGAGTTAAAAATATCACTGTTTTCCTGCTGGGGCTGTTGGCCTCACAACACTGGGAGATTCATTTGATCCAGATGATGTAAAATCTAAATGGTTTAATGGGACATGAGTGAGCAGGGGCTGACCAAATATCCCAGGTGTAACACATGGTTGTTCTCACTTTGAAAAATACTCATCTTACTAAGGTTTTGTCTTTTTCACGCACCAGTCAGCACAGATAAATTTCCCTACTGATTTTGTCAGAGACCAATACTACAATCTGGATTTTCCATCTGTAAAGGCGCTATTGTCAGTTTCTCTGCTATCAAGAATATTGAAAATCATCTCTCGTGGTTAGATAATTGGTGACATTTTAGAGCTAATATCCCCCTTACTCGATGTACTCAAATGAAATCACCCCAAAGACCTCAGATCACCCTCCTACCACAAATCCTCTGCCATTGAGTCGGTTTCAACTCATAGCATCCCTGCATGGGTTTCCAAGGAGCGACTGGTGAGCTTGAACTGCTGACCTTGCGGTCCAAACTGACTTTGCAGTCCAGCACATTAACCCAGAGCACCATGCCAGGGCTCAACCACAAATTCTAGTCTGGTGGGAAAATTAGCTGTTTAAATTCTGTTTTGCTTAGCTCTGTTTGATGATCACATTATGGTTAGTACTTTTAAACACATATGGATGAAAACAGTTGTTGTCTGAGACAGAAAGAATTTCTAAGAAAGGTGTGAAAAATGAGAATTTAGTCATCCTCAGTAACATTATTGTCAAGTGATGTCCACTTCAGTCACACTGTGCAGGGTTTCCAAGCAGCGGCTTAAACCGACCTTGCGGTCCCATGCATTATCCTGCTGCGCCATACAGAAGATCGATATAAAGTGAATTTCCTGCCATTAAATACTAAATGGTGTGTGTTGCTGTCAAGCGCATTGGATTGAGTTGTTGCTAATTCATAGTGACCCTGTACAGAGTTTCCAAGGAGTGACCAGTAGGTTCTGAACCACCGACCTTGTAGCTAGCAGCCCAGAGCTTATCCTACATCAGTGATCTAAATTAGGTGCAACAAGGATAGAAATAGTAAAATTCCTCCTGAATGTTTTCCAGAGTTCTTATCATTCTCATTTTTACATAGAAAAGTGCCAAGCAAAGTGACAAGAAGCACATTCTGATTTTGAGACAGCTTTGATAGTTCGTTTTTCCTATAAAAAACAATAAATCCTAATCAAGTTGATTTCTTAGATGTTATCTATCATGTTCAGGGGTTTGCATGTAAACAAGGAAATGGAAGATCACATGATATTCCAGATCTTCCAGAAACTGCTAATGATATAAAAACATGCGGTTGCTTGGAATCCCAAGGGACATTTTATTTTTATTAACCTGTTTTCACTAGTCTCTCATCTAGGGGTAAAGCAGGAAGGATAAACAATGGCAGGCCACATCTATTTACTTGGAACAAAGGTCTTCAGCTAGTGGAAGGTGCTTTTGATTTCTATTTATTTGAAATTACTATTATTAATAGGAAGTGGGGGCGTTCTGTAGGCTAAGTACTGGACTTTGAACCACAAAGTAGGCAGTTCACACCCACCAACCACTCCATGGGAGAAGGAGAAGGTTTTCTGTTCCCACCTCTGAAATCCGACCCTATACAAGGTTGCTATGGGTTGGAACCAACATGATGGTATTTAACAACACCAATTCCTATTCAAGGAGTCCTGGTGTGGCGCTGTGGGTTAATGTGCCATACTGCAAAGTCATTTGAACTGCAAGATTGGCATAGAAATTCAAGCTCACCAACTGCTCCTCGGAAACCCTATACAGGGTCGCTATGTGTTGGAACTGATTCTATGGCACTTAACAACAAAATCAACAACAAATTCATATTCAGAGACATCAGTTAAAACATGTCAGGATTCTGACATCATGCCACTACTGGTGAATATCTCCTTGGTCAAGTCAGCTATAAACAGTCTGCTCATACAAACAGACTTTTGCATGCAGGAGGATTAGAAGGCAGTGTGTAAGTTTTGGCCCCAGTCTATCATTCTAGTAGCATAAGAAGGCAGTGATGAAGTTGCAAGATGTTATAACAAAAGTGTCATATACAACATTGTTATAGCAAAAGGTGGATCTTTGGAGAGATGAAGGGAGGTTTTGTTCTTGCCTGGAAAAATTATGTTGCATATGCTTTTCTTCTGGGTTAATGACAACTAGTGATATAGGATAAACACAGAACTACTAACTGCAAGATCGGCAGTTCAGTCCCACCAGTCATTCCTCAGAAAACCTACAGGGTCGCTATGTGCCAGGACTGACTTGATGGTACTTAGCAACCAAAAGTGACATCCAACCACCATTTGTCTGTCAATGTGTCAGACATATTGTGGTGGCTTGTGTGTGGTGGGGATGCTGGAAGGTCTGCTACTGGAATTTTAAATACCAGCAGTGTCACCCATGCAGGATAAGTTTCAGCAGAGCTCCCAGACTAAGGCAGACTAGGAATTAGGAATAGAGTTCTGGTAGCATAGTGGTTACGAATCGGGCTGCAAACCTAAAGGTCAGCTGTTCGAAACTACCAGCCGTTCCATGGGAGAAAGATGAGGCTTTCTGCTCCTGTAAAGATTTACAGCCTTAGAAACCTTGTACAGGGTCGTTATGAGTCGGAACCGACTCCACGGCACATAACCAACCACCACCAGTCTACTTCTGAAAGGTTAGCCTTTGAAAATGACAAGAATAGCACACTGTCTGCTATTTAATGCCAGAATATGAGCCTTGTCAGGTCGGAAGGTATTCAAAATATGACTGGGCAAAGCTGCTTCCTCTAAGTAACGTTAATCTTAACGCATGCTTGGTCAAGTAGAGGGTCAGCAGAAAAGAGGAAGAGCCTCAGAGAGACCGAGCAGCACAGCGGCTGTAACCACAAGCTTACACACAGCCCAGACTGCGAGGCTGGCGCAGGACTAGACTGAAAAACCTGTGTTCTGTTTTACATAGGGTCGCTGTGAGTTGGAACTGACTACACAACAAAGTGATGTGCCCAGAAAAGACACTTTCATGAGTGTGGGTCACATAACTGAGTCATCCTCAGTAACTGATTTTTAGGGAAAAGCGGCAGCAGAATCACTTGGGAGGCCCAGAGTTTCCAATTCAGAACAGCAGGGCAGTGAGGGCGTGACTGAGAATCTGCATTTCTGACAATATTTCCCATGTGCTGCTGCTCCTCCAGGTGACACACTCAGCATCACTGTTACACACACTGTCTTTGCAGGTAGGGTGAACTTCAAGAACCTTTTCTTAGCTTGATTAATTTTATAAAATTCAAGAACAATATATACAAATACGAGAGAGATTCAAAAAGTTAGCGGAACAACTCTGTTACTTTTTCATTCTATTTTTCCATGAACTTTTTATCGTCCTCTCATATACATAAACTTATACCTACATATATATTTGTTGTTGTTAAATGTTGTTGAGTTGGTTCCAACTCATAGTGACCCCGTATAGGGTTTCTGAGAAGCGACGGATAAGCTTGAACTGTCGACTTTGCAGTTCAAATGGCTTTGCAGTCTGGCGCATTAACCCACAGCGCCCCACCAGGGCTCCTACATACATATATATTTATATTTATTTATATATGGAGCTCTGGTGGCATAGTGGTTACGAGTTGGGCTGCTAATCTCAAAGTTAGCAGTTAGAAGCTACCAGTGGTTTCACGAGAGAAAGATGAGATTTTCTGCTCCCATAATCATTTACAATTTACAGCCTTGGAAACTCTATACAGGGTTGCTGTAAGTCGGAACCGACTCCATGGCACATAACCACCAACTATGGGAACACGATGGCTTTGCATGGTAAGTACTGAACTGTGAATGAACTACCAGGTCAGTGGTTTGAACCGCACTGTGGAACAAAGATGAGGCTTTCTGTTCCCGCAAGGATTTACAACCTTAGAAACCTTATACAGGGTCATTCTGAGTTGGAGCCAAGTCAACGGCATTGAACAATAGCACACATATGTGTGTATGTGTGTAAATGTATAGGCTTTCCAAGGAGTGGCTAGTGTGTTTGAACTGCTGACCTTGAGGTTAGCAGTCCAGTGTTTATCCTACAGTGCCACACCAGAGCTCACATTGGCAGGGTATGAATATGACAGTGTTTCTATCTAGAGATGACCTAAGAGAAAACCTGACAAAGTTGATCTTCAGTAAAAACCAACAAAACAAAACAGCTCACGGGACACCTGACATGTAATCTCTGCCGAGACAGTAACACAGAGACATTCATTTCACCCCGATCACAAGCACAGCAAAAGGACTGGTTGTTACTGCATTCGAAATGTGACTTTAAAAAAAAAAAAAGCCTGTGTTTTTCTTTTCATACAGGTAAAATTCATACTGACTTTATGTCTTCCAGGATCATTCTACTATCCAAATTTGTATCTATGTATATATTTATATACACACATACTTTATCAATCTGTCCTTCTGCCAGGCATCACCCCTTATAGCCAGCCCCCACCCCCACCCTCCTTCATTCCTTGAAGTCGCCCAGTATCGGTTCGATTTCCTAGTGAGTAGGAAAGGGCTCCATTGATTGTTTATTCCTCACCTGTCAGGTTTACTGCTCCATTTTAATGCAGCAAAAAGGGAAAAAGAAAGGCTACATGTTAGTTGGCCAATGGTAATGCGAGTAACCATGACAACCAAGATGTAAGAAACAGTGCTCACACGTGAGGACATACAACTCACACACCTTCAGAAATGACACCTGATCAGAGTCGTTTAAGGCATCTAACCATGAGCCCAATGAGGGGCAGGAGAGCATGTGGCCAAACAAAACATTCTATGCTTTCTTTGTGTTAATACCATATTTGCTTTTATCCATAGCCTACCAAATAACACCACAATTACCTAATTATATCTCAGGAGGTGTCCAGTGCCAAGAATATAATTTGATTTTTAGAAAACATGCCATGAAACACTACTAATGTGCTTGGTGGGGCTACGGCATTATTTCATCTAAGATATTTGCTAGTTAAATAGTCTCCACTTAAGAGGCATATGATGGAAATACTTGCAAATTTCGTTGAGATGCAAAAAAAAGTTGGCACAGCTATTTAACACACTACTAGTTAATCAAGTGGCAGAGGTGGTTTCCTCAAACACCTTGACAAATGAGGCCACTGTGAATCCTTTTTTTAATTATTATTCAATAAAAGGATTAAGTGTATTTTGAGTTTTGGAAAATATAATTCTCTTCATTATGATTCTACAAGGCATGAGCCAGCTACGTTCTTGTTGCTCTTAGGTGCTGTGGAGTCAGTTCTGACTCATAGAGACCCTGTACAGGGTTTCCAAAAAGCAGCTGGTGACTCTGAACCACCGACCTTGCAGTTCAAATAGACCTTGTGGTCTAGTGCTGTATCCCAGTACCACACCACACAGGACTGGGTTAATACTGGAACATCGGTTTATTATCAGCCATTGTCATGTCATTTACTTGTCTAGTTGTCTGTGAACACATCTAGCTCATGCTCACAGACACTTTCACCTGTGACAACTTGTGTCATGTTTCAACAACCACGTTGTTTATGCAGTGAGTGTTCTGTTTTCCTCAGAGGACCAGTCTACACCATCTTCACTCCTAGACACACTGCAAAGTATTACTTGAGTTCTTCACTTCAAAAAGGAAGGTACTAAGTCTTCTCCAATGCCAAAGAAACAGATAGATGTGTGAAGAAGAGAATCCAATCTCTCTTACCCAAGACGACAACATTCACATTTAAATTGCACAAACACACACATACAAAGTGGATGAAACAATGAAATCAGGCATAATGCTTCATTCTTTTTACCCTTACTTTTTAAATGATTTACCTACTGGGCCAGGTTTGAACATATCCTCCATGTACATTCCTCACTTGCTGCCTTTTTGATCAATGGGACTGTCAGTGAGTCAGTGGTAAGCAATAAATGGATTGTAAGCTTTGCGTATTGAAGGGATGCTTGACTATTTTGTTGAAAGAGTACATGGTTGCTCTACAATTCACTCCTCTGTCATAGAAATGGCAGCTTTTCCATACAAATAGGTATTTGTTTTGTTGTTAGGTACCAGTGAGACGGTATTGATTGACTCATAGTGACCTTATGCACAGCAGAACGAAACACTGCCCGATCCTGGACAAACCTCACTACTGTTGCCATGCTTAAGCCTATTGATGCTGCCACTTGGCCAATCCATCTCATTGAGGGTCTTCCTCTTTTTCTCTGACCCTCCACCGTACCAAACATGATATCCTTCTCCAGCGACTGGTCCCTCCTGACAATATGTCCGAAGTATGAGAGACAAAGTTTGGCCATCCTGGCCACCAAGGAGCACTCTGGCTGCACTTCTTCCTACACAGATCTGTTTGTTTATTCAGCACAAATACCAAAGGTTGGAGGCTGTGGGAACTGATATATTTGAAGACTAGGCCTAGGATTTATGAAAGGGCTTGCCTACCAAAATTAAGGTGGTTTTGAATGACTACAATCCAAGCTGAGTAATCAAGCTTGGTTAATAACATTGAACTTGTTTTCTTTCAACTGTTTGGTACCCTTCTGTCCCAGGGTCTCTACCACTCACACAATATGACCTAAGATAAAGTGCTTGGGCTACAGTTCAGCGGGGATGGAAAGGCTAGAACGTGAGCTATCGCATTCTAGTATACTGGGAAGGAGAAAGCGCTTTGAGAGCATAAGAAAAGGGCTGTGAGGATGGTGGTGGTTCAGCAGCAGAACTCTTGTCTTCCATGCAGAAGTCCTGGGTTCAATTCCCAGCTGACACACCTACCTCAGGCACAGCCACTACCCATAGCCCAGGGGAGACTTCCATGTTTCTATGGTGCTGAACCCTCCCCTTTCTTTTAGCAGAGCTTCCAGACTAAGACAGACTACAAGACTACAATATCAAAAGCCAGGTAATGGAATGGGTACTCTCTGTCTGCCTCATTGGAAACCCTATAAAGGGCAGCTAAGAGCTGAAACCAGACTTAACAACTTCCCCATTCAAATATTGAAAAGAAGTAAGTTTCCTTTCTGTTGTTGTTAAGTGGCAAGGTCTCTTCAGACACCTGCGCAAAATACACTGCTGTAGCTACAGACCAGTCTCTGAACTGAAGCACCTTATAAGCAGGTGCATATGAGAAAGCAGATTTAGATGAACCAGTGCTATTTCAAACTCATTCCCGTCTTGAAATATTACTTGCATACACTAAGTAAAATACTTTAATAATAACAACAATATAGGTAATAATGATGACTAATTCTGAACCAATGGCCTGTGTACAAAGCAAGAGGAACCTAACAAAGGACCAAGTATTTCTTATATAATCAAATTTGTTCAGAATCCAAGCTCTAAAAGTCATTATTCATTGAGTACAGAAGACTTCCTCTTGCACAGACTGATGATAATCAAGAAGGACATTGTTGGGTCTACTTGAATTTCAAGTCAGGAATGTTCTTTACTGCTGAAGCAAGCATTTCTATTTCAGCAACGCTTCATGGGCCTTCACATGGCTAGTAAAGATACTTAGCATGCAAAGCTGTGTGTGTTCTCCAGCTATTGCTTTAGGCAATATTCACATGTGCACACACTAACGGAGATTCTCTTTTAACAGAATCACAAACCCTTTAAGCATGATGCCTCTATTTGAAGGTTTAGGCACATTTATAACTGAGTGGGTGTTTGTTGTTGTTGTTGTTTTGTTTTTGTTGTTGTTTTTCCAAGCACAGGAAGATAAGCAAAGAGACTCAAAGACATCTTAAAAAAAAAAAAAAATGTTAGTGCTATGACTCTATTTCTTCGCATTTACATAATGGATTCACAGATGCTGAGCATGTTTGTGTTAAGTGGCAAAATTCTACAATAGCCAGATAGTCAAAACATAACTGAAAGAAGGCAGGCATTATGTACATTTGGAATAATCACAGAATAGCATGTGACAAGTGACATGAACAGTGATAGCAAGGACTCCTGCAGACGGATGGGGCTACCCAGAAGCAGTCATGATTCTACTTTTCCATTTTTAAATTGTGTAATCTTCTGGCGATAAATACAGACCAGAACCTCAAAGGCCGCAGCCCCTGCCTGGGCTCACGCAGGATGCAGTATTATTCTGGAGTGTAGATACTTGGTGTCTTTTGTCCTTAACTGCTTATAAGAGAGAGCTGAGACCACGTAGTGGACTCCCCAAGAGGCAGTCCTGTAAGAGACGGTGGTGCAAAGACGGAAGGCAGCTACTGAGAGGAACTTTTGGCCTCCAAACACTTGCTTTTTCAGCATAGCTCACTGAGTGAAAGAGCTAATCAGGAAAAAAAAATAATGCTGGCTTTTTTTTTTTTATTCTTTCTGGTTCTAAAAGAGATAATTTGTAGGTTCTGGTCATGAATTTTCTTAATCTGTTTTCATTTTTTTTCACTCTACTCTTCACACTGGAATAAATAGAATGCAATCATAAAGGAGAGGGAAAATTTTTTTCAACACGGAAGTGTTTTAAAGGATAGTTTAGAGTGAAAATGAGAGATGGTTGTGGTTAAGTGCCATTGAGTCAGTTCCAACTCATAGTGACACAGTATAGGGTTTCTAAGGAGCAACTGGTGAGTTTGAACTGCTAACCTTGCAGCCCTATGCTTACCCTACAGATATATGTATGTGCATATATATGTCCACCACTTGTCCATCTGTCATACTGTGGCCTGCATGTTGCTGTGATTCTGGAAGCTATGCCACCAGTATTTTAAATATCAGCAGGGTCAACCATTGTGGACAGGTTTCCTGACAACTTCCAGACTAAGACAGGCTAGGAAGAAGGAGAGTCAGACTATTTCTGAATGTGTAGCCAGTGAAAACCTTCTGACAAGCAGTGTAACACTGTCAGATAGAGCGCTGGAAGATGAAAACACTGCAAAAAGCATCAGAATATATTGTCAGGCATAGTGGCAGAAGAGGATTCCCTTAGGTTAGGAGGCACTGGAAATTATGACTGAGAAAGAGCTGCCATCTCAAAGTAGAGCTGACCATGATGACATGAACAGAGTCAAGTTGTTGGTACCTTTTGGTACAACTCAAAATGAAGAGAAACAGCTGTAAATATTCATGAATAATCAGAATATGAAATGTAGGTAGTAGGAACGTAGGCTGCATTGGCACAGTGGCAGAAGCAATGGGCTCAAGCAAAACAATAATTGTGAGGATGGCACAGCTCAGGGCAGTTTTGTTCTGCTGTGCATAGGATCGCTATGGTTCCGAGCCAGTTAAGCACCTAACAACAAAAACACCTGACAGCTGCTGCTACCGCGATGTACCATCAAGTTCATTCCAACTCACAGCAACCCTATAAATGGTTTCCAAGGCTATAAGCCTCATATTTCTCCAGCAGAGTGGCTGATGGCTTCGAACTGCTGACTTTGTGGTTAGCAGTCCAGTGCATAAGCCGCAATTCTGCCAGGACCCTCTCTCTTTCCCCTCAGTCCCGCTCTCCCTGTATATACACATGCATGACTGTTGTTATTAAGTGCCATTGAGTTGATTCCGACTCACGGCGATCCAGTATATAGTTTCTGAGGAGCAACTGGTGAGTTTGAACTATCAACCTTGTGGTTCAAACTGACCTTGCAGTCTTGCGCTTATCCTAAAGCACCACATTTTAACACTAGTTCAGGAACATAAGAAGAACATATTTAAGAAGGGGCTGGGGCAGAAATAATTCATATAATTCCAATGGAACAAGTTACATGGGTAGGAAAAAAGAAAGTATGTAAACAAGATTATAAGATTAATCGCTGCAGCTGAATCAAAGTGAAAGCATTTCATTTGATTTTGATGTACAAGGTTATAGAGGGAAAGAAAGGGACCGAGTCAGATAAAGAGACATATGGAGAGAAGCGGTCTTTTGGTGAAGAGAAGGGATTCTCTTTACATTGGAATTCGGAGGGATACCACACTACAGTGGGAAATGATAACACAGAGATTAAAGTTTTACAGAAATAGGATTTGATGAGAACAAGGCTGACATAAAGGAAGGTACTTCCAGATTTATGGGATCTAATTATTTAAAATACTGTTAAGTGTTTTATAAATTTTGTTGTTGTTGTGAAGTGCCGTCGAGTCAGTTCTGATTCATAATGAACCTGTATAGGGTTTCTAAGGAGTAGTTGGTGGGTTTGAACCACCGACTTTGTTGTTAACAGTCCAGTGCAGCATTTATCCTACAGTGCCACACGAGAATTCCTTTGTACTTAAAAATAAATAAATAAATAAAATATATATATATCTTTAATCATTTCATAGTGATCTTTTTAAGTCCTCCCCTAAGGGAGGAGTCCTGGTGGAGAGCTGTGGTTTAATGCATCAGACTGCAAAGTCGTTTGAACTGCAAGGTTGGTGGTTCAAGCTCACCAGCTGCTCCTCGGAAACCCTATACAGGGTTACTGTGGGTCGGAATCGACTCGATGGCACTTCACAACAACAACATACTTAGGGTGAAAAAGAATTATGATAATAATGATGTTCTTTATCTAAATAACTTGGCAGGGCACTAGGGAATAAAATCTTGCTTACATATAAAGGAGGCAGGAAAAGAAAGGAAGATTAGAAATGATTGAGCAGATATGAAATGTTTGGATTCTAATTAAAGTCTGGACTTCTGGTGTGGTGCTGTAGGTTAAGTACAGGACTGGAAGGTTGGTTTGAACCACAAGATCGGTGGTTCAAACTCACCATTCACTCCTTCGAAAGCCTCTCCTGGGTTACTATGAGTCACAACTGACTCAACAGCACTTCATGAGAACAGAAATCCAAAACACTTCAAAGACTGGTCTTGCGTTTTCTTATAAAGGAAAATCAGATCTGCTCACCACTTCTTAGACAAAAATGAAAACACACTATTAAAGATGTGGAATAAGGGTTAGAAATAAAACGGGGGTTGGGTGGGGTAGGAAAAAGAGTTCAATTCATTCTCTTCCTTCTCTCTCATTTTTCTTATTTAATTCTCAAGTTTTAGCTAAAATTTTGAGCAACAACTACAAGGAAAAACATCTCAGCACACTGGCATGTTTGACTTATGAAATGAACACAGATGTGTGCATTCGACAATGTTTCAAAAAATTCTGACACTTTGCAACTGATCATTTAAAACAATCCAATGCAAACTTGCATGGGAATGATGTCTTGGAGTGTCTACTAAAGCAGCTCCAGAGGATGGCAGGGAGAATCCTTTAACAACCAAGTGTGGACATACCACATGTTGCATGGGATTTAAATAGCACCATCACTCAAGTTTCTAGCTCGAGTGGAAACACGCTTCGAAAACATACTAGGGCTGTAATGGGACATTGCTACTACAGTTAAGCATGCCATGAACACAGAATGGCTGTCAAGTCTGGGGCATCAGCAGGAATATGGCGCAAGCCTACCTTTTGTAGAGGAGAATAGCTATGACAATGCAGATGATAAAGACTACAGCAAGGACAGGACCTACAACCCAAATCAAGCCTTCTTCTTCATCCGTGATTGGCTGAGGGTCCAGGTCCATGGACACGACTGGGTCAGAGTAGGGGCTGGTTGCATACATCTTCTGGAAGGAAAAAAAAAGAAAAAAGGAGGGTCTACTTCAGATATATATATATATAATGGCTTTGTAAAAATATATTCATAAAATAACAAATCCAACATGTTCAAATATCCCATTATTCCTTTTATTTAACATGACATTCACCAAATTCTGCTTTTAAAAACTTTTGTATACGCCTCATTTTCTTCAATGAGACTATAAATCCCTATCAGGTAAGGACTAATATTCTACACGGCTTTGTATGCTTACAGCAAGGTGTAGAGAATTTGTATTAACTGTGCACACTGGGCTAATGCGTCAGACTGCAAAGTCGTTTGAATTGCAACGTCCATGGTTCAAGCTCACTAGCTGCTTATTGGAGACCCTCTACAGGGTCACTATGGGTTGGAATCAACTCGACGGCACTTCACAACAACAACAACAACAGCAAAGTATCTGTAGAATGCAAAAAACTGGTCATCTTGTTAAGTGGCAATGCAACCAAGACATGAGCGCATCAGCTCATTTGTCAAGAACACTCAATATGTTCACATTTTTTTTTTTTTAAAGTCTGAATTTCCAGAAGTTTAGATTCAGGCCTATTTCCTTAAGTATGAAACCATAACAATCAGTTTGAAGACTATAAGCTTCACAGACAGCTGGTATACCCCCCTTTCTTCCACTGAAAAGTCAATGGTGGAGGAAACTGGGTCACCAGAGAAAAGCTTAACATCTTCTTTTCTTGAATATGCCCAGGAAAGAGATAAACTAGAGTTTCAGATTTTCAAAAGCATCAAAAGAAGATGCAACCCCTATATAGTTCCAACTGTCCCAGAAACAGCTCAAAGAAAGAAGGATGGAAGGGTGGATGGAAGGAAGAGGGATATACATGGTACAAAGGTTTACCAAAAGGCCTTAGCAAGCTGCCTATATATTTGAGAATATGATTCTTTAAATAATTGTTTGTTTGGGTTCATAGTCTCGCCTTGCCGTTCGTAAATTACACTCAAATTGTTCAGTGCATAGAATCAAGCAAAATTTTCTGATTTGAAATTCCTTACTAAGAGTCTTTTAGATAATAATCTTGGTCTACTGAGATGGAAAACTAAGCCCAGATTTTCCCAAAGCACAAAGATGTTTCCATTTCCATCCCAAATCAGGACATAGAAATAAAAATGAAAAGAACACAAAGCCATAAATGATACCAGCTTTATGAAAAGTAGAATTTGTTCAGAGTGTAGGGGTAATAGAAAACATTACACCATAGATGATTCGAAACTAGCCTTCTGGTATTCTTAATCTGAGACAGTGACTTGGGAAAAGCTTTCTTTGGGGACAAGTAAGTGAGGATGTGAGGTGATATTATTTTGATGCAAATTATCAGTGCACTCCTGGAGTAGAGTGACTGGGCTCTTTCTAGAACAATCAGCCAAGAATATCTGAGGCTTATAAAATAATTCCACAACGGCAAACACACTGGATGGCTACAAAGCCCTGCTCGGTGGGAAGAGTCTATGAAGCATCAATGTTGTTAACTTTGAGGACAATGAGAAGAAAAATATGAAAAAGGAGAAATGTGAATGGCATGTTGGAAAAAACATAACCCTAATTATAAAATCAGTGTCCCCATAGATGGCCTAAAAAGGAAAGGGGTAGATTCCTCATCAATGGTGACATAAGTGCGTGCTATTGGGAATGCTAGGGAGAGGCCAGAGACCAGAGTCTCCGAGGGTGGTATAATCAGCCTGGATCAGACGCAATTCTCTTCATTGCTGGATTCTCTGATCTACCTCAAGGCTATCAAAGTGCTTTTTCAGAACGGTTCTAGTGCTGTTTAAAGAAAATTCCTCTTAAACATCTAAAAGTCTCTTTTTTTCTCCCCCCTGTTAAAAAAAGGGATGATATCCAACATTTTATTCCCTTGATGTTTTGCTTTAAAAGCCACAACTAGAAAGAGGAAGCATATCTGTGCATTCAAAATTCCAGGAAGCCTGACACTTTGTTTTCAAATGGCATTCTGTGCGGTGGTAAAATTCTGTGCAGAAAGGCTGACTTTGTGTTTTGATTTTCCACAGGGGAAATCCTTCAGTCATTTGAAGAGAAGCCCCACTATATGTGTTCACAGCTGATCTCCACGAACCTTTGATCGCTGTGGGCTTTGAATATTCTGAAAGGGACTGATTCAGCTGAATTGCCAGGTCTGTCTGATTTGGGTTCCCATTAGAAAGATAAAAGTCTGGAATGGGTATATTCAATGTAAATGTGGATGACTACTTCAAAATCCAACCTTCCATTCCTACCTGCAATTTCCTGTCTCTCTTTTTATTTTACATACTTAGAGGGACTCAAGCATAAAATGACACAAGAGCGAGAGAAGAATTACATAAAGAAAGACAACTCATTATATAGCACACAGTAGGAATTCACCCTTTTATTGGATTATTTTCTAACTCTCTTAGCTCTTCATGGATAAAGTCATTGGTCAATTGTCACAGTTACAGGAGCTAGCTCTCACTGTTTCCTAGACACACCTTCTCCATGAATCTGGAGAGACACCATTGAGGTCTCCATGACAGATAGAGGAGAAAAAATACCACCATTTTCAGACTCAGTATCTTCAACTACTTGGAAATAATATACTGTGCTGAATTTCAGAGCTTCTAAAGTCCCACTGTTATCACACGAGCTAATGTCTATGAGATACTATACAGGATAATAATGTTGTGCCTAGGTACAGACAAGTTGGTTTTTTACTCACTGGGGCCCTAACCAACAGTGTAGAATTGCTGCCATAGGTTTCCTAGCTGTAATCTTTAGGGGAGCAGACTGCTAAGTCTTTCTCTTGTAAAGCCATTTGGTGTTTTCACTAAGTGCAACCAACTCGTAGCAACCCTGTATAGGGATTTTGAGGAATGGCTGGTAAGCTTGAATCACCAACCTTGCAGTTCAAAGTGACCTTGCAGCCCAGCACGTTAACCTACAACATCACACCAGGACTCTGGAAAGCTAGTTGTTGTTGTTGTTGTTGTCAGGTGCCATCGAGTCGGAACCGACTCATAGTGACCCCATGCACAGCAGAACGAAACAATGTCCGATCCTGGGCCAACCTCACTACCGCTGCCACGCTTGAGTCCATTGATGCTACCACTTTGCCATTCCATCTCACTGGGGGTCTTTCTCTCTTTCTTTGACCCTCCATCTTACCCAGCATGACATCCTTCTCTAGCGACTGTTACCTCCTAACAATGTGTCCGAAGTTTGAGAGACGAAGTTTAGCCATCTTGGCCTCCAAGGAGCACTCTGGCTGCACCTCTTCCAAAACAGAGCTATTGGTCCTTTTGGCAGTCCATGGCATTTTTAGTATTCTCCTCCAACACCATAATTCAAAGGCATCAATTCTTCTACAATCTTCCTTATTTACTGTCCAGCTTTCGCATCCATAGTAAAGCTAGTAGGTGGGTTCAAACCACTAACTATTAAATTAGCAGCTGAACACTTAACCATTATATCCTTTGACACCAAGACTCCTTTGAGATTGGTTGTCATTAAAAAAAAACTATGAGGAAGGAGATTGTGAACATTGGTGGCTATCACCCTGCTTAGATGTATATGATAATATCAAAAGGTCTCCAGGACCTATCAATTTGACAGTCCGTGTAATAGCTGTCTCCCAAATTCCCTGTCATCCTAGACACAGCCTCGTTTGTAATGCAGTCTCAAGATGTCTATTCAATCATGTCCAAAACATAGGCAGCCTGTTATTACATTTAAATTAGTGACAGCTCACGAGAAATCCTAAGGATGGGCTAGTGACAATGTAAAAGAGTACCCAGAGCAGAAGTTACCAGAAGGCACTTACAGATTCTGCGTGCTCCATCACAGCTAACACAAAGAAGACGTATTCTTGACCACTTTGGAGCTGCTTGTTTGTGAATCCACCATAATGTTTGTCGTCCCCCAGCGTGAATTCCGTAGGCAGGACATCAAAGTGAGCAGCAATATATGGCTTTAATTCAACTTCTCTCCCATAACGGATGCTTCTGCGTTTCCTGGAGATCTCCTTAAGCAGCTAAGGTTAAAAAAAAAAAAAAAAGTGCAAAACAAAAAGAGACCTATGAACAACAATAACCCCAATTAATGAGATTTAAATGGTAGGAATGATAGGGCTTGGGAACAATCCAAATACAATTGGTTCACACTTCATGTAGTGTGTCAACATCAATGAATTTCAACTCCCTCGATCATTCAAATGATCCCTCCTGTTAAAAGTAAGACACTGGATTGATACAGCAAGGGCCACACTATAAGCACAGGGCCATTCAAGTCTTTACTGGGTGATCACATGACTGTCCACATGAATGAAATCCTCCCACAGGACAACAGTACATTACAATTCACAGAAGGAAAAACATCAGCTTGATTTATTTAATAAAAGATTGTCATGAATGGAGATTCACTGAACTAGTATGACCTCAGATACAGCCATCTAAACTTTCACATAGGACCAAACTTTAGGAAGGGGTAGTAACATTTAAGGAGCTCTGGTAACATAGTGGTTACAAATCGGGCTGTGAACCTCAGGGTCAGCAGTTCGAAAATACCAGCTGTTCGGTGGGAGAAAGATGAGGCTTTCTGCTCCCATAAAGATTTACAGCCTCGGAAACCCTGTACAGGAGTCGGAACCGACTCCACAGCACATGACAGTAACAATAATAACATTTTAGAAGGCCTGATGGCTGCTCTGCGGGACACAGATGAGGTTTTCTGTGCCGATAAAGATTTGTTGTTAAGTGCCATCGAGTGGACTCTGACTCAGAATGACCTTGTATAGGATCCCCAAGGAGCACCTGGCGAGTATGAACTGCTGACCTTGATTCACAGTCTAGCACTGATCCTACAGAGCCACACCAGGAGTCCTGGAAATCCTATTCAGGGTCGCTATGAGTCGGCACTGACACGGTAGCAGACAGCTGCAAGAGCAGTAATATTTTAATTGTTCTTAGTAACGAGCAATATGTGTTGTAGTTATTAAATGCTGTCGAGTCAGTTCCGACCCATAGCGAGCCTGTGTAGGGATTCCAAGGAGCGACTGGTGAGCTTGAACCATCAACCTTACAGTTCAAATGGCTTTCCAGTCTGGCACATTAACCCACAGTGCCACACCAGGACTCCTTTATATGATATGCTGCTATTAAATGCCATCAAGTCGGTACTGACTCACAGCGACCCTGTAAAGGGTTTATGAGGAGCAGCTAGTGAGCTTGAACCACTGACCTTGTGGTCCAGCACATTAACCCACAGTACCCCCTGAAACAGAATCCAATAAATATTTTAACAGTTGCATACTAAGTAGGTGTCATTGCTCATTTAACGACTTCTGGCTTGACTGGGTTCCCTCGTTAGCTATTTGGAGTGGGTTCCTCACATTTTCTTGTAAACTCAACTTCTCTTGCAGTCAAGTTTGCTGGAGGAGGAGAAAGATCTCGCCAGGTGAGTCACACAATGGATAACTTGTGCACACTCAACCCTTTGGGGATGATTTACGTAGTGGTTATGGATTGGGCTGTGAACCGCAAGGTCAGCAGTTTGAAACTACCAGCTGCTCCGCAGGAGAAAGAGGAGGCTTTCTGCTCCCGTAAAGATTTACAGCCTCGGAAACCCTGTTCAAGGTCGCTATGGGTCAGAACTGATTTGACGGCACTTAACAACAACAACAACAATTAATTATGCATCAATTGGCCAGTACTGATGCAAATCCCAGAGTCCTAGTGTGGCACTGGACCTCAAAGTATGCTTGAACTACAAGGTCAGCGGAGGTTCAAGCTCATCAGCAGTTCCTCTGAAACCCTATACAGGTTTGATATGGGTCAGAATTCACTCAATGGCATTTACCAACAATTTCAAGAAAACACAGATGAAACACTTACGCTCTCAGAATCTAAGTGGCTTTGCCTCAATCTGTATGTAAGAAGAAGAAAACCAAGCAACAATGCTGACGAATGGCAACCCCACGTGTTACAGAATAGGCCTGTTCCATGGGGGTTTCTTGGCTGTGATCTTTAGGGATGCAGCTCACCAGACCTTTCTACCAAGGTGCCACCAGATAGGTTCACATTGTCACATCATTAAGTACAAACCATTTGTTCCACTCAGGGACATTGTTGTTGTTGTTAAATGCCACTAAGGTGGTTCCAACTCATAGTGACCTTGCATAGGGTTTCCAAGGAGCAGATAGTGGATTTGAACTGTTGCCCTTCTGGTTAGGGAGTACAGAGCTTCACCAATGGCACCACACTAGGGACCTTAAGTTGTACATATTTTTTGTGCATCTGCTTTCTTTAATACAGATGAAGTTGTGCCTTGGACTTATTTTTCTTGGATTCTTTTAACAAGCAAATTTAACAAAGAGAAGAACTAAAGAATCCTGACGAAAAAGTTCAATCGCATGTTACGCTTGAAAAGTCATGTCAAAGGTCATTGCTGGTATACAACACATGACGGCAGCCTGTGGCTTTGAGAAGAACAAAAGCATTTCAGATATACTTCTTGTTGTTGTTAAGTGCCACTGAGTTGGTTCCAACCCATAACGACACTGTATAGGATTTCCGAGAAGCGGCTGGTGAGCTTGAACTGCTGACCTTGTGATTCAAACTGACTATGCAGTCGAGCATATTAACCCACAGTGCCACTGGAGGTGGGTTTATTCAAAACATCTTCTATTAGTAGTTTATGTGACTGTGTCCCTTCTTCTACTGCAACTGAGTTTCATTCACGTTCCACATGTAGGCTACTGTCTGTCATTCATCCACTCTGATGTCATTCCCACAATACCATGCTAGGGTTTCTTTGACAGGCTTGAGGAAGTATTTTATAATAAGATATTTCAGTTGTTTGGTGTTCCTTGAATCCAAATCAATCATTCAAGAAGGGCAAACCTGATGCATCAACCTTGACCCTGACCTTTAATGTGCTCTCGTCACTGCGGAGTCCTGAGGTGGCGCTGTGGGTTAATGCTCCAGACTGCAAAGTCGTTTGAACTGCAAGGTCAGCAGTTCAAGCTCACCAGCTGCTCCTTGAAAACCCTATACAGGGTCGCTATGGGTCAGAACAGACTCAATAGCACTTCACAACAACAACAACAATCGTCACTGGGGGGTGCACATCCTGTGTGGTATGCAAACAACTCACAAGTGTTCAGAAAACACCAAAAGTAGCCAATATGGTGAAGCTATGCTATTTTAAGGTCAGCCTTTCAAATACAATGTTGTGAAAAGCTTCTGATATATTACAAGACTTGCCCTGAATTAAGTATCTCATGTTTGGGGAGTTCTTTTGTCCACGATTCATTTTGACTATTAATGTGCGTGCGCTCCCAATCTGACCTTGACAAGAACAGTTTCAGTTTAGGAATTTATCACCTGAAGACTATTTCCAGACAAAGCATAAATGAGATCAGAAAGTAATTTTGAGAGTAACTCTGTTTAGAAGGATCCTTTCCATTTTTTTAAGGGCTTGGGTGAGAGGTATACAGGTGGAAATGCCCTCAAACCACCATTCTATTTCATAATGTGCTTCCAACAATTTGAATTATAGGCATTTTTTTTAATCACTTGATCAAATACATTTAAGAAAGGAATACTGCTCTGTTGAACTTGGCAGTAGCATGCTCTAGATTAAATTACTGTGATGCTTTTATTATCCATGATAGCTAAGAAAGAAAGAAAGACAGAAAAATCTGTCAGGAGGTATCAGAAACCGGGTGAGTAAGCATAAAGGGGGTCGGAGCCTGCTTCCATTTGCTCTGCTCCACAGTAGTTACGAGAGGTACTGGAAACAATTCCAGAAGCTATACCAAGGACTTTCGTCCTTTATCAGAAATAATTTCCATTTTCCAGTCAATGCAGATCTTATTTCTTCCACCATTAATTCTACAATGTGGTCTCAATTATATCAGTAGGAAAAGTGGGAAACAACCCATCCTGACCCAAAAGTTTCAAATTAATAAATGTTCTTTATCAAACTATTATACAGATTAATGCACCACAACTTTGTGGGATGATTAAAATGACCCTCAGTTATGGGACTCAGCAGCACACATCCGGAGAATTTAATTGCAAGGAAGTTCAATGTCATATAGCCCTATACTTTAACCCAGTATCGTTGCTGTATTATGCTGTTTCTGCTGGAGATTAAAACCTGGCTGTAAAAGCAAATCAACTTCCTGTAACTTGCCATCAAATGACTCGAAGGAAAGCTTGATATTTCAGGGTTCTTGATGTTATTTTGGGCTTGGATCTCAATGCCTTCTAACAATATTGTTTTGCTCTAATATTTAGAGAAAGATGCACAGATAATACAAGTAGCTTTTGCACTCTGAATCCAAATGCAACTAAAATGAGATGTTAATCATTCTGTTCCCTAGCTGAGATTTGTTGAAAATGATAAGGAGTATTTCACTAGTATATTCATTATCAAAACCATATCCATTGCCCTCAAGTTGAGTTTGATGCGTGGAGACCGCATATGTTTGCAGAGTTTAACTCTGATCCACAGAGTTTTCTTGACTGAAATCTTTATGGACACAGGCTGCCTGGACTTTCTTCCATGGCACTCCTGGGTGGGTTTGAACAGCCAACCTTCATGTGAATAGTTAAGTACAAACTCTTTGCCACCAGCAGAATTTTTCTCTCATTGCTGTGGTGGTTGATGTTAAGTGCCATCGAGTCAGTTCTGACTCATAGTGACCCTGTAGAGGGTTGGTTTCCAAGGAGCTGCTGGTAGGTTTAATTCTTCAACCTTGTGATTGGCATTTCCTATGCAACACCACCATCATTTCTTGCTTCAAAACGCTTATAAAAGACCAGCTAATCATCTGGGTTAAGTGCTGGGCAAGTAATCATAAGGGTCATATTTCAAACCTGCCAGTTGCTGAGGGAGAGAGATGAGGCTGGCTATTCTGGTAAAGATTTAGAGTCTCCGAAAACCTCAGGGGCAGTTCTGCTCTGTCCTGTGGTGTATCCATGAGGCCAAATTGATGTGATGGCCGTGGATAATCATCTGGCATCCTCAGATGAAGGGTTACTATTCCTCCAGTACCACCGAGTACTGATCTTGTTAGTTTATTATCAACAGAGAACAATTTTTAGGCCTCTAAATTCTTTGGAATACTTGGAAGCTAGGATTGGCCAGAATGCCATCTCTTATACTTTGGACATATTATCAGGAGGGACCAGTCCCTGGAGAAAGATATTATGTTTGGCAAAGTGGAGTGTTGGAGACAAAGAGGAAGACCCCCGAAGAGATGGATTGGCACAGTGGCAGCAGCACTGGGCTCAAACGTAGCAACAACTGTGAGGTTGGTGCAGGACAAGGCAGTGTTTCCTTCTGTTGTGTGCAGGGTCAGTACCAACTCGATGGCACCTAACAACAACACAATAACAACAACAAAATTCTCTGACATGATGAGAGTGGTGTTAGGGAAATTTTACACCATCACCCACAACGTCAGAAAAGGGGGACACGGAAGCACTGGCCTAACCTTCACTCATGTCCCCTTCTTAATGGGATGAAATTGAACTCTGATCAAATGGAGTCGGGGATGATGAACAGCGCTCCTTGGGATGACATCTGTCTGCCTGAGGAAACTGATGGCACACATCTGTCAGATTGCACAGTCTCCTTCGCGCACATGTGCGTGAATTCACTGCCATCTCATGCTAATGCATTTAGGGGTTTCCTCTTTTCCTTGTCCAGTCCACATCAGTTAGAAATGGAGAAAATGTCTAGAAGACCAGATTGGGCTGGGAGGTGCAACACACAACCCAATACATTAAACCTCACAGTTCCCCAAATGGGGGCTGGTGATTTGCCTTATGAACTGACGTGCGATAGCATCAAGGTAAGATACAAGATCGAGCTTGTATTTCAACAGTCTGAACCTCAGCCATGATCCTGCTGTGGCCCTGGTGAGCTGCTTATGGTTCTGGAATACAGGTTTCTTCCCCAGACATGATGCTGATGCTAACTACTATCTAGTAGCCCTGACTCAGGATGCCCGATGCACATTGGAATGAATGCTGTTCATTTGTGAATCACTGTGAACCATGGGGGTTTTCACGGATTGATTTTTGGAAGGCGATTACCAGACCTTTCTTTCTAGTGTATTTGAGTCTGGAAACTCTTCTGAAATATGCTCTTCCTCATAGCAACACACAAGCTTGAGTGTGCATGAGATGCACAGGCTGGGAATCAAACCTATGTCTCCCACGTGGAAGGTAAGACTTCAACTAAGGATCCGTCAATGCCTCACTATCTAGTATAAATCATCTTGTCTAATTCTTTATATTATTTATAACTCCCCCACACAACACAAAACTAAATACTGTTATAAGATTTTGAAATTAAATTCGTAGGATTTTGTGTTTATTTTGTTCTTTGTACTTTATCGATTGTATTGCTCAAAATGTGGACATTTGGTTTGCTTTCTTCCATACTTAAAAGCATTTTGCATTCTGAACACCTATAAGATAAAGAATATGGCAAACATTTGCTAATGGGTAGAATTCTGGGAGCAATCTGTGAAGACCACACAGTAAGTCAAATGGTAAACTCTGATACAAAGGCAATTTAGTGTTTGCACCAACCTTTCAAATCCAGCAGAGAGACCCTGTAAGATGGCTTTGAATTGCTCCCCAGGGTTTCTAAGGAAGTAAATCTTTTATGGAAGCAGACTGCCCTCCTTTTCTCCTTCAGGCTGGTTAGTGAGTTCTAACCACAACCCTTTCAACTGACCTTTTTAACCACTGTACCCCCAGGGCACCTCTATAACAGTCTTGTTGTATTGTGTTGTTAACTGCTGTTGAGTTGGTTCCTACTCAGGTACAGGGTTTTCGAGGAGAAGCGGGTGAGTTTGAACTGCCGACCTTGCAGTAGAGTGCTTATCCTACAGCACCAACCCTCAAATGATGAAATGGATCTTGGAATTCACAGCAATGGTGATGAAGGTCTTGCTGATGAGTCCCTTTACCTCCCTTACCTCTGTACCATGTTTTAAAAGGGGCAAGGAGCAAAATATCAAAGCTATATAAGATTGGACGGATCCTTGGCTTTATTGCAGGCTAATGTGCTTTCATTGAAGCAACAGGATTTTTGTTGGTGCCCCTTGTAATTAACAAACTGTTATTATCACTAAACCATCTGACCAGCCCACAACATGGAAGCCAGCATCTGGTTTAGATGGTGTAAGGGCACTATGGAGGAGGAAGAGGTTTAAATGAACAAAATTATGAATGAAAGACACACAACAAAGAGAGTTACCTCATCTAGTTCCATTTCATCTGGACTCTCCCAGGGCTTGATAAATTTCCCACGAGATTTCTTCAAAGGCACAATTATTATGTAGTAACCTCTGCAAAAGAATGGGCACATGACAGTAAAGTTAATGCTGAGGGAAAAACACATGGTTATAGACTCGTAAGTCTTCCACTAAATGGTGACTGTAGAATGAAGGCAAATTGCAGATATGGAAAGATCTATCTGTTTGCCCCATCAATGAACAAATAAACAACCACACACCTGCTTGGTCCATTTTAGAAAGCAACATGGATAAACATTTATGTGTGACCTCAAATGATCTTAGTAATAAGTGCATGTGGACCTGCTCTTCATTAGGTTTCATAACTGGAGCCGCCAGTTTGTTGGGATCCTGGTGCCGGAAACATTAAAGGCTGGGCTATTGAATATTACCACCACAAACTGCTGGGCCAAATATTTTCTCTGACATTAATTTATAAGAAGAACTATTTGTTGTTACAAAGACATGTATAAGGAAAAAAATGTTCTCAGCACATACAAATATCATATTTCAGTTATTATCCTTATTTATCTACACCTAAAATGCTTTCTATTTGGATAAAACAGTTAACATAAAAAATGTGTTCATAGTCTAACAATACTGTATAAAATAAAACATAAAGGATCCTGTCTGTTTCTACCAATCAAATTACAAAGCTTACAGGAAACACTGGAGAACTTTGGAGATAAATACTTAAGGGTCTTTGAAGTTCTCCATATAATGATATCTATTGGAAGAGACAGGAAAAAAATTGACCAAGTCCTTACATAAAGGTCCACTAAGTAATGTATAAGGAAAATTATTCACAACTACATACAGATGACTTGTAGACTTGCTTTGTGACTTCCTCCTATTAGATCTGTGGTTAGGGACTTCATCCAGACAATCTGTCATGTAGCTAACCAAGGATTCATGAATATGGTGCATGACCAGAGAGCATTTTCTTCTGTTCTACCTACGGTCGCCAGGAATTGGAGCTGACCTAACAGTAACTATTAATAAAATACCAAGATGGTAAACATAATGTGTAATTATTTGTTGTTGTTGTTGTAAGTGCCATTGAGTCGGTTCCAACCCACAGCGACCCTGTATAGAGTTTCCAAGGAGCAGCTGGTGAGCTTGAACCACCGACAATGCAGTCCAAATGACTTTGCAGTCTGGCGTAGTAATTATAGCTAATGTTTATTCATTACTTTCTACTGCCGAAAACCAATCTAAGTCTGAAAATCAGTCAATGAAAATCCTGTGAGTCACATTTGCAACCATGATGGGGTGGCTCTGGACTGGGAAGCATTTTGTTCCACTGTGCCAGGGGTTGCCACGGTCTCAAGTCCGACTCCATGGCAACTATCAAGGGCTTCACAGATTTTATGCTAAATGCATTACTGCCTTCTCCACAATCCTATGAAAACAGATCCCACAAGTATTGCATTGATTTTGACTTGTAGTGGCCCCACAGGACAGTCACACTGCTCCACAGGGTTTTCAGGATTGCAAATCTTTGCTGCAGCAGCCTGCCTCACCTTCTCCCATAGAGCAGCTGGTGGATTTGAACTGCTGACCTTGCAGTTAGCAGCCCAACACTTAACCCACTAAGGTGTCTTCTTTAAAGATCCAAACCAAACCTACTGCCTTCGAGTAGATTCTAACTCATAGTTACCCTATTGGTATATGGTATCAGAGGCTGTCAATATTTACAGGAGCTGAAAGCCTCTCTTTCTCCCTCTGAGTGGCTGGTGTGTTTGAACTGCCAACCTTGTAGTTAGTGGTCCAGTGTTTATCCTAAAGTACAGCCAGGGCTTCTTCTTATAAAGATATTGTTTTGCTGTTATTAAGTGCCTTGAGTAAGTTCCGACTCATAGCATTGATGGGTATGAAATACCCATCTTGAGGTTAGCAGTCCAGTGCTTATCCTACAGTGCCACTAGGCTCCTTCCTACAAAGACAGTGGTGATGGCGATGTGCTGTGGACTTGATTCTGACTCATGTAGACCCTACACAGGGTTTTCCGAGGCTGTAAATCTTTAAGAGAACAAAAAGCCTCATCTTTCTCCCATAGAGCCATCCTGCCGACCTTTTGGTTGCAGCCCAGTTCATAATCTACTACATTACTACATTTCTAGGGATCCTTTCTTATAAAGATAGGTAAAATAACAACAACAGAAAACACAGATGCAGAGAGATCAATATTTGCCCAAGTTAAAATAGATAGTAAGGGGATTCCAGCTCGACAAAGTCTGTCTGAAACTTCACTGAAACTTATTCAGCAAACCAACATATGGGGTGTGTCCAGAAGAGACGCACTGGTTGGAAGTCAAATGCGGACTTCTCTCACCTGAAGTCAGAAAGTCTCTCATGGAACTCACCAATGCCTCACCTTATTTAGAAGGCCAGGGGATTTCAGTTCCCTAAGATGAATGCATAAGAACTAGTCAAGTTTTTTCTTGCTCCTCATTGAGAATTCAAGTCCATGTTGACAATTTAGCCAGGACCCTTTCTTCCACTGTGCTTTGAGCGACTAAATAACGGACACAGAGGACTGCGTTGCTGGCTATTTGCTTCCTTTACTACAAATAATCATGATGACCAAGGAGGGCGAAGAGAAGGAAGCCTTGGAGAGTATGAGAGAGGCCAGCATCTTTTATTTTATTTTATTTTTTAGAAATAGATTGAAGTTTATTGAATACACAAATTTAGCAACACCAGGGCTTCTAATTTCAACTAATGAGTCAGAAATGTTCCATAAATGTCATGGAGAATGACTGCAAACTGAAATGGGGAACTGAGAACCCCCAAGGTGTTAAAAGGGGTTTTAGCTGGGTCAAAGCAAAATAATAAAAGGTCCAAGTGACCATCCCAACATAAAGCATCTTTTACTTTATGATCCAGACTCAGCTTCCTCCTCTCTTCTGGTTTTCTCACCACTTGATGATGGATTTGCCAAACAAGTCCATCATGTGAAATGAGCATGGAAAAACTGACAGAGGCGGCAACTGGGTGTTCGCAGTAACACTGCAGATGCACTTGATAAACACTTGTCAAGGGTCTTCTTGCATATCAATACCAATAGCTCAAAGTCAGGAGAGCCTCTCTTTCACCCAAGGTAATGATACTGCACATTAACAAAGAGATCCCAGTGTCTCATGCACAATCTACTAAATCAAGGTTAAGTTGATGGCTTCTATTCATTTTTCTTCTGCGTCCATACGTGGCATTGCCATTTTTGTTCTCAATAAAAGAAGTCATTATTTCTTCTGCAACACTCCCCCAACTGCTCATTTGCGACTGAGGTAAGAACTGAACAGGCTCCCCCACAGCAATTAATTAGCAGTGTGACCTTAGAGCAGTGAAAACTCCAGATTATATATAGAGCGTCTTAGTGATACACAGCCAGGCACCACGGTGTTGGCTCCTCCTCATGGGTCTCTTATGTACCTCAGCACACAGTGTTGCCCAGCCCTGCATCATCCTCACACTTGTTGGCATGTCTGAGTTCAGCTTTTGCAGCTATTGTGCCAAGCCATTGTATCCAAGGTCACTAACCCTTACTGGTTAGTCCCTAATTCACCAAATGACATCCTCCACCAGCAATCAATCCCTTCTGATGACATGTCTAAAGCAAATGACACAGACAATGCACTGTGTGGTCCATAAGGCTTGATTTTACTGGCTATGTTTCCAAGGTAAATCACCAGATCTTTCTTCCTGGTCTGCCTTAATTTAGAGGCTTCACTGAAATTTATCCACCATGGGTGACCCTGCCTGAAAGTACCAGCGGCACAGCTTCCAGCATCACAGTGACATGCAAGCCACCACAGTACAACAAACTGACAGATGGGTTAGGTCTAAATCAGTACATTTCTACAGTGTTCTCAGAAACACTGCTTTTGTGAACAGTATGGTTTTGCCCTAAGTGAAATTTACCTTTTCTCAGAGGACACTGGTTCCATTCCAAGCCTTCTCATGTGGTATCTGCTTCTGTACCCCTCTGCCCCACCAGGAACCTCAGAGTCAGGGATTGGGTTTCCCTATTGCCTGGCTTCCCATTGCCTCTTGCTGGCATGGATTCTCCACTCTCTTGCCAAAAACATACCACCAGCACACCCTTCGTGTTTTGAAGCCCATGCAATTCTCTTCCTGATTTTAGCCATCAAAAATCAATCAACCTCCTACTATCTATTTTCTCTCAGGAAGATTTCCCCCCCAGTGTTCAGGGTCCTCCTTTTATACCTCCTTTTACACAGTGAGTGCCATCATCCTCAGTGATTTCAACTTTCTGTGGTCTAGCTCGACCACAACTCAAGACTTTAAAAGAATCTCACTCTTCTTTTCAAAAGCCTACACCCTCCATTCTACCTTAGCTGAAAGCCATGGTTCCTGTTCTCTGTCCCTGAATTTGCTGAATGCAGGACAGACAGAAATATGCTATTAATGGATGACCTACACACCTAAACAAGCCTTCAACACTGATTGGCAACCACATCACAACATCCCCAGTTACCAAATACTTCCATTTTCTACAATAACTTTTTAATTCTTTCTCTTTGAGTCTCAGGTCTCAGACCTTTTATACCTTCCCATTAGAAGATGGCCTATTTCTTACTTAACAATGGTGGTGGTCATGGTGGTGGTGGTGTGCCAGGAATTGGTTCTGTCATAGCAACTCAAAGCTGTAGATCATTACAGGAGCAGAAAACCTCATCTTCCTCCCTTGGAATGGCTGGTAGTTTCAAACTGCTGACTCTGAGGTTAGCAGTCTGAGCCGGAACCCCTACGCTACCAGAGCTTCTTATATAACAATAATCCCCACCAAAAATAAGAACCTTCACACCAGAATTCCTCATCATCTGTCTAGCAACCTTCCAGCCAACCTCTATCTGTTGGTACAGTAGAAGAGTTGCGTCTATTTTTGAGGCTCATATCTATTCCAGAGGTAGTTGTCGTCATCTCAATTTCTTAGGAGCTTTGCCATGTACTAACTGTATCTCACCTACAACCCTTTCTTTCAACATTCCAAAAAGTTCTGTGTTCTTGCTGTATATGGTGCTGTAGGATCAGCACTGGACTTTGAACCACAAGGTTGGTAATTCAAATCCACCAGCTGTGCTTGGAAACACTATACAAGGTTGCTAAAAGTCGTTGTTTAGGGCTGACTCAGCGGTACTTAATAACAGTTTTCTAATACAGTTGACCCTTGAACAATGCAGGGGCTAGAGGTGCCGACTCCCCACTTAGAAGAAAACCTGTCTATAATTTATAATTGACCCCGAATAATAAGGGTTTGAACTGAGCAGCTCAGTTTATACATGGATTTACTGCCACTGAGATGAGCTCAAAGTGTTGCCAGTATCCACTTAAAACGCGGTGTGACGTGCAGTTCGCCCACATGGGCAGTAACTGCAGAGATGGACTGCTCACACAGGGCAAAGCAGCTTCACAAGGTATTTGTATTTTATTGTGAATTGGGTGAAGATCTTCAAAGCAGATCTTCCATTCAACCATTTATAGACATCTTCCAAGATCAACCAGCTTGCCATTCAACCATTTATAGACATTTTGTTTCATGTCACTGACTGTAATCCCCCCAAAACATTGATCTACTGTTTCCCTGTGGTTCCCACTTCCCTTCCTCCTGCTTTCCTAACCTCGCCTGCCTTTGGAATCTTGTCCTGGGACAATGCTGCCCTCTAGATCTCCAATGGCTGACTGGTCTAAGTCATGTGTACCTCTAAGTGCTTTTGTTGACTTTATAGACTTACTTGTCTATTGTTTAGCTGACATTTGAGTGACAGAGGGGAGTTCCATTTCAGACGTGAAGGAAGATTTAAGGGCCACAGATTCCAGGGTCCCACCTGTGACTATGTGAGTAGTAACGTGGCTCTAGGCTCCAGCTTTCATGAAATGAATCATACGGTCTTACTCCCATGTAGGTGGGGGAGTGGGGGGAGGAGGTATGAAGTAGCAGGCTTTCAGTTAACGCCTGAACACAAATACTTCCTCTCCAGTGTGCTTTAGACAGACACCTGATAACTCAGTTCTTTGGCCACTGAAAAGGAAGAGAAGGTGAGGCACATGGCTCTCTTCAATCAGGTGGTCACAACATTGGGGCAGGGGGCACTTCTCCATGAGAAACTCCACCTCCCAAATAAGCTCATGAAGCTTCTCCTCCTTTCTGTAAATCAGAAAAACCTGCACAAGTGTCCGGCTTACAGAATATGGAACTTTTCACCTCAACTGTTTGTTTCTTTCCCAGCGTGGTGATGATTCTTAGTCATATCTTTTGGAACACTAAGGAAGATAAGGTGATTCAGATAGGAGGGAAACAGGGAGCTATTATGTGCCTTACAAATTCACATCAGTCCGTCATGTGAACCAAAAGAACTTGTTTGAAACGAAAAAAAAAAAAAAATGATTTTGGGGCTCGACCAGCTTTGCAAATGGATAAAATAAGACTCTACAATCAGCTCTGCCTGTCTTTCTTAAGTCTGGAGTTTAGGCTTCGAACATTTTTCTCATCACCGATTTTAGCCATTAAACTAATGGGAAAATAAATAACTCCAGAATCAATATATCTGAAAAACCCTAACTACTTAAAAAGTCAGCTGTGTTTCCCCAGTATATTAGATTTAATTAGATAAGTTAAATCTAACCTTCAGAATTTTAATTATATTAAGCAAAGTTTTACTAATTTTATTTAATATGTTATCACCAAGAGACCGGGGTTCATGTAATTATCTGGAAAGGCAAGCCCTCCTTCCATAGGCGTCACTCCAATGCAGCCAGGCTTTTGGTATTAGGTCTGTACTAGCATTCTCAGGGTCCTGGTGTGGGATTAGAGGAGAAGCAGTGGTCTGCTAGCCTATGTTTGGTAGTTCAAACCCACCAGCTGTTCCTCAGAAGTCCTATAAAGGGTCAACGGCACTAAACAACATCAACTTGAGCATTCTCAGGAGCCCTGGTGGCACAGAGGTTAAGCTCTTGGCATGCTAACTGAAAAGTTGGCAGCTTGAGCCCACAAGTTGCTGCGCAGGAGAAAGACATGGTCATCTGCTTCCACAAAGACTGGCAGGCTTAGAAACCCGATGAGGCCGTTCTACTCATTCCTATAGGGTCGCTATGAGTTGGAACCAATGTGACAGCACTGAGTTTGGTTTCGGTTGTTTTCAAACTGGCTGTTTAACTGGGATGTTAAGATCTGTCTTAGAGATAAGTGACAGATGCCATGCCTTGCGTTATTTGTATATATGTGTAGACTTACACAACTATACATAATTATTATTATGTTGTTGTTAAGTGCTTTCAAGTCAGTTCTGACTCATAGCAACACTATATAGGCTTTCTGAGGAGCTGGGGAGCTTGAACCACTGACTTTGTGGTTCAAACCGACCTTGCAGTGCAAGGCATTAACACACAGGGCCACACCAGTCAGGGCTCCAATGTAATTACAGATGCAGTTGCATGAGATGATATTATTCTAAATCAAATTAATTATCCATAGAAAAACTAAAGCAGGTTGAATGATTCCTCTAGCTTTTGTATCTAAATCAAGGCTATGACTTTTTTCTGTTTTTTTTTTTTTTGGTTCCTTGGTGGATATTGCAAAGGTTAAATAAAAGGGAGTTTTGAGTCCACCCCAAAAGTGCCTCAGGGGAGGCAGGGCTTGATGGTGGATAGGGTAGAGGGGCAGTGAAGTACGCCATCAGCAATACCACATAACACCAGGCAAAGAGGGTTCACGACAGAGCTCCAAAACTCTGAACCACATATCTAGGAATATTTTAAAGTTTGAAGGCTTATAGCTGGTAGAACTAGTAGCAGAAGAAATAGCGAACTTTTGAGTCTTCTGGGATCAGCCATCCGGGGCCAACAACTTGAGTGAGACCAAAGAGCAAGACCAACTTGGGGAGCATACCCACCATGGAATAACGATGTGGCAACCTTGGAGCAAAGGTGGACAACACACTTTGTCGGTTTGGCTATGTTCTGATTTTAAAATTTATTTATTTTTTATTTTTTTGGTATCTGTTCATTGCCCCCACCCCACTGTTTGTGTACCTCCATTCTGGTGACTAGACGGGGAGCATGAGTGAAAGGGCACTCCCCACCCCTACCACTGGTGGGTTCTTCTGCCATGCATGCGCACAGATAATCTCAGCCCAAGAGCCGGCCCTGAACTTTTTTTTAATAGGGGAAAGGCCAGAAAAAGGGGTGGGGAGAGGGCGAGATTGTTTAAAAACAAAACAGGTGGAAAATTACATTAAATCCTGAGGTACACCAGGCAAATATACCTATGTCACCACTCCTATTCAATATTGTGCTGGAAGTCTTAGCAAGAGCTATATGGCAAGACAGGGAAATTAAAGGCATCCAAATTGGCAACTGGATCACAGCAACTCACAAGCCACCACTTGTCTATCAATTTGTCGTACTGTGGTGGTTTGTGAGTTGCTGTGATTCTGAAAGTTATACCACAGGTATTTTAAATACTAGCAGAGTCATCCATAGCAGACAGGTTTCAGATAAGCTTCCAGATGAAGACAGACTAGGAATAAGGAATGACGAACTACTTCCGAATATTTAGTCACTGAAAACCTTATGAATAGCAGAGAAA
>NW_006408574.1:14419354-14422717 GCF_000296735.1 Chrysochloris asiatica
ATAGGTCTCTTATGATACAGTTGTTATCAGGACTGATTGTGAGGGTTGGAAATGTAAAGGTAGATGTTTTGTAGCAACAGGAGAGGACTGATAGACTTTTTAGTCTAGGAGCGGAGGTCCCTGGGACCATCAAGTGAGAAGTGCGGAGTGCGGGACTCTACCCAGAGAAGCAGTGACGCCAGAAATGGAGGCAGAGAAGATGACATGGAGACATGCAGCAGCTGGGGACTTAAGACCCAGAGAGGGAGAGGGGATGTGTGCTGAAGGCTTGTCGTGTATACCCTTTGGTAGGTTGATGATGCATGGAGAGGACTGTAACCCTGGCAATGAAACAATATAAAATATGATGAATGCAAAGCTAATGTTCTCTTATGTAAACTATCGTATAATTCACAGTTAAACATTTTTTAAAAATTGCCTCAGAAGAAAGGCCTGGTGATCTACATCTGAAAAACTGTTCACCGAAACCCTATGGAGCACAGTTCTTCTCCAACACAGATTAGACTGCCATGAGTCAGTCCAATGGATGAAAACGGTGGTTTTTTAATTTGAATCTTTTCAGTTCTGTGTTGTCAGGTAAGTTACTGAATTTTTCATGCTTCAGTTTCTTCAATTGTAAAATGGTGGAGCAGTAAGACAGGCCAGTGGGAAGCCTCCTTTAAATTCTTGTGGCAACCTACTGATTTTCTTGCTCAGCGACAATGGACATGCATTTCTATGAGCTACAGCCTAGCGGATGTTCCTCATTGCCCTGGATTCTGCAGTTTCTTTGCAGCAGTTATGTTTAGTCTCATTGTAGTGGAGTGTTTAGCTAGTAATTGCCCAGGAAGAGCAGTTATGTTCTGTATGTTCCCTAAGTTCAGTGGTAACAGTGGTGGGGTTAGAGCTCACTAGGTGGGCTCCACCAGACTGGGGTCAAATACCTTCTGTATTGTGTGGGAGGAAGTCAGTGTACATAGAAACCTCCTCATCTGTAAAACAGGATCGCACTTCAGTGAGGGTTACAGTAGTTATTGGCTGGCATGGGCTGTGTCCTGGTGTGGTGCTGTGGGTTAATACGACAGCAAAGTTGGTGATTTAGGCTCCAGCCCCTCCTTGGAAATCCTATATATGGTCACTGTAAGTCAGAAGTGACTTCATGGTCCTTCATGACCACAACAACAACAGCAACCTGGATTGTGAACACGCCTGACCCTCAGTAAGCCTTTGATGGGATTGTCATCAGCAGTATCATCTGCATGATCCACTCAGGCCACTTAGTAACGGTGGGCCTTGTTTTGTTCACTTATAAATGGAGAGTGGTTACCAATCGGCCTGCAAACCTTAAGGTCAGCAGTTTGAAACTACCAGCTGTTCCACGGGAGAAAGATGAGGCTTTCTGCTGCCGTAAAGATTTATAGCCTCGGAAACCCTGTACAGGGTCGCTATGAGTCAGAACCGACTCCACGGCACATAGCCATCAGCCACTATAAATGGAAATGAGAGCAACTAAATCACAGGGTTACTATAAACTTAAGAGAACCCATTAGAGTATCTTCAGTAAATGCTAACATAAAAATTGAAGGCTTCCGTACCTCAGCTGATAGACGTGATAAATGCATTGTTGTTCTTCAGTGCCATAGTCAGGTCCAACTCATACAACAGAACAAAATGCTGGCCAGTCTTGCTGTTATGACAGAAACCACTGTTCCAGATGCTGTGTCCTCCATGACACTGGGAGTCTTCCTGTGGGCCTCTGTTTTACCAGGCTTGGTGTCCTTTTCCTGGAACATGTCCAAACGATATGAGAGGAAGTCTTGCCATCCTTGGTTCTAAGGAGCTTTCTGTACTTCTTCAAGACAGATTCATTTCTTCTTCTGGCAGTCCTTCCATGGTACTTCCCTTATTCTTCTCCAACACCGTAATTCAAATGCATCGATTCTCCTCAGGTCTTTCTCGGTCACTATCCAGATTCCAACAGTTTACTGATACATTTCAATAGGTAGTCTGTCAATTCCTGGAGCCTTGTTTACCTCTAATGCTTCCAGTGCAGCTTGGACTTTTTCCTTCAATATTATCGGTTCTTCTTTTTTAATGTGTATTGTGAATTGAATAAAAGTTTATACAGATCATCATCAGTTTTACATTCATCAAAGCAGACACCTGGTTTCATCTCAATGAATGCAATCCCTTCCATGTAACACCAGTGATCCTACTTCCTCCCTGTGCGTCACATTTCCAGTCTACCCTCCTTCCCATCTCATCTCAACTTTGTCCTTAGGTAAATGTTGCCCTTCTGATCTTGAATGGTTGACCATTCCATGGTGAGTAGACCTTCTAGAGTTGCTGTTCCCCCCGTATCTACTGCTTGGCTGAAAATTGGACAAGAGGGTGAGTTCCATTCCAAACCTGAAGGCTGGTCAAGGGTCACAGTCTCTTTCTGATCAGAAAGCCAGATGTTTATATTCTTTTTTTTTTTAGTTTTGTTTCACATTTTTTCCCACTCTATCCTGAGCCTTCTAACGTGATCCCTTCCAGAGCAGTGGACAGTAGTAGCTAGGCTCCATCTAGTTCTTCTGGTTTCAGATCCTGGTGACTCATGTTAATGTGTTGCTTTAGTCCATTAGACTGGTTGATTCCAAGCATAATTCGCTCTTCTTTCTTCCACACGAGGAGATGAATAGTTGCACCTTACATGGCCACTCCTAGCTTTTTAAGATCCTAACCATTACTCCCCAAGCAGGATGCACAACACTGTTTTTGTGGACTATGTTATGCCAATTGACCAGGGTGTACCCTGAGACTAGGAACATCATTGGTTCTTGACGATATTTTACCCCTTGAAATGGCAGAATGTCAAAAGATTCTGTCTGGTACATTGACTCTGTGTAGTCCTTCCATCTTCTTTTCATGCATCCTGCATTAGTTTACTAGTTTGCCCACAGAATCTTTCAATATTGCAAGTGCATGCTTAATTATTTTCCCCCCCAGTATTTTTAGCCTGAGCAATGCTGAACTAATGTTTTTCTAACTCTAGGGCTTTGTACATTTCATTATAATATTTTACTTTGTCTTCGTGAGCTGTCCTTTGGAATTTTCTGTTCAGATTCTTCACTTTCCCATTTCCTTAATTCACTTTCACTGTGCTCAAGAGCGAGTTTCAGAGTTATTCCTTATAAAAGAATTTTCTTACTCAACTACTAGAAGTGGTCCAAAAAGTTTACAAAGCAACTTGTTGGTTATGCTTTCAGGAATTCTTTTATTTTTTTAAAGGAATACAAAGTAAAAATTCTGCGAAACAAATTAATAAAAGCCAAAGCATTTAAAAGGAGCATGGTGGAGGAAGAGGGGCTGTGTGCTGACGACCGGGGGGCAGCCTTGTAA
>NW_006408574.1:14422851-14442097 GCF_000296735.1 Chrysochloris asiatica
AAAAAAAAAAGGAGCATGGTGGCTTTGTAGGATAAGCATTGAATTGCTAACCACAAGGTCAGCGGTTCAAGCCCACAAGCTGCTCTGCAGGAGAAACATGCAGCTTTGCTTTGCAATGGTTTATAGCCTCAGAAACTCCGCACAGTTGGAACTGACTTGATGACACTTAACAACCACCAACACAACAAAGGCATTTAAAACTTCAAAAACAAAATCCTCTTATTCTTCATTCTCCTTTTCCGTAAACAGAAAATTAAGGCAATGAACTTAATTTATATTCAATATCTTGTAGTATCTTCTTCTCTTAAGTATAATTTGTATACTACATTTTTTTATTGCCACCCAGAGTCCAGTCCTGCTCTGAAAAGTCACTGATGTTTCCCTGGTACCACAACTTGCTTCTGATGACCTGTAGAATCACTAGATTATCTGAATGGCATTCTGGCCCTCAGTTGCTTCAAACAGAAACTGGAAGCACCCCAGAACCACTGTGGCAGCGCCTCTAGGGCCCGTAGGGATATTTTATGAGAAAGTGAGTCTTTCCTGTGAGGAACTCCCCTACTTTTCCACACAGAAAATTAAATCAATACTAAATACGGCAATATCTACTCAATTATATGAATCTTTCAACTGTCTTCTAGAAATTCCACACACCAAAAAGCAAGCTCAAAGCCATTGAGTCCATTCTGACTCACGGTGGCCCTATCGAGGGTTTCTGAGAAGCGAAATCTTTACAGGAGCAGCCAGCCTCGTCTGTCTTCCACGGAGCAGCTGAGTTTGAATCACTGACAGCGAGCTTACCATTAACCCACAGGAGAGGGGACAAGCAGCGTTTCCTTCTATTGAACAAGGGTCACCATGAGTCAGATTCAACTGGATGGCACCAAATACATTTTTTTTCCCCTCTGTTCTTCCATCATTTACAATTTTGTCTCCTTTTCTCAATATTTCTCATCCTTCAAGACTCCGATTCACTTCATCAGAATACTTCCCCTGATATTCAAATTAGGCTAAAACTTGGCATTTATGTTTCCACAGTACTTCTCAGCAGTCACCCCATTGCATTTATGCTGTATCTATTTTTATTACTTTTGAATTATGGTGTTGGAGGAGAATATTGAAAGGGCCATGGACTGCCAAAAAAACCAACAGATCTGTGTTGGAAGAAGTGCAGCCAGAGTGCTCCTTGGAGGCCAGGATGGCCAAACTTCGTCTCTCATACTTCGGACATATTATCAGGAGGGAGCGGCCGCTGGAGAAGGATATCATGTTTGGTTAAGGTGGAGGGTCAGAGAAAATGAGGAAGACCCCCAGTAAGATGGATTGGCCAGGTGGCAGCATCAATGGGCTCAAGTGTGGAAACAGTTGTGAGGTTTTGGCCTAGGATCGGGCAGAGTTTTGTTCTGTTGTGCATAGGGTCGCTATGAGTCAGTACTGACTCGATGGTATCTAACAACAATTTTTACTACCTCAGGTCTCCTACAGAAAGGGCTGTACCTTTGCTACCTTACTATCCCAGACTCAGTGGTAGCCAAGGTGGATGGCATTCATTAGCTCATATACTTACCCTATTTTCTCGTCAGGTATTGTCAGTTGCATATTTCACTGACATCTAGTGTAAAATATATCCTTAATTAAACTCATCATCTTCACCCTTTTTTTATACAACCTCAGCCCTTAGAAGCATCTATACCATGTCCCTTGGCCAGGATCCCTTCATGAGCATAGCTTCCAGATGCTGCTGCTCTACTCGACTGTATCTCATGTTGACCTCCACACCCTGCTTCCATCATCACCATCTGACTTCAGAATCCTGCTATTTGCCTACAGTACATAATATGATGACTCCCAACAGCTTTCTCTGAGGCTATCTATTTCATTTCATCTAGCACTGGGGCCATCTTCCTGAAGAACTGCTCCAATCTAGTCACCAGCTTTGCCCACAGCCCCACGGATTCATGAATCATGTATAAATGCCTGTGCTTGATCTTCAGACCTTTCACAGCAAGTTTCATCTAACCTTAATGATGTAGAGTAGGAGAATAGAGAAGAGGTATATCTAGTCTTAATCCAACCATACTACACAAGTGTCTGTCTTGTTAGTAAGTTCTGAAATGGTACAAAGGAACAGTTGGGTATTATACAAACAGCATTGTACTGTTCTCCTGCACAGAGAACTCTGATGGATTTCCATGGCTGTAAGTTCAGAGTTCCAACTACTGAACAGGACTTGGCTCTCATAGACTCCTCTCACATACTGGACCTTTGCATATAGCTCCCCTGCACAGAAGCTTCACCCTATGATTCTTTGTATGTCTACTGATCCTTCGTGATTCGCTTCTAAAACGCCTATCCTATTCCAGGTTAGCATAACTCTACCATTCCCATTTATTTATTCCAGCTGTTTACTTCTGTCTATCCCCTATTCTATGTGCATTGAAACAGACATCTTCCTCTTTCGATTCCTTGGGGTCCACCACAGTATTCTGGTACTTAATGCATTTTAATGACTACGTGTTTAACTTCCAAAGGCTCTACTATCAACCAGCGCCATGTTCTACTTGATCGACAGGCCCATTGGTCTTTATGTTGTGTTCCATACAAATCCACAACCCTTGCATTTTCTAAATCCCATGTTGTGTTCCAATGCGATTGCCAACTTTTGATAGTTGAAATTTCTTCTATCTTTCAATGCACAAAGGAAAAAAATTGTAGTGTAACGCTTTGGTTTATCTAATTTCTGAAAACTTTTAAACCTATAATACTTTGTCAGACTTCCTCACAATTATAATACATTTTACCAAATATTAGTTACTCAAATCATCGCTCTATTCCATATACTAGGATGTAAACTCCTTCATAGTGAATACCATGCTTTATGTGCCTATCTTCTCAACCACATCATTCCTGGCACAAAGAAAACACTCAGGGGCTCAATGAATGAGACTGTGTGTTATAACGTATACAAAATAACCATGCAACAGAACATGAACAACGAAAGGTGGGTGGATGTACGTGGAAGAGTCTTTCATTCTATGTATAAGAAGAAGTCTACAATTTTATAATCACCGTACTGAGGACTCCTGGTATGGTGCTATAAAGATAAGCACTGGACTGTGAACCACAAGGTCTGCAGTTCAAATTCACCAGCAGCTCCTTGGAAACCCTGTACAGGGTTGCTCTGAGGTGGGACCTCGATGGTACTTTAATACAACAACAACAACGCACTGAGCTGTAACTTTCTTTTTGACTTATCAGCAATTCTATTCTTCATCAACTTACTTTATATTCTCATTTGCAGGGACTTCTGGCAGTTGCACAGTGATCATGCCATCCAAGTTGGTCTTCCCAATGAAGGCAGGCTTGGTACGTAGTACATCCGGGGCGGTCTTTGCAGTGACCCTGTGCTGAAGCCCACCAGCACTGTTCCCGCGATTTGTCAGCACAAAAGAATATGATTTCTCTGGCTTCAAGTTGACAATTAACTTCTGTGTGGCTCGGCCATCGACCTCTTCCACCATTTTCCCATCGTCATAAAGAATCTAGAGAAATCCAACCAATCAGTGAGGTTTGATTATCCACAAAGCAAAACATCTTTTCCAAACCAATGTGCACTTGCTAAAGAGAAACTATCTATGAGATAGTGATCTCTAAAACCCATTAGTGTCATAATTTTAGAGACGGCTTCAATTTTCCTGGTAGTTTGTCTACAAATAATCCCAAGTCTATCTAAATGCATAACAAAGAAATGTATGCTTATTTTACAATATGTGGCCATCAGTTATATGCGATCTTAATGGAATTTATGCAAACATGATCCAGGTTTTCAAAATATTACTCCCATCACTATATTTTCCCCTTCACAAAGGTTTCCAAGCCTGTCCCTAAATATATTTTTGCATTTAAAAATATTTCTCTACTCATTTCATAACTTTGCTCTGCTTGGTAACATTTCTTAATGGCAAACCAGACCTTAAAATGTGCAAAGAATTCAGGCCAAGATAATAAATTCAAATACACTAAGGAATGTTGTTGTTAAGTGCCGTCAAGTCAAATATAACTCATAGCAACCCTATATAAAGTATCTGAGGAGCAGCTGATGGGTTTGAACTGCCAACCTTGTGGTATGTAGTCCAGTGCTGATCTTACAGCGCCAAGCAGAAGTTCACTCTAAGGAATAGTGTGTTATAAATATGTAGGAAGTCTGTAAATGTCCTTTTCTACTGGATAAACACAAGTACTTGCTTAGATTGAGGTGGTGTAAGCTGGAAAATAGGAGCTCTGGTAGCATAGTGGTTACGAATCGGGCTGCTACTCTCAAGGTCAGCAGTTCGAAACTACCAGCAGTTCTGTGGGAGAAAGATGAGGCTTTCTTCTCCAGTAATGATTTATAGCCTCGGAAACCCTATGCAGTGTCGCTATGAGTCGGAATTGACTCCATGGCCCATAAGCATCCCCACCACCAAGCTGGAAGTATAAGAGGGACCTGTGAGTAACACCAGCCTTGAGTTGACCACCCCTCCCCCACCCTTCATTAGAGTGGGTAGGTCACATGGCACCAAACTCAATCTCTGACGTGAAAGCTACTAATGAGAACAGCTCATAGTGAGTGGCCCAATCAAAGCGGTCTGTAAGACTAGCCGATGACCTACCCAGGTGAACTACCCCATCCGCTTTTACCCATATCTTACAAACTAGACAACCACGTACTTTGAAAGGCATGGCCGAATTATAATTCTCTGGAATCTCCCAAGACAGCAACACTGAAGTCTTCATTACTGCTTTGACATGAAAATTTTTTGCAAACACTGCTGGAAAAGGAAAAACAGTGTATTGAAACTATTTCTAAAGATGTACGACCTGTCCATTTTCACCACGGATCACAGGATTTACGCTAGCCGCTGTCTACGTTGACCAGAGAAAGCAGTGTGTTCGCCTACCTGTTCAGAGCATTCATTTTAAATACCACATTTTCAGAAAGATCTCTCCTTTCCCTCCAATCCAGTCAACTACTTTGTGCTTGCCTTACCTGAAGACTTTTGGGTGCTGTCAGCCAGACTTGCTGGGCTTTCTATAACTGAGACCTAAGGCATCCAAAATGTATTAGGGTTTACATACATTACCTTTCCACTTGGGCTGAACCTAGCAATAGGAATGGGTCGATCAGTTATTTTATAGCTTCAATATACTGATTTCCAAAGACCGACATTCCTTTAAAGGAGGAAGGCCAGAAGCAGACAAATCCTACCTTGATCCACGGGTAGTGTCCTGAACTGGACACTGGGACTATATGGCCCGGGCCCTTTGCTCGTGTGAGCACGTACTTTTACATCGTATGTGGTATCTGGTTTTAAGCCACTGAGTGTCAGAGTGGTGTCAGCTGGGACAATCAGCTGCTCCATTGGAAGAAGTGGGATGTTGATATCCCTATAGAGAACTGTATACTTGGTGATAATGCCGTTTCTCTCTGCCAGGACTGGTGGCTGCCAAGATAACTGGACGGAGGTAGAAGTGGTGCCATCGGAGTGGAGGTTCTGAGGGAATCCAGCTGGGACGTCTTCAGGAATGGAAATCTCCTTCACCATCTCTTCCCCGAAGCCCACTCTGTTTCTGGCGGAGAGCCTGAATATGTAGGAGGTGCCCTTGTGGATATCCGTAGCTGTGAAATGATCTTCTTTCTCAGAGAACTCAAGAGTCGTGAGCAGCTCTAGATCCTTGCGGCCAAATTTGAGACGGTAGCCCTGGAGGGGTCCAAAGGTGTCAACAGGCGGGTGCCACTGAATGAGGGCCGTATTCATCTGAGTGTGGCTGATCACAAGCCGGGGTTTCCCTGGAACTGGGGCACATAGGAGGGAGCAGTCAGGCTGATGAGTACAAATGTTCACAGTGCCGCCATTGCTGACGAAACTTGCATTTATTCAGAAAAAACAAACAGATAAACCCTGAACCTTGGTCTACGTAACCAACACACAAAGCAAAAGCAAAAAAACTCAAACCAGTTGCTACTAATCAGTAATTTAGATTCACGGCAACCCCATGTGTTTCTGCCTGGAAATACGGTCTCTCACTTATTCTGTTAAAAAGGAGACTGAGATATTGGAATCTGATGTTGTTCTTAGCTGGTGTTGAGTCTGCCCCCAATTCATGGTGACCCCATGCTCAAGAAAGCCAACCTCTGTCTGGTTCGGTGTCATCCCTAGGATCAGACCATTGTGAGTCATAAGTTTTTCATTGGCTGAACTTTGGAAGTACATATCCAGGCCTTTCTTATGCTGAAGTTCTGCTGAACCCTGTTTAGCATCATTTGTTGTTGTTACGTGCCATGGAGTCGGTTCTGACTCATAGCAACCCTATACAGGGTTTCCGAGGCTATAAATCTTTACGGGAGCAGAAAAACTCATCTTTCTCCTGCGGAACAGCTGGTAGTTTCAGACTGCTGACCTTAAGGTTCACAGCCTGATTCGTAACCACTACGCTACCAGAGCTCCTCCAGAGCTCCTTAGTAAGATGGAAACCTTCCCTGACAGATGAGTGCTGGTTTTATGTGAGATGTACCGGCTAAAAATCAACCCCGATCGCCCATGTGAACGTCAGGATTTCTATCACTATACCTCCAATGCTTCATTAGACTATGAAAACTGATACAAAATAGGAATCTTACAATGGTAGTATGTAACCACGTCACACTTAAAGCTTCACACATAAAGGCTCAACACACAGAAAAATGAATCTGAGTAAAGATGAGTCAGTTCCATACACGTGGTAAGAATGGCAATTACAACACATATTTGTTGATTTATCAGAAACCCTATCCAGGGTCCCTAGGAGTCGGAACCTAGTCAAGGGCACTTAGCCACAATAACAAAGAATAATAATTACAACAAATATGTGTTGATTGCTTGGAAACCCTATACAGGGTGGCTATGTGTCGGAACCTAGTCGAGGGCACTGAACCACAATTACAAAGGAAGAATGATAATGACAACATATATGTGTGGCTTTTGTACATTTCATAAACCGGGCGCTAGTCTCAGATCATTACAACTCCTATCTCATTTGATTTATGTTCCTCACTCCACGGTCTGATTAGCTATTATCATCATAGCTCCATTTTAGATCACAGGAAAATGAGGTCCAGAGATACAGAAAACTGTCCAAGGTCAACTACCTAATGAGTGTGAAAGTTGTAGGTCTGCCTCAATCCATAGCTTTGGTATTTAGCTATACTGGTAAGTTACTCCATATTAAAAAAAAAAACTGTACAAGATAACATGGTTTAGACTTACTAGGCATCTAATCTGTACCTTTGCCTAAGCTTTACATCCACACACTCGCCCTCCTCAAGTTCTTCATCTGTTAAATGGGGCTTATGTAAAGTCCTACTTATATTACTGTTGTGAATACTAAGTGAGGAAATGGCATGTAAAGGTCTTAGCACGATGCTTTGCAGTCTATTAACACTAGTAGTAATTATGAATCAGCAGAATATTGAGCTTTGTGTTGACAGGGGCTGTCTTTGATGACTACTGAATTAATTTATTTAAAGGTATATAATATCTGTGTGTCACTGCGGCTTAATGTGCTGGGCTGCAAAGTCAGTCTGAATCGCAAGGTCAACAGTTCAAGTTCACCAGCCACTCCTCGGAAACCCTATACAGATGGCTATGGGTTGGAATCGACTCGATGGCACTTAATAACAACAACATCATGTTCAATATACCCGTGAAGAGTTCTAATCTGCTTATTCAGAGTCTTCTTTCATCTGCCTCTTTTAAATAATGGGGAGCTACAGTGTCTGGAACCCATAGAGCACAGAACTGGTACAGAACAGAGTCAGGTCTTTCTGTAGAAAGGGATTAGGTAGGGGAAGACAAGAAGCGTCACCAGAACCCAAATGAATCTAGCTGAGTGAAAGGATCCACATGATAGGAAAAATGGAAGGACAGCTTGCATTAATGGGTGACTATCAATAAAAGACAGCATCATGGGCATGTAGATAAAGGAAAAGAAAGATGATGAGACAACACACAGAGACTATTATCCTACAGAGGATTTAGTGAACATATTCATCTTTGTATTTCAGAAAGTGGAGACCCAAGGGGTAAGACGTATCTCTTGTCTTAACCAACAGATAAATGGTTTCACTTGTTTCACGTGCAGGTAAGATTCACAGTTAATCCATGATATATGGGAACAATGTTCTTGATGTTTATAATGGCAGTGGTAAACAGGTGCGTAGAAGGCTTGCCCAGCTGCCTAACCTCTGTGTACCGTGTTTTCTCCTAGAATATTCATTCTGAGGTCTTAGCAACCAACCAACCAATTCTTGGAGCATAACCCATTCATGAATGGGAGAGCACTTGACTTTTCTCCCACTTGTTTTCATTATCTTTATTCGAAAATCTCTCTTTAAGGCAGACACTGGCAGACATTCTAAAATATCCTTTATGAATGGAAAACATTTAAGTGATTGTTGTTGTTATGTGCCGTGGAGTTGGTTCCAACTCATAGCGACCCTGTGCAGGGTTTCTGAGGCTGTAAATCTTCACTGGAGCAGAAAGCCTCATCTTTCTCCCATGGAACAGCTGGTAGTTTCAAACTGCTGACCCTGATGTTAGCAGCCCGATTCGTATCCACTATGCTACCAGAGCTCCTTATTTAAGTGATATCCCCATTAAAAATGTCAGTGGCAGTGTTCAGGATGAAAAGTCCATGGTGAATGTTTGCTTTCAGCAGACAACACATCTTTCAGTACAAGAAACCCACTTAAAAGTACTGAAGACATGTAGAACTCTCAGGCAGCAATGCGTTCACCAAGGACAACACATTCTGTCCAAATATTCTGAAAGTCTTCCTCCAAGGCACTGCCTAAAAGTATAACTACATGATCCTTTTGTGGAGATGTATGTTAGGTTAAGGAAAAGGACACATTTTAAAAATTTTACTTATATAAGCCATAGATATAGATTGCATTTTAACAATATTTGTCAGCCTTTATAGTTACTTTGATAATATCTATTCTATTTTGTTAATATTGCTATGATAGAATGTTGGAGAAATGCAACAGACTTATGAATTCTCACAAACATACATACATACACAAACCAAGCCAGATTTTGAGAACTGTGCCCTTTTCCGTGCCAGATAAAGTTTCAACAGGATGATCACCTTTGTTTTCTGATGTTGGCATGTGATTTCTTTTCTGGGCCATAAAGGCTCATGGACTTGGGTCATGACATAAAATGAGCGCTCTAGAAGAGTGAGCATCAGTTCATATCTACTGGTGTCCACTGCTGTGCCAGGAGTGGCCCAGTCTACTGTCCACGTACAGGCCTCCACCGGTCCTCATTTCCCCGGCAGAAGTGCCTCTCTGGGTCTGAAATCTACCAGACAGCCAATCTGGAAAACCCGAGAAGCTCAAGCACAGGATTCAGAACAGAATTAAATGCTCAAGACAGCTAGAGGGAAAACTCCCATCATCATTGGCAACATGAAAGGACATTAAACCTTCTAAGAGTATCTGAAAATAGATGTAGACTATTACCTTGACTAAAGGTTCTAGAGTACTTGTATTCATGCAGGTGGTAACACAGAGAATGAAAACGTAAAAAAAAAGGATGAGGCGAATTCTACATCACTGCATATATATGGTAAAAAATGTCCTCCAAAATGTCACCTATTTTGCAATGAAACAGGTCTTTTCTAGCTTCCAGAAACTCTTGATGTAAGAAACATTTACCAACTAACTATATTATAGATTAGAACAAAGGCAGTTGGGCAAGAAAATCAGTGTGGAGACAGCAGGGTCCATGACCTCTAATAAATGAGATCTCTAGTTGGGGAAATGAAGAGATGAGGTACATGGTGCCATGCACAGCATGGAATTCGGTATTCTCAATGTCTTAGGGTTACTGTGTGGAACACTTTTGAAAGTCATCCCGACAGTGGGGCCCAAGGTTCTGCTGACTCCAGGGGGTGGCCAGATGAGGAGCCTTCCATAATTACTGGAGGGGACCTGAAGACCATCTCTCTCCTGTCTTCACGAATATCCTGAAGGATGCATACAGACTCAGCTCCAGATTAAAAAAGGTAACTACACTTTAAGTCATGAAATGCCAACTCTTTTCTCCTCTTGACGTTTTCATGCTTCTTATTCCCTTACTGGAGTCCTGGTGTGTTTTAATGCTCTGGAGCACAAAGTTGTCTGAACCACAACATCGGTGGTTCAAGCTTACCAGCCACTCCTTATACAGGATTGCAATAGCTTGGAACTGACTCAACGGAAGTTAACTACAACAACATTCCCTTATTACAGTCTGTCCTCTGATAAGACTTTGGGGACTTTAGAAATGGGATATATGTGCTACCACCCTCCCCCACATCTTGGCAACAGCAATTACTGGAGATCAACTATGGTAGTCCCAATGGCTTGAATCTTAGTCTCAATTTAGACCTGTATCTATGCAGTAGCGATCACAAGTGATTAGCCCAAACCAACTGTTTCCAGAATGGAGCCCTGGGAGTGAAGTGGATTTTGAGCTATCAGCCATGCTGTTCTGCTCCCGTAAACATCAAGAGCCTTGGACACCCTGAGCAGGCTTGCTATGAGTCACCACCACCACTATATCCAAAAGCTCCATGCAATGGTTACCTTTCCGGTAATCCTTAAAGACAGCTGCTCAGCACAGTACAGAAATCCAAATATAAACAGACACACAGACGGAATCAAATTAAGGAATTTGCTGAGTTTCCTTAAATCTCAAGGCCTCTGGCACTAGACCAATTGCTATGATGTAGAATGATGGGAGTCTTAACACAGAAATGACAAAAACCTCACAATCACTGAAACATTAAATGCCAACATTTTCTTACAAAGCATCATTCAGGTAACATGAATTCCAAGTGGATTGTTTCAGGTAGAACCTGAACTCTGGTTTCAAAAACATGATCAATGACTAGCTCTAAGAATGCTGTCTTACAAATACACACAGTCAGGAATTCTACTATGAGAAGAAACTTCCATAAGAAATACTGATTCCTCCATGGGAATGGGAACTAAATACTCGTGTAATTGGGGTTATTAGGCACTCACATCTGTGAGATAAACTCAACAATCCTTTACAGTCATAGCAACATATGAGGATCTTTTTGGTAATAGGATACAAAACAAAATGAATGAATATGTTCACTGACTGCGAGGGAATAAACCTTGACTAGGGAATGCTTTTTGGCTGGTAGGTTGGCAGCAAGGGAAAATTAGAGCATTTCTCTTAAGGAAATTATACATCTGGATTCTTTCACCTCCCACCTCTGCTCAGTGGGGAGGTCTCAAGAAATAAGTACGCAGGCATCTAAATTTGATGCCTTTACTACCTCAATACCCAAGGCTCAGTTGATTAAAATGGATCTGAAATGGTGAATGCATACTCCCAAAGGAAGTTAGATATGAATAATACACACAATCTGATAGACTTCTCTGGATGGTGATTAAAGGCGCCCCTGCAGTGCCGTGGTTAAGCACTCAGCTGTTAACAAAAAGATCAGCAGTTCAAACCCACAAGCCTCTCCTAGGGAGAAAGATGTGGTAGTCTGTTTTTACAAAGACTTATGGCCTTGGCAACCCTAGAGGAGAGTTCTTCTGTGTCCTATAGGGTCGCTAGGAGTCAAAATTACTGGGTTTGGTTTATGGAGACTAGAAAGCGATGTACTAGTGTACACGCTACTACTATAGACAAAATCCTCTAAGTTTTCCTCCTCTACATTCTCCTCCTCCTTACATGGACCCCAGCTTCCGTCCAACAGGGTTAGGAGTCTCATGTATTCAGCTCAGTCATATTAACACAGAGGTATAATGTGGGGAGCAGCGTAGTGGTTATGTATTGGGCTGCAATCCTCAAGGTCAGCAGTTTGAAACTACCAGCTGCTCTGTGGGAGAAAGATGAGGCTTTCTGCTCACATAAATATTTACAGCCTTGGAAACCCTATACAGGGTCGCTATGAGTCGGAACCGACTCCACGGCACATAACTACCAACCCACCATAATGTGGGTAGGGGTCCTGGATGAGTGCAAATGGCTAAGCACTAAACTATTAACTCAAAGTTAGGTGGCTCAAACTCACCCAGAGGCATCTCAGAATAAAGGTCTGGTGATCGGCTTCTGAAAGGTCACCGGCCTGTAAAACTCCCTGGAGCATGGTTCTACTCGGACACATATGGGGGTCACCATTAGTGGGAATCTACTACCGAGCAACCTTTTGTTTGTTTGTTTTTAAATAAACATGGGTAAAGTAAATACACTTTCTGCATATTAGGAATCAATTTCAGGGGCTTACAACCCTTGGTTGTCCTTGTTCCAGTAAAACCAGTCCATAGCTAAATGGTCACTATAACCCTACTACCCAACTGGATATGGATATCCTATGTTGTTGCTAAGCGTCCTCGAGTTGGTCCCAACTCACAGTGCCCCTATATAGGGTTTCTGAGGAGCAGTTGGTGGGTTTGAACTAATGACTTTGTGGCCCACAGTCTAGTTCCCTGGAGTCATCCATCTCCCATGCAGGACAGTAAACCAGTCTGATACTTTGGTATTGTTAAAAAAGCGAAAGAAAAACTGCCCAGAAGACTTCCTTGAAGGAGTGTGCCATCTGTGAATCTCCTGCTTGAGGCAGTTCCAGGTGGCGGGATGTGAGGGAGGCAAATCTTATGACATTTAGACAAATCTGGCTGTGAGCCTGGTACCCAGGAGAGCACTCAGCAGGACAGCTGTTCTTTGCTTTCTGCATTGACATAGAGGTGTGTTCCTAAAACGTGGTGGGACAAGTGATCTACGAGGAGGAAATCAAATCATACTTTAAATGTTCCCTGGAAGACTGCTAGAGAAAGGGATTGGGGGAGCTTCCTTTTGTCATTATTTCTTAATTTATCGGTTTTACAATGTCAGGGCTCCTCACAGGCTGGCTGTTCCTCAGGCGCCCCCACCAAGGCAATGAGAAAGGATTCGGAATCAGCTTTGGCCTTTAGCAATGAGCAATTTCATATTCTGTAGCGCTCTGGCTTTCTCAGGAGGCCCTGGTTGGCACCAATGGTGAAGGGTTCACTCTTCAAACCCATTCAGAGGTGCCTCAGGGGCCAAGCCTGGCAACCGGATCCCTAAAGGTTGCAGCCATGAAAGGGCTATGGAGCAGTTCTGGTCTGTACACATGGGGCCACATGAGTCAGAACTGCCTTGACGATCCCCATCCTTCTTGCAATTTGGATTATTTAGAATGCCTACTGCAGGGGGCAATATGACTCAATCTAAAACCTAATTACCAATCCAACTCTAAGTGGTTGTTGTTCTTCTTATGGGTTTGCTGATGGGAAAGGTGGAAGGTGTCTGCTGACCACTCTGTCTCCAGACTTTTACGGGACTGATCTCTCACGACATTCAAGTCTCAACTCAAGTGTCCTTCCCCAAACAGCTCCTGGGGGCTGCCTAACCCTTCTACCGCTATAACTTCACTCTCAACTTTTCACCACTCCTTGACATTTCATTCTATATGTACTGGTGCACTGGACACCCTGGATGCAGCCAGTGGCTACTGTGCTTGGCAGTGAACTGAAAGGTAGGAGGCTTGAGTCCCCTCAGAGGCTCCTCAGAAGAAACCTCTGTCACTGAAACTGCTCTGGAGCATCATTCTACTCTGACACACACGTGGTCACCATGCGTTGGAGTTGACTCGCTGGTAACTGGTTCTTAGTGTATCAGCCCTCTTGTTTTCTCTCTGTGCTCTGGCCAGAAAATAATGACAAAGAACTTTTCTCAGTTGCCTGACACAGCTGTTGTTGTTATGTGCTGTGGAGTCAGTTCTGACTCATAGAGACCCCTGTACAGGGTTTCCGAGGCTGTAAATCTTTACGGGAGCAGAAAGTCACGTCTTTCTCCCGTGGAACAGCTGGTAGTTTTGAACTGCTAACCATGAGATTAACCAGCACAGTTCGTAACCACTAAGCTACCAGAGCTCCTTGTTGTTGTTGTTAAGTACCGTGGAGTCAGTTCTGACTCATAGTGACCCTGCACAGGGTTTCCGAGACTGTAAATCTTTATGGGAGCAAAACACCTCATCTTTCTCCCATGGAACAGCTGGTAGTTTCGAACTGTTGACCTTGAGGTTAGCAGCCCGATTCATAACCACTACGATACCAGAGCTCCTAAAACATTGCCTGAAAGACTAATTGAATCATTTGTTGTTGTTGTTAAGTGCCGTTAAGTTGGTTCTGACCTATATAGCAACCCGGTATGGTGTTGCCAAGGAGCAGCTGGTGAGCTTGAACCACCGACCGACCTTGAAGTTCAAACGACCTTGCAGTCTGACACATTAGCCCACAGCGCCACACCAGGACTCAACTGAATCATTTGGGTGAAGAATATACTTGATTTTCTTCCTCCTGAATTCTGTTACTACAAAACGAAAATCTTGATGGAAGCCCTTTTATAAAATCCAGGATCACTGCTTCAGAGAGAAACCTATTCCACAGTCAGTGGTGTTGACCCAATAATAATAAAGACAGGAAACCCACCCGTACCATTTGGCAAATTAGTATGTTCGCCCGATACACATTCAGAACACAAAGGCATAGTTCGTGGTTACCTGCCCCAGTGGTGGACACCAGCTTGGGCTTGCTGCGTGCGCCATCTCCTTTGGTGGTGTAGGCTGTCACAGTGAGGGAGTAGGATGTTTCAGGCTGGAGCCCAGAAATGATCATGTCCTGCAATGACACAATGAAATGACATGGACTGAAAAGACTCATGGGTGTCCTCCGGAGGGAAGTAACATCACGTCCATTCTGCGCACGTTCGCATGCTTAAACACTCCTGGCAGCCATGCCAAGCTGGAGACTTGCTGCTGTCTGGAGCTCATGCAACAGATGATCCGTCTGCAGACTGACACCTAAGTGAGCTCGTCAGCCATCTTAGGGGTAGTGGTGAAAATGGAAATCTGGAGCCAGACTTAGAGAATTCTTGATTTTAAACTGGCTTTGCTTGGTCATCCAAAGCAAGAGCCCTTATTCCTCTCTGCCTCAGTTTTACTCCAGAAAGTTTTAATCATAATAAGACTTTCTAGAGTCCTTGGGGGCGCTAAAGGAGGTAAATCAGGTGAACGCTTAGAGCAAGTGAGCCCTTTAGAAATGTCCTGTTAGAATTCTAAGGCAGAAGTTCTCTCCCTGCATTTGCTGGCGAACAGGCTGGCAATGAGACAGATTTCCCTGTAGTCTCATCGATCACTGTGTATGTATTTTGCCAAATACCTGTTGTACCTCGATACTTAGAGACATTTCCTAGAACTCTGGTACCTATTACTTGTTAACTACAGAGGTTAAGAACTAAAATCATGACACCTCTAGAAAAATTTTCTTGTAGTTTATAGAGCTGGTTGTTAAACAAAGGGGTATAATGGGACGTGGGTTCTAGCATATCACTGACACATAGTCAACTAATTAAAAAACTTGAAATGTACAAACTCTTGGTTTTCTATTAGGACAGACCCTAATTGAGATGGTTTGAAGAACAGAAGATCCTTGAACTAGTTCTTCAAACTCTAGGTTGTAGGATTCTTTAGGGTCCTGGTTGTTAAACTGTTCTAGGCATTGTCTTTATAGTTACACACACACAGAGCAATGCAAAGTCCTTGCTGATTTTTGTTATAACAATGTTTCTAATAAATAGAACATGGACACATGGAAGAAAATATATCATGCCATTGTCTTCCAAACCAGAGGACAATTGAATACATGTGAGTGCTAAAGGAGAAACTCAGATTGGTGAAGTACAGGGCTCTTCTGTGCAGGGTTGTAATGGGCACCATGGAACTCCACTGTTGAATCTGATCCCAAATGTCATCACCCCTGACAATATACTTTTCTCAAAATAATAGTAATATCACTGATGTGGAAATTCAAGCATTTCAAATACTATCCTGAAGAGCCAAAGGACTATTCTTTCTCCCAGAGGAAAGGATTACATTTAGGAGAGAGAATTTCTTTTCAGCAATTTGGAATGGTTTCACTGACAACAAATAGAGACAACAAATACCATGAGTGGCTTTGTAAACTATGGTTAGACACATGGGCCATTCCAATTATTACCATGGGTAAATTCCAACATCATTCCTTCTAAGGCCCCTCAAACATGCCATAAGACAGGAGGGAAAACAAGCAAGGTACAATCTGTCACTCAACAATGTTGCAAGGAGTATACCCACTTTGAGTCTTAGTCTCTCATTATAAAACTGGAGGCCACCACATGGGATCATCCCTGTGCACTTCTTACTTAGGATGACATAAGTAACACAGTTTTCATTGGTTAAGTAATCTACTGGGGTATAATCTTTGTTGGGTCCAGCTCTACCAGCCTTATCAGATCAAGTCTTAGGCTCCATTCCCTGCTTTCATCAGTGAGTACACAATCTTGGAGCTTTCAGTATCCTCTGTGTGGTGGCATGTCTGATGTCTTGGCTTCAGTGCCTCATTCCCCTTGTTTCCTCTGTCACCTCTGTTTCACCTCTTGCCCCTGCCTGCTGACTGTAGGCAGTTCCTGAGGTTTAACACTAGTTAAAGATCTGCTGTGCTCCTCTCTAGTCTGGGGGGCTGGGGAGGAATAGCATTCATTCCCAAAGTTTAAAGAAGTCTATCTTCCTATCTCCTAAATGCATCTTTACCATTTACTTCCCACCTGTGTTCCAGGGGCATGTATATTGTAAGTATCCTTGGGAAGTTTATCTTCCCATTCTTCCCCCACTGAGCTACTCTCTGCTTCTAGACATGACCCATTCAATTTCACTCAAGTCTTCACAGGTGTCTGATGAACTGCCATGTCTAATCAGATTGAATTAGGGGCAGAATGATGTTCTATTCTGCACTGAATATGTAAAACCTGGATGGATTAGGATTCATGAGCACCCACATCAAACAAATGGTATCTCCAGTCTGTGACACATCCACTTTAAGCAGACCCCTATAACTGTGTCACAAGACAGAGTTAGTAACAGCCATCAAAAAAAAAAAAAAAAAAAGCACAAGCCCTTGCCATTCCTTAAGTAATCAACGACACCATGCCACTTTCTCAAAACAACAAGCAAAAAAAAAAAAAATGTGTCACATAGTGAAGATCATTTTTAAATATTTGGTTAGTTCATGCATCCGAGCAAACTGGGATATTGTATCACAAATAAGTGAACGAAGAGGATCAGAAAACACAAGCATATGTCATCCGGTTTGGGTCAAACAATCAAGAGCTACTCACATGATCGGTAGTATCATCAAATTCCCACTGATTGAGATTAAGGAGATTTGGGGGGCAAGGAGAAACAAAATAAAAAGAAATGAAGAGAAATTTGTAGCCTCTAAGAAGGCGGTGTCACATTAACATTAAAAAAATAAAAGAAACAACTGAAGCTGAGGGTATAAGAAATACCAAAGAGTATGTGTAAGTGTGTCATGCTATGTTGTACAATTCCCCACCCCCAACTGGGAGACCAAAAGTAAACATGCTCTGGGGTATTTATCACTAAAACGTGTGTGTGTGTGTGTGTGCATGTGGGGTGTGGGAGTGTGTTCTTGGAGTCCTGGTCTGGCAATGCAGGATACTCACTGGATCACTAATCATAAGTTCAGTAGTTCAAGCCTACCAGCTGCTCCTTGGAAATCTTATGCAGTGTTACTATGACTCAGAACCAAAATGAAGGCACATAACAATAACATATATATGCGGTTGTTATTGAGTGCTGTTGAGTTGATTTCGACTCAAAGCAACCCTGTAGAGGGGTTTCCAATCAGTGGCTGATGAGTTTGAACTGCTGACCTTGCAGCTGAAATCGACTTGCAGTTCAGTGCTTATCCACACCAGGATTCTACAACATACATGTAGATGTATGTAATTAATGTTGTGGTTCATTCTAGTGAACCAATAAAGAATAGCAGAAAGTGAATCATTCTAATTGTACACTGCTTTTTGACATTCATTTGACTTCTTTCTTAGGATACGAAATTAATTCAAGTCACCTATTTAGATTAATATGTCTCATTAGTTTTGGAATCTTATAGTCCCAATAAAGTCCTGTGAGATTTAATAAAATTTCAATGAACAGTCAAAAGAGAATATATGAGAAGGGCAGGAAAAACACACCAGGAAAATCAGCAATTAATAAAGAAATGCCAAATCAGAAAAAGTTTTTTTTTTGTAAAAAGATTAAATTTACATTTACAGCATTTGGTACCATATAACTCCATTAACTACCAAATTTGATCATAAAAATGGAGACAAGATTGTAGTTCTGTATTGTGTAACTTAAAATATCCAAGAACCAAATACAGACATCAAAGCATTACAAATATACTGAGTTATTTTTTTTTTATAACTGCCAATGTAAAACAAAATAGAAATCTCACCAACAATGACTTGAGTAATTTTACAGTATGAGTATTCTCTGTTTTGCCCCACCAAATTTCGTACTACCAAAATGTATTTGGTAGTACAAAATAAATTCTTCTAAGAATCAAGGCAGTGGCCACTTCATATGCTGAAGAAACAGGAGGGATTTCCACTTAAATTCACAGAAATGGCCTCCACACCAAATCCTCACAACTGGATCAGGGTAGGGAAGTGAGAAGCGAAGGAACACTGGTAGCTTAGTAATTAGGAGCTGAACTGCTACCCATGAGGAGGTCAAGTCATAAAGGATTTTTAGGGTAGACACTGACCACCTCAGAAACCCTATGTTGTTAAGTGCAGATGAGTCAGTTCCGGCCCATAGTGATGCTGTATAGGGTTTCCAAGAGACAACTGCTGAGCTTGAAGTGTCGACCGACCGTAAGGTTCAAACCGACGTTGTAGTCCAGCGCATTAACCCACAGCGCCACACCAGGACTCCATACAGGGTCTCTACGTGTCGGAACTGATTCCACAACACATAACCACTACTGCCACCAGGTGAGACATGAATCCAAATTCTTCTAGTGAAAATGCTTCAGATACCACTGAAGCAAACATAAGCACTCTCAGGATTCAGTTACATGAAGACTGGAGTAAAGGCTTTCTACAGGGACCCAGTAATTTTGTCCTCTAATTGGCAGATTGTTGTTGTTGTTGTGTGCCGTGGAGTCGGTTCTGACCCATAGCGACCCTGTACAGGGTTTCCGAGGCTGTAAATCTTTATGGGAGCAGAAAGCCTCATCTTTCTCCTGCAGAACAGCTGGTAGTTTCGAACT
>NW_006408574.1:14442197-14443757 GCF_000296735.1 Chrysochloris asiatica
TAAATCTTTGTGGGAGCAGAAAAGCCTCATCTTTCTCCTGCAGAACAGCTGGTAGTTTCGAACTGCTGACCTTGAGGCTCGCAGCCCGATTCTTAACCACTATGCTACCAGAGCTCCTAACTGGCAGATATAAGAATGCAAATCTTGGCTCCCAGGTGTCATAGTTTTCATGTGGTTCATAATCTTTTTTCACTTTGACACAAAGCAAGGGCATTTCATTTGCAATCAATTTACAGTTTTAGAAGCCACCTCCTTTTCTCCTTTTCCCAGTCATCAATTATCTGGGAAACAATACACTCCAGTATTGGTTCTCCCCATGCCATGGGCACGGCACAGGCACACGTAAGCTCCTTCCCGGGTTATATAGGTTCATCAGCTTCTGTAAATCCGAATCCTTCATTTTTCCGTCCCGGGAAATGTGTGGAATACAAATGGATTTATTTTGAGACCACCCTTAAATCACCTCTAATTTATGACAAAAAATGTTAAATTGCCAATGCTCTGTTTTAAACAACTGATTACAAAACAAAACCAGGACACCATGGCAGGAAAACACTACCCTAGGGGCAGCAGAATTTCCCAGATAGTCCAATACTCATTTCATACTTTTTAAAATTTAGCTCAACGTGGGGAATTACATTGAATGTTGGGGAGACCCTACATTTTATTGTTATTATTATCACTCTCATTTTTGGGGACATCAAATATGGAACTTGTTAAGGAGGTACTACCAAAAGCACTGAGCACCTGTCCTCAGAGGATCAGTTCTTCAGTGAGTGATGTCAGATTTTTAGAAATTAAATCAACCTAGTTCCAAGCAATTTAAACACGTTCAGAAGCAGATCCTATCAGCCTAGGGTTCTTTTGTCTACTTCGATGAAATCAACCCATATTTTTGAAGTTGGAAACGCAAACTTAGATACAGCTATAGAGCATTGAGTATCTGTCTTTTTTAGATACTCCATCAGACTCAAGTCATTTCATTACCATTCACTCCATTGCTTGAGGGGAACACCAATTAAGAAGATAATGCACATCAATATGGTGTACAAACTAACATAAATGGGAATTTTGCACAGGGCTTTAAGAATGTCAGACATTTTAAACTGGGTACATTTCAAGAGATGGATTAAGTAAGATCAATGCATCATATAAAACTAGAGCTGGACAATCTGAGGGGCTTACCTGTGCATCAGCCAGCATGACGTCCTTCAGCATGGGCTGGCCCTTGGGCTCACCATTTTCCATCCTCACGTAATGCACCTGGTATCCTCTTATCTGGCCATGCTGTTTATTGGGCACAGGTGAGCGCCATGAGACTTTAACAGATGTTGAGTTGACAGCCTCTACCTCGACTTTGCGAGGAGGACCACTAGGAACTGGAACAACATCATTGGATAAGAGAAAATTATAGGCACTTGTCCCGGAGAAACAAAATAAAAAGAAATGAAGAGAAATTTGTAGTCTCTAAGAAGGCGGTGTCACATTAACATTAAAAAAATAAAAGAAACAACTGAAGCTGAGGGTATAAGAAATACCAAAGAGTATGTGTAAGTGTGT
>NW_006408574.1:14443857-14449131 GCF_000296735.1 Chrysochloris asiatica
AAAAAAAAATGGAAGAAAAAAAGAGTATCAGAGAAATAGAAAAAACATGTAAAAATGTACAAAAGCCAAGGAAGATGCTTTGAAATTCAAAGCATTAAAGCACAAAGAGGTATAGCATTGAAATAATAACAAAAACTGGTTGTTGATTGTTGTGTGTGTGTTTTTTAAAGGTTTGTTTTTTTATAGCAGAATAAAAAGATGCTTGATTATATAGAATGTCTTCTCTCTTTTTTTCTCATGTCAAAGGTATTCCATACAATAGATGCCAAAAACTGAATGCTGAGCATCAGTGTCTCTAAAATACGCCAGAAAAAAGGTAATAAGAAGGCGGCAATTTTGAAAAGTTCGCTCCAAAATTCAAGAAAAGGAAGTGACCACCAAAAGCCACGAGAAACATAGAAGACGTTAGTTGGAGGTACAGACAAAGAGCTGGTTTGCAAGGCCATAGTAATAAACTGTTCTTTTAAAAGGAAGCAAATGACTGTGTTTGAGATTGAAAATTAAAAACAAAAACTAAAAAAAGCCCAGGTCGTAGCAAAGACAGGTCTTTGGCAAAAATATTGAAGAAAGAGCAATGCTGGGTCAAAAATATGAGCAGAGAAAAAATGGAGACCGGCTAGCCTATGGCAAGACTGTGTGTCAGAGGGTGCAAGCTGACGTAGCAGAGGAAACATACCATCTTCATCGGTTCGAATCAACATGGATAAGCTCTCAGGGCCAGGGCCAACATCCGTGTGGGCTGTCACAGTGATCCGGTATTCAGTCCATTTTTCCAGCTGTTCCAAAAGGTATTGGGTAGTGTCCGGAGGAATTCCCAAAATCTCATGAGGTTTGTCATCTTCCCCATCCACGGCGGTATACTTGATGGAGTATTCGGTGATAATGCCATTCTGATTTTCCACGGGCGGTGGTTGCCAACTTACCAAAATGCTAGTGGAACTTGGGCTGGTGCAAGTAATGTCTTGCGGAGGAGCGGACGGCTCTTATTTTGGTAGTGAGTTAAAGGAGGATTTGAGTGAAAGGACAGGAGTGGGTGGGGGAAAAAACAAAACAAAATGATAAAACAAAAGAAAAGGCGAAAATAAATAAATGAACAAAGAAGGGCAGCAAAACAAAAACTAAGACTTTGAAACATAAAAAAAAAACTTTAGATACATTTGTGGACCTTGGCTTAGTCACATGAATAAACCAAAAACATGAATAAATGAACCAAAATAAATGTTAAATAATGAGTGGGGGGAAAAGTGAGAAAATGAAATCTCAAGATAAATGGCGCCTCAAATAAAATTACCTACCTGTGGTTTACATTCTTCTTCTAAAACAATCTCTCAGTATCTCCCTCCCACTCAACTATACTGACTACCCAACTTCATGAAAGCCGCAAAGAGGTCAAGTTTTATGATTCAACACTTGGAAGATGCTTCACACATGTTGTTCCGAGTCGCAACAGCTACGTTCTAGAATGAGGACGATTCATACAGTGTTCATTTGCAAAGAGTTCTTAACTGTGGAATGTTGCAGTCACTGCAAAGTTCCAATTTTTTAAAATAACAGCAAAACAAATCAAAACCCCAAAAATCAAACAAGGTTTCACTCTAACTTTCTGAAACCCTGCGTCGTTCTGACCGGTTCTAATGAGACATGTTAGCCTTACGTGAAATGTAGCCCGTATACAGTGAGCATGCAGAATCAACAGAGATTTAAAATGCAGAGTCCGAGGTTTACCTACCGAGGGTAACGGCAGGCTTGTGGATTCTGACTGTAACTTGTACTTACCCTACGTCAGCTTTCAGCTGTTTTATTATAACTCTTCTGGACACACCATTGCTAGTGAAAAATTAGAGCCCACCAGCAAATTTTGGTAAAAGTCAATTGCCATCATCTATCCCTTATAAAAGGTCAACAACACAGCCATTCAAAAGAATTGTTTAACACAAACAAATGAACAACAACAACAAAAACAACCATGCTGAGAATCATCTAGAAAGATAGGACATATGCGCAAATGCTGTTTCACTTTGTACAAATGCAATAGGGTTTATATATGATTTAAAAGCTGTAGTTTCTTACTGCCCATTTAAAAATAAACCAGTTACCTTCCATACAGTTAACCAAATATATTATTATTTAGGAAAAAACAAACTAGAAGGCAATAAAGAACAATGTAGCTAGCTAGCATTGTAAATTGTTTTTAAAGTTGACAATAAATGCTCATGAAGGGGAACAAACAAGTTAAATTAGATATACGGATAGATACAGAGAGAGAGAGAGAGAAAGATAGATATTTCTTTTTATAATAATCTACATGGCAGAAGAGTGATATACACTTAGTTCTTCTCATTCAAATGTTTAATTTGGGAATTCCCTTCAACTTTCTGGAATTAATACTATGGAGTAACAGGTTTAGTAACTGTTTAGAGGATTACCAGTCTTCCCTGATTTCCCTGCCTTGTGGTCATCCTTGTAGTAAATTAAAAGGAAGACCACTCTAAGCCAACAAGAAAGAAATCCCCATAGGGCAGCCTTGTCAGTTTAGAATGAGATTTGCAAAATCACTAGTATATCATTATTATGGATTCTGCTAGAGGTTCTTTTATCTCAAATTATAAGGCAATTTGATATGCATTCTCAGTGTTCATAATAAATTCAGTTGCTTATGTAACAGCAAGGACTCATTTGTAATTCTTTTAAAACACCTGATTTGGTTTTCACTGAATTGCTACTTTCAGACCCCTAATTCTGCAGGAATGCATTCAACAATGTCTGGAACTTTTACTCTGGTAAAATAAAGAGCAGATGAGTTTTAATGTGGTTAACAAAAGCCCATAAAGAGCTCTGGTAGCGTAGTGGGTACGAGTCAGGCTGCTAACCTCAAGATCAGCAGTTTGAAGCTACCAGCCATTCTGCAGGAGAAAGATGAGGCTTTCTGCTCCCGTAAAGATTTACAGCCTCAGAAACCCTGTACAGGGTCGCTATGAGTCGGACCCGACTCCACGGCACATAACAACAACAACAACAACGATTTATAACTTCAGAAACCCTACACAGGGTCACTATGAGTTGGAACCAACTCCACGGCACAGTACCACTACCACCACCATCAAAGCCTATCCTATCTGTATGTATTCATATGTATTATGTAGGATTAGTGAGGTTCATAAGCCATGAAAAAATATACTGAAGCATGTCACATTTAAATTTAATTAAATGCCTGATTTTAAGAAATGATCTTCTATAGTATCACTTCTTAGCCTGCCTGGGATTCTAAGCAGACATACGGCAATTGCATTAATTTATATGCTTCAGTTTTAAAGGAAAGTACATTTTATAGGAATAAACTATAATCATGAATAGATTAAGCAACAGAATCCTAATAATTTTCACATGAATAACTTTTTTTTTAAAGAAGTGGAACTATGAATTTTCTCATTAAAAAATCCTGAAACATTTCCAGCTTCTCTCTAAATTGATAGTATCTGACTTATGTTAAAAGAACCTCATTTCAGAAAAGGATGTAAATGTCACAGGTTTAAAGAGTCCTGTTGTAGTGCTGTACAATAAGCTAACTGCAAAGTTGGTGGTTCAAATACATCATCTGCTCTTTGGAAACCACATACAGGGTCACTATGAGTAAGAACTGACTCGACAGCACTTAACAACATCAGTTGAATGCATTCATATTTATATATAAAACTACACGTCACTAGGTTAAAAAGCATAAAGTATCCCACAACAAAATTGAAGGAAATAATGCCATAAAACTCTTCAATGCAAAGTAAATGGTTATTCAATAGACGAATTGTAAAACCTTAATAATAAAGAGCCAACACCAGCATTATAAATGACCAAAGTTTCATTCAAAAACAACCTTCCCTATAGCACTTTACACAAACCATCTGCTTTGGCTACAATGAGCCCCGGCTGTGATAAGCACAACTGGCTCTCTAGGAAAACAGTTCCAAAAAGCAACTGACCCCAGTGAAACAAAACACAATTTTGGATTGCAAATCTCCATCACAATTTTGGATTGCAATTCTGATTATTCCATTATTTCTAAGTTTGCCCCAACACAGATTTTCTGTGAATGTTCTAAATTTTCACACGGATTACTTTCAGAGCTAATAACCAATCACAAGAACTAAGTTGTTCTCTGAGTAGGAACAAACAGGCAAAATCAAGGCTGGTGGCTTGGTTTGTAAACTTACATTCGGTATCCTTTAAAAGATAAACATTTTGGCTACCTTTTTTAGTTGGTTGAGCTCCCTTCTAATTATTTTGTGGTTTTCCCAACCTGAGTTTTGCTTTACAAACTTATAATTTCTCAAAGGGGGCTGGATCTACCTCCTTTCATTTGTTTCTCTCCTGGAGGTCTTCTAGCATCTCTGAAAACCTTCTTGTTTAGAAAGCAAAAGAAGGGGGTCTATCCCTTGGATCAACTGTGAAATCAACATAGGTCATGGTTAGACTCTCAGCTCCAGCCTCGGATGCTTATGAGCCTAGAGATCAGCGATCCACGCATATTAGTAGGTTTGCTTTCAGGGGAGAGGGTGTGACAACTGGCAATGACCTCAACTGAAAGAGAGGGCAAGAAATAAACAAAGAGGTACACCTACTTGACTGCATGGTTCTAGCTGATATTTCAGCCGTAGAAGCGCCCAGGCCTTGAGGAGAGCGGGCAGCCAGACGGAAATAGTACAAGCTGTTTGGTTTCAGCCCCTGCAGCCGATAAGATGTCCCTGGTTCAATGGTAATTCGTTGCTGTGAGTAAGACATAAGAGCACTCGGTCAGCCTCATGAAGATCCATGAAAACTATGCTTTCTTTATTATCCCACTGCCTGGCATTGTAACGGCATCTGATATATCACAAACCAATCAACAAGGAGTATTAAGGACACTCTTAGGGGAATTATACCATTCAAGATATCCACATTGAAAAGTCAAGTGTTTTAAAAATAGTAAGGCAACTGGGAACCAGAAAAAAAAGTGGTATTTCTGAGAGGTTGACATGGTAATTCAAAGGATTGAGATTAGAGGGAAAATTCCCCAAGGCACGGGTGTTGCTGCCTGAGTCCTCAATAGAAGTTGTCACCTGCCTAAGTTCAGGGAGTGTGCCCAGCATGTGGAACTTCAATGGCTGAGTAAATGGCTAGTTCATCTCCTATGACTCTCTGCAGTTTAAACTGAGATACAATACAGACCCTGATGAGCAAGAGGAGCTACTATCGTAAACCCCACAAAAGATGCAACTTGTCAATGTTGTTGTTGTTGTTAGG
>NW_006408574.1:14449586-14457835 GCF_000296735.1 Chrysochloris asiatica
TTGACAGAAACCTGTCAAAGGTGGAAAGCAGGTAACACCTACATTCCCTAGAGTTCCAGTTCTCACAGATTTCAATGGAGAATTCTTGTTGTTGTTGGTAAGTATCGTGGAGTTGGTTCCGACTCATAGTGCCCCTGCACAAGGTTTCCAAGATTGCAAATCTTTACGGGAGCAGAAAGCCTCACCTTTCTCCCCACAGAACAGCTGGTAGTTTCGAACTGCAGACCTTGAGGTTAGCAGCCCGATTTGTAACCACTACGCTACCAGAGCTCCTTACTGGAGAATCTTAGGAGGACATAAAAGAGACACAAAACTGCCCAAAGGTGGCCGGGATAAAAGTGAGATGTTATTCGCTGACAAAAGCTGGGGTAATATATATGAAACCTAGTCATTACTCTAGGTTGATTTAAAGTCATTTTTAAACTTTCTTCTTTCATGAATAGAGAACTCTCAGCTAGGGAAAAAAAAAAAATCACACTTTTTTTTTTCTATAACTTTTAACATCATAAAGGGTGTTTTGAAATGAGATTTCTTTAATCAAATGCTGTCACTTGTACTTTTCAAAGCTTGGAATTTGCCTTTGCGTTCTAGCAAAAATACAGCTGTCTGGGGTAATCAATTTCAGATTAAATGTTAATTTGTAGTAAACCATAAAATATCAGCATATATGTAATCTAGTAACAGCATAAATAATTTTAAGCCATATATATATATATATATTTTACATCAAATGCTGTTCACACAAAGAGAAATCAGTCAAGGAGAATTCAAATATAAAACACCCCTAAGGGTGTTCTAGCTTGCAAATGCAAACTATTTTTAAAAGTCCAGATTTACCAACAATAAGAAAAAATAACAGTAGGGATTCCATAATTAAGCAATCATAAAGCCAACATCTGTATGCTGAACAAATACTCCCCCAAATCCCAACTACAGAAAAAGAACATGGCGTCTGAATTAGAGAAACACTCATTAACAACTTGTGATAAGCAGATGACACAATCTTCCATGCTGGAAGTGAAGAGGATATGCAGCATACAAGGATAAAGATAAAAGATGGAGGCCTTTAGCATGGACGATACTTCGATATAAAAGAAAACAAAAGTCCAACTGGACCAATAAGCAACATCATCATAAATGAAGAGAAGACTGATGTCTTCAGAATTTTCACCTTATTGGTGCCACAATCCAAATCCATGGAAACAGCAGTCAAGAAATAAAAGGATGCACTGCAGAGGGTGTATTTGTGTGCGCAAATGAGTTCTTAAAAATGCTAACTAGCAAAGGTGTCACTTTGAGGGGTATGTTGCACCTGACTCAACCATGGTATTTTAATCACCTCAAAGGCATGTGAACGCTGGACAATGAATAAGGAAGACAGAAAGACTGATTCGAATTTGAATTATGGTATTGGCAAAGAATATGGAATATACCATGGTATGGCAGAAGAACAAACTAATCTGTGTTGGACGAAGTACAGCCAGAATGCTCCTTAGAAGCCAGGATGGCCAGACTTTATTTCTTGTACTTTAGACATGTTACCAGAAGGGACCAGTTCCTAGAGAAGGTCATCGTGTTTGACAGAGCGTCAAGAGAAGAAAAGGACAAGTCTTAATGACATGAGCTTGTGGTTCCAACAATGGGCTCAAACACAACAATGATTGTGAGATTAGCCGAGGACCAGGCAGTGGTTCATTCAGTTGTACACAGGTTTGCTATGAGTTGGAACCAACTAGACAGCACTTAACAACAAAGCCAGCAAGCATCTATGCTTGCCTTTCTCCCAAAGGATTATTCTTCTACTTTATTCATATACATACACACATGTATTTAACTTTGGTTATTGTTGTTGTTGTTGTTGTTGTCAGGTGCCATCGAGTCAGAACCAATTCATAGTGACCCCATGCACAGCAGAACAAAACAATGTCCGATCCTGGGCTAACCTCACTACCGCCGCCACACTTGACGCTATCAATGATGTCACCTGGCTGATCCATCTCGTTGGGGGTCTTCCTCTTCTTCTCTGACCCTCCACCTTACCCAGCATGACATCCTGCTCCAGCAACTGTTCTCTCCGAACAATGTGTCCAAAGTATGAGAGACGAAGTCTAGCCATCTTGGCCTCCAAGGAGCACTCTGGTTGCACTTCTTCCAAAACAGATCTATTGGTTCTTTTGGCAGTCCACGACACTTGCAGTATTCTCCTCCAACACCACAACTTAACCCCCACCCAAATTTGGTGGTAACGAGGATTTAAACCAGGCATTGAAAATCCAATGGAGTACAGTTCTACTCTGACACACATGGGGTCACCATGAGTTAACATGAAATTGATGACAATTGGCTTAAAACACCAACAGATCAAGTTGTTAAGAGGCACACTTTAGGTGCATCTCGATTATATAATTTAGATAATTTTATATAATTTGAATAATTTATATTGACTTTGATGAATACATCAAAAACACTGTATTGAAAACTTGTTCTTCAGAGATTCTGCTCAATTCAAACAGATGTAATGAAATACACATTTAAAAGAACATAGTAATTTATAACTGAATTCATAATTATGCATGACACATTAGTTCATAATAATTGATTCAGTATTTGTGTTTTTAAAAGGTAAACAATGCCAAGTTCCTTTGGTTAGTTACTGGTTGCCCTTGAGTTGATTCTGATTCATAGTTTTTGTTGCTGTTGTTAAGTGTCATCAAGAGGGCTCCTATTTACAGCGACCCTGTATAGAGTTTCCAAGGCTTTAAATCTTTGTGGGAGCAGAAAAGCCTCATCTTTCTCCCACAGAGTGGCTGGTGGGCTCAAACCATGGACCTTGTGGTTCAAAGTCCAATGTTTATCGTTTGAAGCCACCACACTCCCTGATTCATAATTGTTGTTGTTAAGTGCCACGAAGTTGGGTCTGACTCTTAGAGAGTCCATATAGCATTACTGAGGAGCAGCTGGTCAGTTTGAACTGCTGACCTTGTGGTTCAAACCACCCTTGCGATCTAGTGCTTATCCTGTGGTGTCAAAACCCCATGAATGTAGAGTAGAGCTGTGTCTCATAGGATTTTCAAGGCTGTGAGTTTCTAGAAGCAGATCCTCAGGACCACCCTCTAAGGTGCCTCTGGGAGGCTTTACACTGTCACCTTTTAGCTAATAGTCCTTAACTACTAGTGCCACACCCAAGGACTCCAAAAGAATGTTAAGAGGTCCAGTAAAATGACTTGTGTGGATTGAGTTTTCACATACAATTACACTAAGTTTTTCTCGTAATGGTCCCCATTGGATTTCAGAATAGTTCAAGGAATAGATCCATTACTATTATATATCCATCCCCATCCTGAAAACGTTGTATGTGTGCTAATACCAATTTCTACCATCTGTTCAAAATGCTCTCTAGGGGCGGTGTATCCTATCGGATAATAACTACCTAGATTTAAATTCCAGCTCTACCACACAGTCGGGTAATACTATGAGAACTGGGGCCAATTAAATTTTTTTCATGTATCCATTCTGTTATATGTGAAATGGACTGAAAATAGTGGCTAACGCATAGTATTATTGAGAGGATTCATGAGTTAATAGTGTGGTGCAGTAAGATAAGCACTGGACTGTGAACCACAAGACCGGAAGTTCAAACCCACCAGCTGGTCCACAGAAACCCTACACAGGGTCGCTATGAGTCAGAACCAATTAGATGGCACTTAACAACAACAACTTAGAAACCCTAAAATTGCCTGGTGATACATATGTGTAAAGAATGTTGTTACATTATTAACCTTCTTTTCCCTAAGATTACCAATTGTCACACCTTCTATAATATACTGTGATCCTGTTTGCATAGCATATTCAAACTTTTCTCATGGTGAGATCAAATACTTCTCAGCAGTTAAATAATATTTGCTTGGAGGCCTCCTTCTCCGAAGCCAATCTTAATAAAGGATAAGCAGGGTACGCTGGAAGAATGAGGTTGATGGTTCAAACTAACCAGCTGCTATTCGGAAAACGTATACAGGGTTGCTATGAGTCAGAATTGACTGCATGGCACTTAACAACAACAGCAAAGTCTTTTATTAGCATACTGAGCTCATCTGTCACGTGCCTTCATGGTGACTTCCAGACTTTATTAATGCAGAAGAGAAATACTGGAAGTGCAAAAGCCACAGGTTTTGTTTCCTTCTTAAAATTTCCTATTCCTCTACAAGGGAGTGTGGTGGCTCCATACAATAAGCATTGGACTGCAGACTGAGAACCACAAAGTCTGCAGCTGGAGGCCACCAGCCACTCTGTGGGAGAAAGGTGAGGCTTTCTGCTCCCTCAGAGATTTAAAAGCTTTGGAAACCAGATACAGGGTTGCTAGGAGTCAGAACAGACTTGAAGGCACTAACAACAAAAATTCTCTGAAGCCTGAATTCAAAGGAATATTCCAGAAAGGCCAACAGTTGCTTTTCTGTGTGTGTGCCCACCCTCCTGCTATCTGCACCCCCACCACACACACAAAGCTCCAAATAACATTTTGTGATTTTGTGGGTTTTTTGGTCAAGTTCCTATTTTGATTAGCAGCTCCTTTCCATTAAGGTGCTCAGTAGGTTGCTGACCTTTTACTAGAACATGGAAGAGTGAGAGAAGCGTCCTTAGGGAGCCCTAGTGGTACAAAGGCTAAGCACTCAGTGATTAACTCAAAGGTTGGCAGTTCTAATCCACCAGTGACTCATCAGGAGGAAAACCCTGCAATCTGCTCTCTAGGGCACTTCTACTTGGTCATATGACTTTACAATGGGTCAACAGCAACTTGATGGCAAATGACAACAACAACAACAGAAGTCATGCCCCAGGACAGAACTGACAATGAAGACGAGAAGCACAGTCCTACCTCTTCTCCATGTTCCCCATCTTTGTAGACCAGCTCGTAGTTGGCAATGGTGTCTGAGCGCGGAGGTGTCCAAGAAAGCAAAATGCTTGTTTCTGATTCAGGTTCTGCTTTGAAGTTTAGTGGCTGTCCTGGTACTGAAAACAGGAAGGCAAAGGATTGAGCTCACTCACACCAGGCACACTCATACATTTTTCCTTTGAGTGTATCCATTCAATCCTCTTTCAAAAGGTGTTCACATGCGTCCGATGATGGACAGCCTGGTGCGGTACGCTGTCCAATTTAACCTCTGAGTAGAATGTATAGTCTTCTTCTAGGGCTAAGAATAACATTCTGAACACTGCCCTGGTCCTTGAGTCGTCCATCACTAGTACATGACCAAGTAGAGTTAAAAACAATCACATGTATCAGTTTCTGAATTCAAGTTTCAGTATAATAAGCTTATTGACTTCATAACGTTATGAAGAATACATGAGATGTCTTATATGATGCACATGGAATGCTGCCTAAAATATAACAAGTGCTAAATAAATATTAGCCATGGCTGTATTATAACAGATGGGAACTGATTCTTAAGCACTGTATGTACCTTTCAAAAATATTTCCAATTGAGTTTATATATTTTTGCCCTTTACTCCTTTAAAAGAACTCAGAGACAACCAGAATCACCTAGCATTCTTTCTTATCAATGCATATTTTGAAAAGGAAGTAAAAGCAAAATAATAATTTAAAAATAATTAATATTAACTCCTAAATGACCTTAAATTATGTAACATACAAAACCTATTAAGATATACTTAATAATAATTGGTTGTAAAGGAGCTCTGGTAGTGTACTTGTTACGAATTGGGCTGTGAACCTCAGGGTCAGCAGTTCGAAACTACCAGCTGTTCCATGGGAGAAAGATGAGGCTTTCTGCTCTCGTAAAGATTTACAGCCTCAGAAACCCTGTACAGGTTCACTATGAGTCAGAACTGACTCCACGGCACATAACAAGAGTAATTAAGATATAATATTGTCCCAAATAGGACTGAAGCAAATACTACTCTGATTAAAGTGTGTACAGATATAATTATTATCAGAAATATGGTTAACTCATAATACAGGTCATCAACAATACTCATTCCTATTGGCTTAATCCACAGAAAAGACAATCTGGAGGACTCGGGTTTAGTAAAAAAAAAAAAAAAATTACTCCAATATTGTTTTATCAATCCCAAATTCTAGCCAATAACTAATTTCTTAGTTGTCTTTTATCCATTACGCACAAGGCTGATGCTGGCATTTTGGCATCTAAAGCTATTGTCCATTGCTCCTAGACCATGTCTGCCCTGGCGGTGTACATCCATGACTTTTTGGTTGTTAGTCAGTATCATCATGATTGCTGACATTTGGCACATCTCAATGTGTTATGTCTGAATATCCATCCATAATCCCAGAAGTTAACAAGAGAATCTCATGTATATTCAGTAGTGAACTAGAACAGCAATAATTCACATCAGAATAGAAAGACCATCCACAGGGTGTCTATGGTAATTTACACATGAACACATAAAACGGATCTAGGACCTCGTAATTTTATTCAACTTATTCTCTTTTTAAACTGTTGGTTCCTTTTATATTAAATGTATAGAATAGGGAAATCAGTAGAGCCAGTGAGAAGATCAGTATTTGTCCAGGTGTAAGAGGAATAAGAAGGACTGGAAGATGATAGCTAAAGGGTATATGTTTTCTTTTTCAGGTGATGAAAATGTTCTATACTTGATTATGGTGATGACTGCACAACTCTGAATATGCTAAGCACCACTGCATTGTACACTCTAAATAAGTGACTTGAATAGCATGTGAATTAAATCTCAGTAAGGCTGTAGGCAGATGCACTCAGGTGGAGCTCCTCAAATGGTCTGCAGCATGGCTAGGTCATTCAATATCAAGCCCAGAATTCTCAGACCATCTTAGGGAAAAGCTGTTCAGGACTTCCTTGGAGCCTAATCTGTCCTAAGTGTCTTCCAGTCTGTTCTGACTCTTAGTGATTCCTTAGGGTTTCCAAGGATGTCAATCTGATACATTCTTGAAGCATCAGCTGCAGAGAAAAAGAGGCTATTTAGGCTATGACAAGTACTGCTTTTATTTTTTTAGCTCCTTTTATAGTTAGTTCTCTCTTGTTGTTGTATTTTAGTGCCACTGAGTCAGTTCTGACTCACAGCAAACTGTCTAGTGTTTCTAAGGAGCAGCTAGTGGGTTTGAACTGCCGACCTTGTGGTTCGAAGTACTGCGTTTATCATGCAGTGCCACATTGAAAGCATGATTTACACAATTCCCCTTTCTTTACTTAAAGGGAGATGAAACATCTCCTGGAGGTTACAAGAATGGTTTCTAGGAGGAGGCGGGGCTTGACGGCGGCTCGGGTGGAGGTGCAGTGAAGTTCATCATCAGCGAAATCACAGAATACCAGGCAAAACAGATTCAGAGCAGAGCTCCAAAACTCGGAACCACAGAGATAGGAATATTTAAAAAGTTTGAGGGCTTACAACTACTGGAACTTGAAGCTGAAGTAAAAAATCGCATACTTTTGAATCTATTGGGCTCAGAGGCCTGTAGCCGACATCTTGGGCAAGACCATATGGCAAGACCAAATGGGGGAGCAGAAACAGTATGGAAAAATGCTGCGGAAACCCTGGAGCAAAAGTAGACAATGCACTTTGTTTGTTTTGCTTTGTTCCGAGTTTCTTTTTTGTTTTCTTTTTTTTTTTTTGGCATCTGGTCATTGCCCCCACCACACTCTATGTGCACCTCCATTCTGGTGATTAGAGGGGGTGCCTGAGCGACCGCACACCCCCACTCTCACCACTGGTGGGTTCTTCTGCAGAAACCATGCAAGCAAGAAGGCAATGGGGAGACATATATAAAACCCTTAAAGAAAAAAATTGCCAACCAAGAATCCTTTATCCAGCAAAGCCATCAATCTAATATGATGGTGTAATCAAAACAGTCCAGAATAAACAGAAGCTAAGCGAGTTTGCCAAAGCCAACCCTGTACTACAAAACATCCTAAAGGGAGTTCTGTGGACTGAGAACCAACAAGAACAGACAACAGCCAGAGATTTGGCATACATGGCTGCACCTCCCAGATTAAATTGGCAGAAGGAAGAGTCAAAAAAAGAACAAAACTATAAGAACAAACTCAGAGGATCTGGGAGATCAATCTATGATCAAAACAATTACAATGTAAAAGAAGGTAAACACATAGGAACAGAGATCCAGGTGGTGAGAAGATCAGGTAAGTTACAGGATAAAATAGACTGGACTAAATGGAGAGAAAAGTTAATGGACTATAAGGCAACCTCAAAGAAAATTAACACTTCACAATATACCAAGA
>NW_006408574.1:14459161-14460729 GCF_000296735.1 Chrysochloris asiatica
GGAACCAAAGGAAATCAAAAGGATAGTAACAGAATACTATGAAGAGTTGTGCTCCAACAAAATTGAAAACTTAGAAGAGATGGATACATTTTTAGATAAACACGACCTACCTAAACTTATACACAGTGAAGTAGAAAACCTAAATACACCCATAACAAAAGAAGAAATTGACCAGGTCATCGAAAGACTCCCAAGCAAAAAAAGTTCAGGCCCAGAAGGCTTTACTGGTGAGTTTTAGCAAACATTCAGGGAATAGCTTTCACCAATTCTACTCAAATTACTCCAGAAGATAGAGGAGGATGGAAAACTTCGTAATACATTTTATGAAACAAGCATAACCATCGTACCAAAGCCAGGTAAGAACGTCACTAAGAAATAAAATTATAGATTAATATCCCTCATGAAGAGAGATACAAAAATTCTCAACAAAATCCTAGCCAACAGAATCCAGAAACATATCAAAAAGATAATACATCACGATCAAATGGGATTCATATATCAAGTATGCAAGGATGGTTAAACATTAGAAAAATGATCAATGTCATCCACCATATAAATAAGAAAAAAGAAAAGAACCACATGATCATACAGAATGATGCAGAAAAGGCATCTGACAAAATCGAACATCCATTCCTGATAAAAACACTCAACAAAGCAGGAATTGAAGGGAATATATACAAAACCAACAGCCTACATTACTCTCAATGGGGAGAAACTGAAAGCCTTCCCTCTGCGAACAGGAATCAGACAAGGAAGCTCTTTGTCACCATTCCTATTCAATATTGTGCTGGAAGTCTTAGCAAGAGCTATACGGCAAGACAGGGAAATTAAAGGCATACAAATTGGCAAAGAGGAAGTAAAACTCTATTTGTAGACGATATGATCCTTTATGAAGAAAACCCCAAAGACTCAGTAAAAAAGCTACCAGACCTCACTGAAAGATTCAGCAAAGTGGCAGGATATAAGATCAACATACAAAAATCAGTTGGATTCCTCTATATCAAAAACGACAGTGCTGAAAAGGACATTAGGAAAGCAATACCATTTACAATAGCCAAGCAAAGGATGAAATATCTAGGAATAAATGTAACCAGAGAAAAAACTCCTTATACAAAGAAAACTACAAAACACTACTACAAGAAACCAACAGAGACCTAAAAAATGGAAGAATGTACCATGCTCCTGGATAGGAAGACTTAACATTGTGAAAATGTCAATCCTGCCAAAAGCAATTTATATATATAATGCAATCCCAATCCAGATTCCAACAACAATCTTCAAACAATGACAAACTTTATATGGATAGGAAAGAGACCCAGGATAAGCAAAGCACTGCTTAAAAAGAAGAAGGTTGGAGGCCTCTCACTCCCCGACTTCAAAATTTACTGCACAGCTACAAGGTGAAAACAGCTTGGTATTAGTACAATGAAAGATACATAGATTAATGGAACAGAATTGAGAATCCAGAAATTAATCATCTACATATGGCCAACTGATTTTTGACACCTAAATGTATTGCATGGGGAGGTGATAGTCTCTTCAACTGATGGTACTGGCAGAACTGGAAA
>NW_006408574.1:14464145-14480873 GCF_000296735.1 Chrysochloris asiatica
GTAAATCTTTACGGGAGTAGAAAGCCTCATCTTTCTCCCGCGGAGTGACTGGTAGTTTCGAACCGCTGACCTTAAGGTTCGCAGCCCGATTCGTAACCACTACGCTACCAGAGATGTTTACAGCTACTAATAATCAGTGCTTCATATTTCTAGTTTCCTTCATTGTCTTTCTGCTCTCCTTTTTTTTTTTTTATTACAGGTCTTGAGATTCACATTAATTTAATGTTCTCCAGGAACATAAATGTCTGAGCAAGGTATCCATTTTATTATATTTTTAAGTACCTGCTCAGTAGGGAATCTCACACAATTATTCAGACTGAGAGGTGAGACAAAAGAAGATGAAGGATCAAGGAGCAACTGATGGAAATAAAACCCAGGAAAATATGATACTTCCCAAAGGGCAATACTTCTAAAAGGAGCCCTGCTGTGGCACTGTAGGATAAGCACTGGACCGCAAGGTCATTTGAACCTCAAGGTAGGCAGGTCAAACTCACTAGCTACTCCTCAGGTACGCTATGCAAGGTCTGTATGAGTCAAAACTGACTTGATGGCACTTAATACCAACAACAAAAGGACAATACCTAAAGCACAGACAGCAGCATCAATGCGAGTTAAGAATGATAAAAAAAAAAGATGGGGAAATTATAATTGGGTTCTAGTGTTGAGGTGAAGAAAGGACTTCTCAGCCTAAAATCTGCCAAGCACACGCATCACAATACAGTGACTTCCCTGGCTCCAGTTTTATTCCTTTCTTTTGTTCCCTCTTCCTTACCCCCATTCCCATTTGCAGAAGTCTGGAAAAGTCTTGCCTTGTGAGCATCCCTGAGTCAAACTAAATGTGAATGAAATATCATCAAGAAGTAAAAGCATGGACTATACTGAAGGATGGGGGTCATTGCGTCACATTGGGTAGTTCCTACTCATAGTGACCCTGTATAGACAGAGCTTCCAAGGCAGGAAATCTTTACAGAAGCAGAAAGTCTCATTGTTCTCGGGAGGGGCTGCTAGTAGATTTGAACTACTGACCTTGCAGTTAGCAACCTAGCTCGTAATCCTCTATGCTATCAGGGCTCCTTTGGACTCCTGGTGTGGTGTTATAGGATCAGAACTGGCCTGTGAACCATAAGACTGCCAGTTCAGACCTACCAATTGCTCCTTGGAAACCCTATACAGGGTCACCATGAGTCTGAACTGACTCGATGGCACTTATCAATAACAACCAGGGTGCCTTTATTGAAAGGTGACCCTCAGAAAAACAATGACTTGCTACTTATTTCCTCTCTGCCTAATGCTAGTAATGAATTAAGTGACAGTGATTGAAAACATCTTGGAAACCAAATTAACAACTTACTTAGACTGTTTACTTTTTGCTTTTAATTTGTCTTGAACTAATTCCCAGTTGTTCTCAATACTTCATTCTTGTGTAATGACACCAGCTTTAGTTGATCTTCTCAATCTGTTTGGAACTATTGAGAGTCTCCTCCCTCGACAACAAGTCCATGGGTGGTACAAACAGTTAAGCACTTGACTGCTAACCACAAGGTTGGTGGTTGGATTCCACCCAACGATTCCGTAAAGGAAGTCGCCACCCTGAAAACTTGAGGTTGCCATGAGCTGGAATTGATTTGATGGCAAACTGGCAGTACCCTCTATATTATGAATTCAAGAGGCATATCAAAGTGCCCGAGGGGACAGTGCCCATTTTATTCTTGGACAAACCAAGTGGAGGCTAGATGACATGATGGTAAATTTTAACTAGACTACAGAGTCTTTTCTCTGCTTCCAGAGTTGTCTTCTGAGTGGGTCTGGAGGGAACTGTCATCAACTACATATTAAGCTTATGGTTGAAACACAAATACCAAGGGGTGTTGGACAGGGAGCTTACGTGATTGACTAGGCCCATGAGGGACAAGGACCACCTGAGTCAGAAGGTCCTGGCCTGCTCATTGTCAACAGACTTTGACCATGTGGAAGTGGTCTAGTCTTGCAAGAGCTTCTGACTTTTCAACAGAGGTTGATTTTCAATCTTTTAGGCAAATATGTCCTGTGTAATGACCAGCAGTGATTTTTTTAAAAGAACTGTAAGAACCAGGAGGTCTGTATAGGCTAACTACAGTATGTGGGTCAGTTAGTGGCTTCAGGTACATTTTATGCTAACAGGATCTCCACTCTGAGAACTCAGTCAAGGTTACCAGTGCCATTGATAAAACTTCCCTGGAATTGAAGGTTTCAATTGAGGGTCATATAGTCAGATTTGAAAGAATCACATATGAAGCAGATGATTTAAAGGAGAGGGGGAAAAGGCTGAAAAATTAATGGATTTATCTTTAAATTCCCCAAAGATACTCTTCCTAGTGACTATAATGCATTTGTATAGGAAGAGATTTCAGGACGTTCCAGACTTCCCTACTTGTCTTCTCGTACCACTTGGTGATACAGGGAGTACGTCATCAACTGTCAATTGATGAAGTGGTGTTTAGACCTTGTATTGTGTTGATGAAAGTTTAATTTTATAAGTTTCTATATTCTACTTATATTTTATGTGTAAATAGTGTACAGACATTTACATTTTAATGTCTCAGAGTCTTTCCACATTACACAATCTTATTGACATTCTTTTGCCTCCAATTAGCACTTGGCTTTAAGGTTGGTTTGAACTGCAAGGTTAGTGGTTCAAAGTTACCATCTGGCTCCTCAGAAATCCTATACAGGTTCACCATGAGTCAGAACCAATTCCATGGCACTAAATAAAACAACAACTTCTTCCTTGGCATCTCTATCTTGTTGCACATTCCTTACTAACTGATCAGAGATTTTCTGTGCAAATCTGAAATTCTGGGAAATTCATCGAGGAGGGGGAGGGAAAGAGTGTATCTAGAAAGTAAGCGCAATCTCTCTCCATTATGAAGGGAAATGTGAGAATACTGGTCAGAAACCAAATTTAGAATTGAGATGTGGAAAGCGAACATGAAAAAGAAAAATTCATCATTGCAAAACCATCTTCATAAGGCACACCCTTCAAAATGTATGTTATCTGTATATTTACACAGTTAAAATGTGTATATTTAAAATGTGCATATTGATCAGTGAAAATAACAACAATCAATATAACACGCAGAATTATAGCGGTAGTACATCAAAATAAAACAAAAGTTAAAACTAGCAGTCTGCTATCTAAATCTAAGTACCACAAACATATCACTGAAAAAGTAAGTACTTAGTGCTTAAGTATATGTATAAATCTGACTCCCAACTGTCATTAAATAACAATCAAAAGTTAAAGTTTATTAACATTGTATTTACATCAACAGCTCTTGGTGTCAGTTCTGGGACTATTTATAGTAAGTCATTTAAATTGGGCTCATAATTTTGGCTATTGGAAATCAGTCTTTCTCTAGTTTGTTTAAATAGACCTGTTGACATTTACTAATGAAATGATTTATAAAGTTCTGGAACCCTAAAGCACAATGTCTCTAAATGTCATAGTTTTATATTTTAACAATTATTCCATTCCCAGAATTTGTAGCAGAATTAACTATCTCAAAATCTTTAACACTGATACTACTTGTCATTAGTTATTTAGCAAACATATATTGTTTTCTTATCTTTCCCCAAACCTGCATTTATTTAAGAAAACACACATTAAGTAACAGACTTTTTTCCTATCATATTAACCACTTAGAAGAAGTAGAGGCCAGACACATTTTTCTGAGAGATCGTTTAGCAAGAATGCACATCAGAATTTTGAAACTTTAGAAGGTCTTCAATTAACATGAACATAAAGTAATGTCTATTTTGAGGCATTTATCTTGAAGATGTAATTTGTTAACATTTTACAACCAGAGTTCCATTTGTACTTCTTTTGTAAAATAACAGTCACACATTTCTAATTATATAACTAGAAAGAAAACCATAAAATGTCCCATTCATTCCTGCTTGTGTTTTCTAATAACTGGACTTGTTGGTTCCAAGCCCTGGTGTGGCACTGTATGATATGCACTAAACTGTATGAAAACCAGTTCAAACCCACCAGGTACTCTCGGAAATCCTACAGTCGAAACCAACTCAACAGCACACAACAATGACAACAGCCGCCATTTTCTGGTGACTGGATGATTTCCTTTTCTAAAAGACAAAAGAGTTCCTGGAACTAAGTTTAACCAAAACATGAATATTCTTGAGACTCCTAAGTATTCTGATATGCAGGAACTTTCAAAGATACAGCAATGCCTTCAGTACCAATCTACTGAAATATACAGAGCTGGTTTTTAGAGAGACAGATCACATTTTGATTTTCTACATGACCAGAGGGCATAATATAACATTAAATCTTCACTTAGTGAAGACAGGATTGTGAGGAGGGCAATCGAGTTAATATGAACCAGGAACTCTGCTTTCTGGAGGTTTGATTTAATATAAGGACAGATTACAATCTAGATGAATGGCTCAGGAGTGTCTTCTTAGAACAGTTCTTCCCAATCTCTGTTTGACGTTGTTTTGTTTTGTTTTTTTAAGAATAGGAGATTTCCAAGGACCTTTCTATACGAGTTATATGTTTAGTTCTCATTGATGGAGAAGACATATAATGACATAATGACTAGTGATTGCCAAGATCAATAGGCTAAAAAAAAACAAAACAACCCTGCAAAATAGCAAACTGATTTGTTCTGCTCCATAGGTCTAACTAACAAAGGCCATTTAATACTGGACACCTGGAAAAACAATGATGTTGCTACTCTGCTGTACTTTTGAGTCAGTTCTGACTCACAACGACCCTGCATTGGGTTTCTGAGAAGCAGTTGGTGAGTTTGAATTGCTGACCTTACGGTTAGCAGTCCAATGCTTATCTTATAGCACCACGCCAAGTTTTCACAATGATGTGAGTTCTGACATAATTCATGCTGAAACTTCTTTTCCTTATTACTAAGGCTAATTCTTAAGATTGTTGCTAGGCAAAAAAAAGCCCAAACAAACCACAACACCATGGTGAAATACCCTTTTAGAGAGGTTACATTAAATTTAGGAATTTAATTATTTTCTCTGTAATTTGTATTGTCTGTTTTTAAAACCTACTAGAATTGACTAGATAAGTGTTATGCATGAATTTAACAAGTGTATTTTAACTTCATATATACTTGACCAGAAAAAACAAAAACAAACTGTCTTCTGTTTTGTTCCTTTATATCGGAAAATCTCTCTCACCAGTGCATATGTGGACAGCTTTTGTAGACATGTGGATAGCACATTCTAGTTGGTCTTGCTATTCGAATTACTACATATGAAGTACTGCAATTTCTGGGTGGTCCCTGAGCACTTGCCTCTAACCAAAAGATTGGGGGTTCGAGTCCAGCCAAAAGTACCTTAAAGGGCTGGTGATGTAGTTCCAAAAAACCAGCCATTAAATACTCTATGAAGCAGCTGTACTTTAAATAACAAAAAGTCATCACCCGTTGGATCTAACTCATTAACAACTGGTTTTTATGTTACTTAAGGAGTTCTGGTAGCGTAGTGGTTATGAGACAGACTGCGAGCCTCAAGGTCAGCAGTTTGAAACTACCAGTCGTCCCGTGGGAGAACGATGAGGCTTTCTGCTCCCGTAAAGATTTATATCCTCAGAAACCCTATACAGGGTCACTATGAGTTGGAACCAACTCTACGGCACACCACCACCATCATCATGAAGCTATAAAGTGTTTCTATTCATTACCTGATCCCCAAATTCCATCAAGTGGTTATTATTTTCTTTAACTTTTTATTGTGAATTAGATGAAGGTTTACAGAGCAGATCAGTTTTCTATTCAATAATTCATACACATTGTGTTTTGTTTTTTCACATTGTTTCGTGACGATGAGTGTAATCCTCTCAGTGTAACATGTATTCCAATTCCTACTGTTTCCATTCCTTCAGCTTTCCTAAACTGTCTGAACCTCATCCTTGAGTAAATGCTGTCCTTCTGATGACAGATGGCTGATAATTCTAAACTGCATGCTTTTCCCTAGGATTGCCGTTCCTTTTCTTGACCTGTCTATTGTTTGCCTGAAAACTGGACCATGAGCTGATGAAGGGGCCAAGTCTCAGAGACTTCACCAATCTCTATCCAACAAGTAAATCTGGTCTTTTATGGTAGTTATTGGTGTGTGTTTTTTTTGGTTATTGTTTTTGATGAGACAACTGAATTGAGTTATATGACACTAATTTGTTCATGACCATACAGCTCGGATCACTCTAAGACCAGGCATTTAAAAATATCACAGTTACAAAACTGAAAAGCTAAAAATGGAATGTAAGCACCAATATGTTTTCTTAACATCTTTTAATGACTACAGAGCTAATAAAATAATGAAAAATAATCTACTGTGAGCTGACCACTTTTAGACAAGAAAAAGTAGAATACGTATCACAAATTTCTACATTTTACCAGGATAAGCATTCATGGTAGGATCTTGGGAAAAATAAAGACTTCAAGTTTTTCTGCCAGTCTCTCAATAACATAGCAAATAAATGCAGAAGAACTACAAAAGTCAAGTAAGGGAGATACATGGATGGTCTTTAAAAATACTCCAGAAACATATATTTTATATGTTTACAGTTAGCTTTCGCACAATTATTAGAGAAAATATGGAATCCAAGAACAAGCTGATGAAAAACAGCTAATAGTATGAAAATAAAAAATAAAAAAAGGCCAGGCAGGTTGTCAATATGTTCTGAGATTCCTGTATTGGAGGTAAACATATTTAATCATAGAATTTATAGAGCCCATGACATGAATACAAAGCAGAGGCTCAGCCAAACATGGGTTTTTCTCGTTCAGACACCTGAAAAAATATAGGATTTCATTCCCAGGATTAGTAACGAGTTTCTCTTGTAAATTACCAATACCATTTCCAATAATACAGCCTCTCAAAATAAGGCAATGGCATACTATCAAAGCTCTCACCAACTGATGCAAATTTTAAAAGGAGCCAACACAATTTGGAGTCCCTTAAGTAGGTATTAGATGTTCCAGATAAACTTTAGAAGACATCAACTATTATATTGTATCCCCAACCCAAGGCAAACCTGACCACTCAGAATTAAAGACCAAGGAGGTTTGATATCCTCTTAGGAAAGTAAAAACTAGTGGCAAGGCCTTGTCTTTCTCTTTACAAAACAATGTGCCAATTGCTCTAAAACCCAACACAATGGGTGAATCGGGTCCTACCAGGTTATCTTAGTCCTTGGAAACTGCCATTCTCCATGCATGCACTGATGCTATTTAAAAAACCTTTAAAGCCAGTCAGAGAATATGTATTTTTAAGCAATATAGTTTCCTGACAAACAAGCCATTTCAACATGGGCGACTCCTTGACACTAGGTTTTACCTTTTATCTCTGTTTTACCTTTTATCTCTGTGTTGAATCATCTTAACTTACATTTTTTTTGTTGTTCTTTGATTACATTACTGGAACAGCTAATATAGTTTCAAAATGGTGCATGAAGGAGTCACCCATCCACCCACCTCACACAGAAGTCCTCAAGCTATTTAGGTAGATATTTAAAAGAAAGCACCCGAAACAGACCCTTCTTTTAAACTGTTCGGAACAGTTATTTCAGGGATCTCTGCCTATTCCTTTTTTGATGTCTTTCTCTTGACCATTCCTTACTGTATAGGTTCTGCGTCTCCATTAAGTTCATACAACAATTATTTTTAATCCACTGATTTTGAAGGCCAAAATCTCAACCGTTAAAATTTATACTATCTTTGTTCTTTCTATCGTTTTCACCCTTACCACCTTTCAAGCACTCACCCCTCTTTCCTGCCACCCCCCTCACCCTGAATCAGACTTACCTCCTGTTTGAGTAATGACTTGTATGTCACTCGAAAGAGGCCCATCCCCGATTGAGGTAAAAGCCAGGACTTTGACAGAGTAGGTTTTCTGGGGCACTAAGTTGCCAATGGTGGTGATTTGGCTATCAGCAACATTGTGTTTCATCCAGTTGTTAACATGCTGGGCAGGGTCCATTGTATAATAGACTCTGTATCCTTGGATCTGACCATTTGGCTCTTCAGGCTCCTTCCATTGCACTAAAATGGTGGTGGAACTCAACATGCGCGCCTGGACATCCCGTGGGGCACTGGACGGTGCTTGTTCTGAGGTCTGTGTGAGGACGGGCTCGCTGGGAGGTCCACGCCCAATGTTATTGACAGCAACAACCCTGAATTCATAATCTGAGTAGGGGCTCAGTCCCGCGACACTGTAGCGTGTGGTAGCCACTCCGTCGATTTCTTTGTAAGGTTCTTCCGAGTTTTTAGGTTTATGCTGAATGATGTAGTAAGAGACAGGCTCAGGGTTCCCAGAGTCCCAGGTCAGCGTGATGCTGGTAGCTGTACTCTCGGTCACTACAGGAGTTCCTGGAGGTTTGGGTAAGGCTTTGGGGGAGAAGAAAGACAATGATTACCTTGTATCACTCAGCTCTGACAAGAATTCATGGACTCTACTGTTAGAATGGCAAAGCTATGTGTCTACATAAGACTTACTTAGATCAAATCACAGCCAGGGGTAGTTTTTTAAATTGTCAGGATAATACAGGGGGACCCTTATGGATGATACAAATTCCATATTAAGAGGAGAGCAATAAACCAAAATCACACCCACTGCCATTGCTTGGCATCTGACTCACAGTGACCCTGTCGCGGGTTTCCGAGACCATACATCTTCACAGGGGCACACAGGCTCATGTTTCACCCACACAGAGCTGCTGGTAGGTTTGAACCACCATTCTTGTAGCAGCGCAACACCTAACCCACACAGACCCCAGGACTCCCAATGACAATAAAGGGGAGTCCTGGTGTGGCACTGGGCTGAAAGGTTAGTTTGAACCACAAGGTGGGGGGTTCAAACTCACCAACCGATCCTCTGAAAGCCTACTGTTGTTGTTAAGTGCCATCGAGTTGCTTCCGACTCATAGCAAACCCTGTATAGGGTTTCTGAATAGCTGCTGGTAAGCTTGAACCGCCGACCCTGGGGTTCAAACTGGCTTTATAGTTCAGTGCTTGAACCCACGATGTCACACCAGGACTCCCTGAAGCCCTATAGAGGGTCACTATGAGTCGGAACAGACTCAGTGGCACTTAACAACAACAATATGAGAACAGAATCTCTAGTCACTGAGTTAAGCTTGATTTCCAGTCTAGTTACTACATACATGCTGTGTAAGGATACACAAGGAGTCTATCCTGGATATATTCCTTCACCTCTCTTTGCTTTAGTTTCCCCATGTGAAAATGGAAATAATCTCTGGATTAGAGGAGTTGTACAGCACAGCTGGGTGACTGTATTTCACGGGTTACTCTAAGGATTAATTAGCTAATCCAGTAATGTTCTTGGAATGTCATCTAAGAATTAACTGTAATTCTTATTTTTATTGTAAAACCTTGCCCAATTGGCTCTTTGCTTCAAGAAATGCACAGAAATAGTGAAAAGGACACAATTTGGAGTATATTAAAATTTAATTAAGCTACCATGAAGGAATGCTATTTATATGGTTTTTCAGTTGTCAGACATAAGTATCTTTGGTGACATTTTCATCTAAATAATCTAACAAAGAATTTTAAAGTAAAAAGAATACTATCTGAAAATCAATGGAGTTTTTTCTTCTTAATATTAAAAAAAAAAAAAAAAAATTGCTAATCCCAAGGTTGGAGTCCTGGTGTGGCTCTGTAGGATAACCAATGGGCTGCTAACTGAAAGGGTAGCAGTTCAAACCCACCAACCGCTACTTGGAAGAGCATACAGTTGTTGTGAATCACAGTGAACTCAACAGCATTTAATAACAATCACCGCAAGGTTCGATGATCAAGCCCATCAGTCACTCCTTGCAAACTCTAAACATAGTTGCCATGAGTTGGAACTGACTTGCTTTGGTAGAGATTTAAAGGCCTTTATATGGCCTGTGGGCCAAATATTCCCCACCCATTTTAAATAATGATAAATGTCAGTCATGGTACGCCTTTCTTTGTTTTTATGTACATTTTTAGTAGTATATTGCATATATTTACTATATGTGTTTGAATGAGGATATGACACCAACTAAAAGCATTTTCAAGAAAAATTTATAGATTGATGTGTATTGCATTTTCTAAGATCATACTTTCTACACAGGGAGGATAACTTGTATTCATTCGGCAATAATTACTAACGCTTTCACAAACCTTAACGCCTCCCTCTCATCTACAACTTTCAAGGTGATTTCAACTCAGAATAACTCTTCAGGACAGACTAAAATTACTCCATAGTGTTGCTTCCAGGAGCATAAATCTTCATAAAAACTTTCTTCTACAAAGTGGCTGCTGCTTCAAACCACTAACCTTTGGGACTGCTTAAACCATGAAACCACTAGGGCTCCTAAATCACCCAAGTCTGACCTTTTCTAGAATTCTACAAACACTGATTAGAAACAACCAGTACAAACTGGTTTTTGTTGTTTGTTTTTTATCCCGTGATTCAAAAAGAACATTTATTTTAAGAAAAAAAGTCTTTACTGTAGATTTCATTCATACAAGGCGAAAAGCATGGCTGAAACAAAATCTAATGCTACCTGCATTTACATTTTTAATGGCAGTGATCATCAAAATCTGAAAGCCTCTCATTATTCAAATTCACCAGCTGCTCCTCAGAAACACTATACAGGGTTGCTATGAGTCAAAACTGACTTAACAGCACTTACTAACAACAAATTACTAAACTTGGAAGACAGACCTGGCTTGGAAAACAATCAGTCACTGAAAACCCTAGGGAGCATAGTTTTACTCTGACACACATGGGGGTTACCATGAATTGGAAATGACTCCATGGTAACTGGTATCTAGTCCATGTGGATTCAAACTCTCTCTTTTCTTTCTCTCTTTATAGCACCCTCAGGAATTGTAAGCATATATTAACATATTTGATTTGGCTAGCGTATGACTTTTATACAGGTTCTGGACTAATAGGAGGGTTTCACGTATGATGGACCATGGCTAGTATTCCTCATCTTTTTGATTTGTTACATTATTTTCATGATTATCCTCACTTAGGAGTCTGGGAATGGCACTGTAGGATAAGAACTAGATGGACAAATGCAAAGTCAGCAGTGGAAACCCACCAGCGATCCGCTCCTAATAAATCGTATCCAGATTGGTTCTGAATTGGAACTGACTGGACAGCACTTAACAGCAACAACAACAACAACAAAGGCTTCCAGCACTTTGTGGAGAGAATTTGCCAGTCTAGATAATTCCACTGCCATTGATTTGATTCAGGCTCAGAGCAACCCTGTATAGAGCTCCTGTGGCTACAAATCATTACAGGTGCAGACAAGCCTTAGCCTTCTCACACAGAGCAACTGGTGGATTTGAACAGACAACCTTGTAGTTAGCAGTCCGTGTTTATCCTACAGTACCACCAGGGCTACCTGCCTACTTAGATATCTGTGTCATACGTACATGTAAAATTCTAAGAAATCAATGAATCATCGTAGAGTTCTGAGGACAGATGCTTAGGAGGTGTGACTTAGGTGGCTTGACTGTATCTAGACCCCCAGAACAGGAGTCCCTGAGCGTACCTTTGACAGTGATCTGTGCTATTGCTTCAATGACACCCAGTGTCGACATGGCAACACAAGTGTAGTTGGCTGACTGTCTTACGTCATTCAGCTCTAGGACATTTCTTCCTATTGGCATATCATCTTCAGGTGTCAGATCTTCCGCCCCCAGCATCCACTTCACATAAGGCATTGGTGAGCCCACAGCCACACAGGTGATATTAACACTTCCACCTGGCATGATTTCATGGTTAGTGGGTGGGATAGAGAATCTTGGTGGGACACGGCGAACTGGAACAAAACACAAGGGCAGAGAATCACATATACACGGCCAGAGAGGGCTGGTTTGTTAAACACGTGACATGCACTGTTCAGACACAATTAAACAATGGAAACATATTTTGGATTGTCCAGAAACAAAACATAAAAGAAAAACTGTGGATAATACAAACCATACAAGTATGGTGTGTGTATGCACAGAAAGTTTTATTCTGCTTAGTCATTGATACCATAGACACATTCATTCCAAAGTTCCCTACAAGGACCCTATAAAGACAAAAACTAGCTATAAACTAACAGTATACAAAAATCATGCAGGAGATCAACACACAAACATATACATGCATGCATATGAAAAAAGATTGTATGCATGCATGTATATGCAGAAAAAGGGATTGGAAGGTCACTAGCCAACTCTGAGTTGAGTATCAGAACCAACTTCAGGACTGGACACTTCCAGTTGATGTGACCGCACATGTGGGATCACACTGTCACATCTCAGCCCTGGAAAACGTCACCTAGAGTACACTGAAGTACAGTTTCATATATCCACTAAGAGTGGATGCAGCCTCAGGACCTTACACTAACACTGGAACAAACACAGAAATATATACATACACACATACATATACATACAGAAACATATATACATATATATGTATATATAGGAACTGACTTGACAGCACTTAACAATGACATATATATATACATATACATACATATACATATACATATATATATATGTATAGATATCAGTTTACAGTCACAAAAGAAGAAAACAAGGCCAACACCAATAGTGGTGCTGCACTGGGTCATGCAAGGCATGCACAGGATGGACTCTCTAGACCCATGCTTAGGTCCATGGGAGCATGGCCGGAATCCAGGACAACAATGACAGCAGCAGAAATAACAGGGAGATAGAACTAAACACCAAGGGTGGCACTCAAATATACAAATTGACACAAAGATATAGGACTGGAGATGGGAAGAGTCAGATTCAGGAAGGGAGCGGGGAACTTCACATTCAGGATTCCATTAGCTTTGTATCTACGGTGAAACAACATGAATGACAGACAACATCTAGTGAGCAGTTTTCTGCCCAGAGCCAAATGGCGGGACACTGGATCTGGAACACACAGCGCAATGTGATTTTGAAAAGAAAAGCTCATATGAAAGCAACACGTAACAATTAAGATTACCGAGCAATTATAGATCAGTGTTCCTGCTTCAGAGAATCTGCACATGTTAATGTGTGTTTAAATACACATGTCTTGGACACAGTTCATGGAGAGAACACAAACAGGTTTTGGCTTTGGCTTTTGATTGGCAGACTATTACACCATGAGTCTAACCGATCTGGAGGGTGATCATTAGGCATAACCGAAACATAGCTGATGGGAGTCAGGTATAAAATTACAAATGAGCTAATCAACAAGCAACTGTAGAACCCCCAAGAAGATAAAAGATAGAGAAAAAAATTCTGCCTGGGAACTTTTGGGCAGCGCCTAAGGTTGAGGTAAGTCTCTTGCTGCTGATGCAAGAGGGCCCGCCGCAATGGCATCATGAGTGAATGACAGGTTTAGGTGAAATACAGAGAGCGCTAAGCATGCCCCCTGCAGCTAATCCAGAGGTCACAGGAAGCAAGCAGGAGCCAGTGTAGAGGTCAAGAAAAATGGAGGCGTCTTCATGCTTGAGATTAGGGGAACAACTAGTAAAAGGTCATTGTACGGGCAGCAGGCATTGGTGTGAGACAGAGTAGAGGTGAGTGGAAGGCGGTGGGAGGGCCAGGGAAGTGGAGCAGGAAGAAAAGCAGGAACACTGACCAAGTTCACCAGATTTCGAGAATTAAGTGCTACCAGTTACCATGCACCCAGGCACATTCTCTCCCATCATGCACCACTTAGCTTCCACTAGCAAGCACTGGAAGCCACGGCCAGGGCATTCTCTGCTCAAACATATCACTAACCAAAGGAAGACCATATATGCAGCTACATTCATTTCATTTGTATTCTTTGTTATTGGTTTAATTAATAGTTTTGTAAGGTGGGTAAAAAGTAAAAAACACACCAACCTTCTCGCAGCTCTGAGGAATGTAGGGGGTTTGATGCAGAACACAATGAAATGAGGGAAGGAGAAAAACAAGGGAAACACAGAGAGAGTAAAAAGGCCAGATCAAGGCTTTCAACTGCTATTTGAACATCTTAATTTGCTCTAGTTAATGAAGATTAACTACCTCGGGAAAAGTTAGCAATTCCTCACACACTAATGCGGTATTAGAAACAATAGCTAGCATCATTTTGAAATTTTCCATTGAAAAGAAGGTAAACATGCCTCATGCAGCAAAGTGGGGGTCACCATTGGGAGAAACAGGCCAAAGGACTTCCCACCAATTTAGGGAAGAAATGTTGTTCTTCGGACCCTCCTATCCCCACGGGAGACTAACAGAGGAAAATACCCTTATCTCAGGGAAAGAAAATTGGCGCTAACAAAAATTTCAAAATCAAGCTAGACATTTTCTTAAGAATCCAACCTATGGTAATAAGCTAAAAGCACTCTTAATATTGGTCTTCTCCCCCCACCCCCACTCCCCCCTGTTCTACATTGACCAGGCACAAGAGCATTTCCACTGGATCAAAACCTATAGGAACTGACTCTCAGAACCCCAGGAGAAGAAAAAGTATTTCTTTCTAATGGAAATGAAAGGCATAGCCGTTCATAAGCTTAAACATTAATTATTCCTATTACGTTAGGAGAAGATATGAATGCATTCCCATTATTCATTCTTGTCCCAAGGATAACTAATGCCACTAAAAATAATAATAATAATAATACAATCAGTATTCCAAGGCAAAGGAAAGATTAAAATTTTCAGGAAGTTTTAATAATTTCAACAAAAATGTGTGTGAGCCTGTGTGTGTAGAGGTGGATACATATGTTGTTTCTATCCACATCTATACATACTCTGTGTTCTAAAAATCAGAAAGTCTACAATGAAGGAAGAAAACACAGAGGTACTATTTGCACATAGTATTCTTTTTGTGCTTTAAACTAGCAGCTTAATCCTTACAGTTCAGCAGCAAGGGTCAAACCACTCCCGCCCCTTTCCCCCCCAAATGCTAAGAGTTCACAGAGAGCTGATTAGTAGCACACGGAGCAATTACTTCAGGATTTGGTAAAGAAACAGCAAATAAACTACAACAAAGCTAAAGAAGTTAAAAAAAAAAAAAAAGGAAGAAACCCCCCCTCCCCAAACAAATGCAAAGCAGAGTTCAATCAATGTAGTAAAAATAGAAACCAGTATATAAAATGCAAATATACTTACAAACTTTTTGTTTTCAACCATCGCTACGTATTTCAACATTTTATATCTCTATTCATTAAAATGGTCCAGCTACTCTAACTCGGACCAAAGGTGGACTTTCAATACAGGCATGGTAGCATAGATGCTGTGGGCATCTCAACTCCCCCTGAACCAGAATGAAGAACGGATGCCAAGTTCATACCATTCCTACCTCTGACATATAGATTGGCTGGGGCCGAGTAGCGAGTACCCGCGCTGTTGGTAGCCACACACTCGTATTTTCCTTGGTCAGATTCTTCACTCTGTTCGATCTGAAGGGCGCCTGTATGGATATAAAATATATTGCCAAAGAGATGGTCAGAGAATGTTTTCTCACCTCAGAAAGCTAAACCTCTTAACAATATGAAAGCCCTGAAAGCGAAGGTCAGCTCAACGTCGATTCAATCTTTCGCTAAGGTGTACAGACAGAAAATGATGCGATGAGAAAAACATATAAAGATTATTTTTTTTTAAATTTATTCTTTACATCATCAACGCTAGCATAAGAAAACAATTTTCTTTCCACAAGCAAGCCTTCTAGTCATAATTAACACTCAGATTTCCTAGGCTAATCAAATGAAGATGTGTGAGACTGCTTCAAGGAAGTATGGCTTTTAAATAAAACAAAAGATTAATTTTTGGTTCTGTGTTTGTTTTGTTTCATTTAGGGATCAAAAGTGGCGCCAAAGATAGGTACGCGCAAAAAACATAAAAAAAAAAATAAAAAAAAATACCAGGCCGGGATTTCAAGAAAGTCGTCTGCGGAAGAAAGCCAAAAATTCGCAGCGAGCCCAAAAAGAAAAAAAAAAGAAAAAAAAAAAAAAAAGCTGCACAAAGCAAAAAATTAAAATTAGTCATTAGAAATTATCAAAATATCACTGAAAGAAACAAAACTCCCTTAAGACATGCAGATCATTTAAGAAAAGACAGTTTGCCACGACTTACAATCATTGATTACATTTGCTGAAAAACAAAGAGCAGTTGAATTAGAAGATTGAAAAAAAATGTGTTTAAAAGCTTGGCCACTGCCAGGGAAGAAGAGCCAACCAACCACTGCTTGAGGACCTTGAGACGGATCCCCTAAGACACCCAACAAAATCCACCAGTGGGATTAGCAGTGTGGTGTCACAAAACCCCAAGAAAAATACAAAACAAGAATTACAAAAGAAATGAACACTGAAGTCAAAGTATGAAAAACCAGCAATACCACATACCACCAAGAATACTCAGCACCGTTTGTTTCCATTGCATGAAGGACTGAAGATCCAAAAATCCAGAGGCGAGAAATCCAAGAAAAAAAGAAGTTGGGGGGGAAAAAGTTTTTTGCTGTCAGGTAGTAGATGAGTGGGAGCGGGTGGAAAGGGGATTCAGTCTTTGACTTTTAAGACATTAAGCGAAAAAAGAATTGAAGAATAAAAGCAAAAACCTTTTGAAAGATAAAGTAAAAAAGTTGATGTTCCAGGCTGTCCTTCTGCATGTCTGCCACTGTTCTCCAGACCACCTTGGCTTTGGTCCAGAACAAGAACAGCTAAGGAAGAAAAAAAAT
>NW_006408574.1:14480973-14484010 GCF_000296735.1 Chrysochloris asiatica
AAAAAAAAAAAAAAAAAAAAAAAAAGAGCGACAGATGGTACGTTGTGACTGGTCAGTGGTCTAAAGACCTGGATATGCTTTCTTTGAAGCATATCACAACTTAAATCATCACTTTCAGAAAGAAAGAAATGAACAAAACAAAGAGGAAAGAAAAATCTAAAAGAAAAGGAAAGCCCACAATATGAGAGTCACTGGAAATTAAAAAAAAAAAAATGATGGATGTTCTTGGAATGGTTTTGAAAACAGGACACAGACAAGAGGAAATGAAAGGACAGGAAGAATGAGTAAGATCATTCTGTGAACGTTAGTTCAGCATTCTTACCTCTTATTGGTGTACCACCTGGGTGGATAATATGAATGCAAATAAGATTAGAAAGAAGAAGCGTTAGTTCAAGAAGAAGGAGACTAGGGCTGGGGAGAAGAATTCAATTAGATTTACAGAATTCAATAAGGACTTAAAAAGAAACTTGAATTACTATACTGGTAAAACAGGAATATATTAGGTAGTATTATGAGATCATAAAAGCAAGTTGCATTGTATCATAGAAGGGCAAAGACCTCAACAGGTGGTATCAGAGAAGCAACTGAGTTCTAGATCTGGGGATATACAGGGTTAGAATTGTATTGCATAGGCCTCATGTCCCTTTAAAAAGTAAAAAGCAAAAAAAAAAAAAAAAAGAGAACTATACAATATTCTAAAAATCTTAGTTTAGAGAAATAGTGGCTAAGCTGTTTAAGTATATCTAGAGAGAGAGATTATATATATACGTATGTATGTATATATATAATTATATACTGTAGGAAATCCCAAACACTAACTAGAAGCAGATATTGCTGATGGGTTCCTCTTAGGCCACTTGCTGTGTTACATTTGTGTGATAAAACTTGTGCACTGTTTTATTTTTCTATACAATATTGGTATTTAACAGTCAACAACGCTTTGGAGGTGTGAGTGTGCGCGCCACTAGGGAGGTCTGGTGTCTACACTGACAGTTAGTAAAATGCATGCCATGCATTTTATTAATAATAATAATAATCATCGTCTGAGTATGGAAATTAGTGGGGGGGGGGGAGTGAAGTGCGCTTCAGAACTAAGCACTTACCAATGGATTCTGGAGATTTAAATACGGAGAGAAGAAAGACAGCATAAAAATATTATTATATTCCTTATAATTTGGTACACATTTTTCAGAGTTAAAGCTTTATAAACTAAATCATCTATGTTACAGGTGAAAAATTAATTCTTTATTTACAATAACAGAATGCTAATCTACACAGTTCTGCTGACAACAAGCAAAAGAGGCAATTAACAAGACGTTTTAACATCACGGGGGACAGGTCAAAAGCTGAGAATTCTGGGAAGACAGGCAATTAAACAACTTAGAATTTTATCACAATAAGACTACCAACGTCAAAGTAAACAGATTATTAGTATATGTCCCATGACATTACCTAGGGACAAGCTCTAAAACGTATGAAATTTTGAAGTATCCTTACTTTGAAGCTAAAGAGACCACAGGGATAAACTTGGGGATGGGGGTGGGGGAAGGGGAAAGGGCAGCGAGTGAAGAAAGAGAGGAAGTAGCAAGAGCTGGAGTCTACACCAAAAGCAGACTTCTGTAGATCCAGTCACTGGAAGGGTCAAAACTTCAGTGTAGGCGCACGCTACTGTGGCTAATGTGTAGAAACTACTCACTCACAATCAGCATGAGATTAACCAAAATCCCCTCCTTCCACTGGTACTTTATTAAGGATTCTTTTTAAAAAAGGCATCTGGTTTCATGGAATGGTGCTTCTGTGTTCTATGTATTGGTGAAGAGAAAGCAGCTGTGCCCAAGCTTACTAAACTTTGGTAAAGGGTGTGGCTCAAATGTAGAAACGACAGCAGAAAACACACTTTAATCAAATTGAATCATTTTCATGTTTAATATGAACATTTTGATTTTGAATGGATATAACCATTGGAACTTCTTGCAAGTTCTGAACGAAGTCCAATGTTGAAATAAATTTGTCTCGAAAGGAAACAGAGAAAGAAGAAAGAAAGAGGAGAAAATGGATCCATCAAATACTGCCAAAGAGCAGTAAATTAAAAAAATATCTATCAAAATACAGTCACAGCCGTGAGCAATGTGGATTGAACAGAAGCTGCAACACACAGAGAGAGAAGGAGAGAAACAGATTCTGAAACGGGCTATGACATCACAGAACATCGACAACACATTAAATAACAGAGAAAGAGAAGAGGGAGAAAAATCAATACCTAAAAATTAAAAAAGTAAAGAAAAGAAAAAGAAGGAGAGGAAAAGATTGTTTATAAATTCTCTAGGTGTTAGTGGGAACATTAATAAGATCTTACCTGATCGTAACTGCTTAATACGGCCATTGTTGTTGCTTGTGTCCACGGGTAAGAAATCCTTGAACCAAGTGATTTCTGGATCTGGATTCCCACTGGCTGCACAAAGCATGGTGGCGGTGCGTGTGCGCTCCACCACCTTCAACTGTGGGCCCATGTCAATGGTGGGGAAGCCCCTGGGAATTTGATCCTCTGCAAAACAAAAGGTCAGACAAACATGTTATTGTGGGAGATGCTCAAGAGTCAAAAGATAGTGACCACCGGTTATTCCTTTTCAACATATTGATGTTGTGAGGCTAATACAGACCAGGAAGCACTGCACTATCTGTTGTGACTCATAGTGACACTGTATAGAGTTTCCAAGGAGGGGCTTGGTGGATTTAAACTGCAAAGCTTGTGATCAGCAGTTTAATGCTACGACTGATAATAAAAAAAACAGTAAGAATAAAACTCTTTTCAACAAATGAGGTATCTGACTCATGCCAGAGATGACTTACCAAAAATCCATTGGAACGGAATCGTGTTGTAAGCCAGGGAATGTTTATGTTATGCTGTGTTTTTCATTGGTTAATTTTTAGAAGGTTGCGACCAATACCCTATAGAGGAAGGAAGCCTCCCCCTAGGACTGGCTCTTTAGGACCTGATCCTTGGTAAAGTGGAGAAGGACATCTTACTTGGTAAAGT
>NW_006408574.1:14489569-14497523 GCF_000296735.1 Chrysochloris asiatica
AGAAAGAAACAATTGGGAAGAATGGGATTTCAAGATGATTTTGCAAGGTTTACGATAGAGAGTTAAAATTTACAAATTGGATGAAAATGATTTTGTGAAGCGTTTTTGTTGCTACATGCCATCTAGTTGGTTCCAACTCTTAATGACGCTGAGGGTTTCCAAGGAGCAGCTAGTGGGTTTGAACTCCAGAGCCTGTGGTTCCTAGCCCAGTGTTGATCCTACAACACCACATGTGGAGTATGTCTATGCTAATTTAAAAAATCCATTCCAATTTCATTCCATCAGGCTGCCCTTTAAGGCTTTAAGGAGTTTGTAGATGTATTTACATTGACAAAGCAGTTCTAATGTTTGGGGGGTGGGGGTGGAGAAGAATAATAGAGGATCAATAGGTTCGGTACTACACACATTAGATTATTAAACAACTCAGTTGGCAGCTAGTGACACAAAATACTTCAAAGGATAAAAATAACTTGCCTCAAGTGCTCCAAAGTTCACTATACTGCCTGTGCCACGCAGAAATTACCTTCTTCTCTGAAAAAGCTCTCAGATTTCATTGCTGAATTTTCTTTTAGATATTTAAAATCACTCCCAAAGCACCAACTTCCCAAACCCACTATCACCTACTATCCTGACTCTCAGAAACACCACAGGACTGAATGTCTTAGGGGTTCCACTGGGGGCAGATGGCTTCATTTTTCTCCCTCCACGCAGCAGCTGGCTTTCAACCACTGACACTGGGGTTAGCAGATCAAAGAATAACCCAGGGCACCATCAGAGGGTTCATTTGAAAGATTCCTGAGCTGTTTCTGCATTTCTCAAGAGTCTCTGTCTTTCTGATAGAGTTAAGCTACAAAATTTTTCAGTATGCATGTTACGTTGTTGTGAAGTGCCATGGAGTCCGGTCTGACTCAGCAATTCTGCGTAGGATATCCAAAGAGTAGCTGGTAGGTTTGAACTGCTGATATTGTGTTTAGCTGTTCAGTGCTCATCCTACAGCGGCACTCCAGGACTACGTATAATGTTCTGCTTATCATTATTTGTTTTCTACAAGTTTACCTCTCTGAAGAACCAAGTCAATATCTACACTTATCAATGTTGTTCTTAAATTCCATTGAATCAGTGCCAACTCACAGCCACCCTGTACAGGGTTTCTGAGGAGTGGCTAGTGAGTTTGGCAACTGTCAAAGGCACATGTTGAACTGCTTACTAAAGACTCTCACCTAAGAAATCTAGATTTAATAACATTTTATGAGAAATGAAATCCTCATCTTGGGGATAATTGATAAAGTTGACTTGTACCCTACCAAAAGCTACCAAATACATTGACATGAGCATTCTTTTCCTTCTCTGCTCATAAAGAACACCCTAGAACTCCCTGTATACATACACAAGTACACAACAAAGACCATTCTTCTTGCATACTAATTGGACAGAATGTAAAGATCTTCCCTTTCTTATCTTTAATAAGGATGATTAAATTCCATTCATTCCCCTTTCCCCAGAACCTCTTTAAAAGCACTTGTTTCATTAAATTTTCATAAGCAACATCACAATGTGGTAACAGACTCAAATAGCCAGAGCTGCTACAATTTGACAGTTGTGGCTTGTTTCCAGCTTTGACTGTCAGGCATTTGGCAATAAAACCAGTACTCAACATAAAACAAACTGTAGAAATAATGAAATTTCCAATTGGAATACTTATCTCAGTGGATGTAGTTTAGAAGATGTTACTTGCCTTTTCTTTTTTTTTTTTTACCCTCTACATTTATTAGTGATTTGTATAAATTGCCTTGGTCATTTGATAACATCACTTTTGACAGCTCATCAAATTTGTGGTACTAGAAACTAGAGAATTAAATCAATAACCTTTCTACTTTAACCACATAAACTTTTTCAGGGGTGTGGTGTGGGAGAGCCTCGATCAGAAATTAACAAATTGTCAATACTTAGTAGCTCTATACTTTTACATGAGGTGAAAAGAAAAACATTTTGTCCTATTCGTTAATGTGCTCATTAAGATTTAAAGTGCCTTACTTATCACTGTTCCATATTAATATTCAATCATGCAGAATTAGCTACTAATTCATCAACAATTTAAATCAGACTTGACCTTCACAAAGCCATTTGGTCTGTCATTTTGAGAGGCCATTAAAGGGCAGATTACTACATACTTGTACTTAGTGAGTCATATAAGTCATACATATTTTGTTTGGATGGCTGGTAGAAGAGGCCTAGAAATACAACACAATCTTTGAATCTGTGTGGTGTCTTAATGGAATATTCTGATACGAAACTTTCAGTTCCATTTAGGAAAGAGAAAAATGAATATCAGCATTTTCTAGAGTTCACTTCCGATTGCTGTACAACTTCTATGAGGTCAAGAAGGAATCTTGGAGGACATGTTCTCAGTGCCGTTCTGTGTGGTGGCATGTTTTAGGTGTCTGCGCATGATCAATCAATAAGCTGGTTCATGAATTTGGTCACTTAAACTGCGTTCATTGTTCATCCCTAAACCATTTTAATGATGCTGTTATTTTCACTCCAGTTCTGCCAACATTGAACCTCTCTTATTTGACAGGTAGCTACAGAATCATAAATCTTCCAAGGTGGCCCCAAACAGGTCTTGTATGATGCTGCTAGGACTTTTGTGGAGTGCATTCAACCAGTCTGGGTCTGCTACTTGGGTCTCAACTTATTTTGAAAACTTTACAATGAAACACCATTTGCATCCTACAAATGGATTCTCAGTTTTTTTCAGGTATCTAGAAATTATTTTGGTGAGGAAAACTGGAGGCAGTTACTTCAATAGTACGCTTCTCCAAATCCAGTACTAGAAGATGTGGCAATTATAACATGACCATGTAGCTAGAACAATCTAGAAGCTTTGGAGAGAATGGTAGTGCAATAAAATGAATCAGAACCTGGACACAGAGACAAACAACTCTATATGGGGGAGAAACCATCCTTGGTAATCTCTTTTCTGAATTGCAAACCAGCACAGTGAATCCACTTTAAGCCTTCCTCTCACAAGTTGTTCACAAGAAATTCCTCTCTGTTGTTGCTATTGTTGTTGAAATAGTATTATTATTTTTAACAATCAAGAGTATTAAACCTATAAACATGTAAAAGTAATTGCTAATGAGTCCTTCATTTTTATAACCTTTGGCTTTACTCAACCAGTAAATACCATTCCTCAGCAGTGATGTACAACTGGTGTTTGACACATTCTTCCATTTATTATAGTTACTACACAAGAAAGACACAATTCAATTCCTGCTTTCTGAATTTTACAAGAGCATTTACTCACATATGGGTTGCAAACTTTGTACAATAGCATTATTTCGTGTAAGTCAAAACTGTAAGTATGACAAAGTCTCAAGGCTTAACACAATGAAACTCAAGGAACCCAGTGGACACCTGCATCAACAAAGCAGCTGTGATCATATCTTGGTGTCCAAACTAACAAGAGATTCTTGGTGTCCAAACTAACAAGAAAACCCAAATGAATAACTAGTTGTGTGTTGAAGCAAACACTGTGAACCCCCACTGAGAGGAACGAAGATTTCTCAGTGGGCATTCATAACACAATCTTACAGAATGAAAGTCGCTTTTTTCTTCTTTTGTGGGAATGGGGTGGTGAAGGGAGGTGGAGAGACTGAGCTAGAAGACTTTTCATTAACACAAAGGAACACAAGGAAAAATATTAGATTTGTAATATGCAGAATATTTTCTTAATCAAATGCCCTGCACCCCTTACATCGGACACCTATCTAAAGAAACAGTACTAATTTATGCAGCATAAAGTCAGTGGTGGTGGTGATTTTGTTGCTATATTGTGTTGAGAAAGCATTCCCCAATTCAACAGTGTCTACATGGAGAATCCAGTAACACTGATGATAGTCTTCATGTATGCAGCCATGATCACTATCATTTTCCACAAAGAAAAGAACAGTAATTCTCTCAGAAAATTTAAATATATGTATCTTAAGACGGGACAGAGAGAACCTCTGCACTATTGCTGTTGTTGTTGTTAAGTGCCGTTGAGTCCATGCCAACTCATAGCGACCTTACGAGCAACAGAACGAAACACTGTCTGGTCCGGCACCAACTTCACAATCATTGCTATGCTTGAGCCCACTGCTGCTGCCACTGTGCCAATCCATCTCATTGGGGGTCTTCCTCTTTTACTCCAACCTTCCACTTTATCAAACATGATATCCTTCTCCAGTGTCTGGACCCTTCTGATAATATGTCTGAAGTATGAGAGACAAAGCCTGGCCGTCCTGGCTTCCAAGGAGCACTCAGGCTGCACTTTATCCAACACAGATCTGTTTGTTCTTTTGGCAGCCCATGGCATTTTCAATATTCTTCTCCAGCACCATAACTCAAATGTATCATTTTTTCTATGGTTTTCTTTATTCATTATCCAACTTTCATTCAACAAATATTTCTTGAGGCCTTCTGAGTTCCAGCACTAGGCCAAGCATAGACTATGGAACAATCTAAATGATCTCTATATTGCTGAGATATATTTGTATCTGTGGAAGAATGTGATCCTCTCAGATTAAGAACAGTATCAGATGACAGGTGTGAGAATTGAGGGAGATAATGCATCAAACATGCCCAGAACTTTCTGGCACAAGTGCTAGGTCACCAGAAAATATTAGCATATAAGAACTTGTTGTTGTAGTTATGTGCCATCGAGTCGATTCCGACCCATAGTGACCCTGTATAGGGTTTCCAAGGAGCAGCTGGTGAGCTCGAACCACCGACCTTGCAGTTCAAACAGCATTGCAATCTGGCACATTACCACACAGCGCCATACCAGGACTCCATATGAGAACTTACTCTACGCTAAACTCTCAGAACCCACCCTTGCTGTAGGGTTGCTTCTGATTTATAGCAACCATGTAGAACCAAGCAAACCTGCCCTGTAGGGTTACCAATGCTGGGGATCTTTACAGAAGCAGACTTCCTCATCTTGCACCCACAGAGTGTCTGGAGAGTTCCAACTTCCAACCTTTCAGCTACAGCCAAGCACTTAAGCGCTCATAATAGATCTCAAGAGAAGAGAAGCACAGGGTAATGCACAAGACAGAGCCCAACCATCAGAAGACTTAGTTTAAGCTCCAATTTCAACCTTCTCAACCTAAGATCTCAGGTCACACAGTAAACTCCTCTGTACGACGGGGCTAACAGGAACCCCCACCACCTCAGAGCTTTGTCTAGGTGAAGACACAGAAGGCAGAGGAAACGGTTTGGATTCTTTGATACTTTGCTGAACCCTAATGAGTTTTCAATTCATTATCTTTCAGAATAAACCATGGCATCAGGTTACATACAAGAACCCTTTTCTTCACAGAATATAGTACCCCGAAGAAGCAGAAAGAACTCTTATTATCCTTTCCTTAAAGAAAAGGGTGTAAATAAAGCTTTTATTTTTACCATTCCAGATGGTAGCAGGGTATAATTTATACTGTTTTGACATCATGACCGTATTATTCAAACTCAATCTTCCTGCAAGTGAATTGAATGAGACTGAAAACAGAAAAATAAAAAGGCAAGAAATAAAAGCTAAATCAACATTTCTAGCAAAGTTGGAATTCTGGGCCATTATCAAAACAATATGCATATGAATGAAATCAGAAAAAAAAAAAAAAAAGAATATCTAGGTAAAGTGGTTTCTAATTATAAATCAGAGGCTACTCTAAGTCACAAAGAAATTATCTGAGGTAGGAGAGAAAACTGCCCGGTAATAGATGGAATTCCAAATCGAATATTTAATAAATACAAGATTGGACTCCTGAGAAAGTAATTATGAATAAGATGCAACCAGTGTTTATTTGGGGATCTTTTTTTTGCTAGTTATTATGTACAGATGGTGTGCTTGTCTTCACATGGTCATAAATCAATCAGAGAAGTGCTCCTTCAAAGTAGATTTTGGTATCTCTCAGGGGCAGTTATTGGTATAAGAGTTTCCAAAGATTCCTCAGAGAATTCTGCCACATAAGAAAAGGAAACAGGACATTGATAAGCTGAAGCTGATTCATTAACAACTATTTAATATTCAGCATACTAACCAGCTACCCACAGAGCATCTCAGGGCAAAGCTAAATTTTCTAAAATATTCTCTACATGTTGAAGAGGTTGTAAGGCAGTCTTGGCACAAAATAAAACAAACTTGTTTAGAAGAAACGTGTGCAATTATCCTACAAATGGCAACGTAATGGCAACACAGCAGAACAGAAGTCCCTTAAAGGATCATTTGTTTGAACTTGGTGGTTGCAATTTCATATTGGCAAATTAACCACCATTGCAATTACTACTTGGTCTTTCTTTAACACATTCTTCTGTTTTAACAAATGGTCTTTATGATTCAAAGTTAGATAAAGTCGTTGAGAAAAATAAACACACGTCCCTCATTCCCTACCTTGAAACATGATTAAACCCTGGAAATCTGAGTAAATAGCTACAAGTCACAGTTATGGTTTATAGTTCCTTCCTAGGGGCTCAAATTTTGTTAATACAATAAAATCCAATAATCACTCACTTCCATACATTTTCCTCAAAACTTCCTATTATTTTTATTAGCAATCAGGTACCATGTATTCACCATCCAAGTTTTTGCTTTAATTTTTATATAAAAATAAGCACCATTGTTGAAATCAATATTTATAAATCATACTAGGAAAATGCTTTTTTGAGAGGCATCTAAATAAAACGCACAATGCAACAGATGTTCAAATATTTAACTCGTGTGTTGGGAGGGTGATCCCCTGAAAAGGGAGAGACAAAGACAGATGTAGGGACCATGAAAGACAGTTGGATTAGGTGCCTACGTGTACATATTCTTTGTTGGCGTTGTGAAAATTAGAGAACTCTTAATGAATCAAATCAAATGAGGCCAAGGAAAACACAGTCCTTGGGCTTCACTGTGTTGTGCACAGTGGTTGGTGTAAATATGTTTTCCAAGCTGTAAAATGTTTTATAAAAGAGAAAACTAGAATGAACTGTGGCCTTGTATTGGAACTCAAGGCATTACTAAGAATTCACAGACATATAAAGAGAAATAGACTTACAAATATAATCATAAATGAATACACCCAGTCCACAAAACAACACATGTTACTTAGCTATGTCGACCTAGAAAACCTGAAATCAACAAAGATACCCTTTAGCAACACTTTGCATCGATATCTTAGTTTAATATTGTTGTTGATGTCATTAAGTGCTGGCAAGCTGGTTACAGCTCCTAGTATCCATGTATAGGGTTCCCAAGTTTTTAAATCATGGTGGTGAGGCTGGCTGGCTCAAACTGCAGACCCTGTTGTTTGCAGTCCATTGCTTATCCTATGGAGCCACCACGTCTGTTAGTTCAATATGACTTCCTACTAAAAGGTACCAAGAAAAGTACAAAATATGCGTTGACTATCTTGCTTGTCTATCTTGTGTGGTGATGTAGGATAAGGACTGGATTTCAAATCAAAAGGTCCACAGTTAGGGGCCTATACATGGCTACTATGAGTTTTAACTGACTTGACGCGACTTAACAACAATAGCATCATGTTGTGTAAGACAATTCTCATCAAGTAGGCTTCCAAACAGTCCTGGAAAAATTCTCTTATATTGTCATTCCATTTTAATGAACTTGCTGAAGTTACTCATATGAAGAAAAGGAGCCCTGTTGGTACAATGTGGTGCAGATTGGACTGCTAACTACAACGTCAGCAGATCGAATCTACCAGCCATTAAAAATCCAAGAACAGAAGAGTTGCGGGATGACATTAAGAACTTCTTAAGGAAGAAAGAAAAAGGCCATTCAGAAGATAAGGAAGAAGAAAAAGAACAAAATGATTGCCAGAAGAGACAGTAATTTGCTCTCCAACATAGAGATGCTAAAGCAAATGGGAGAAACGAGAAGGTAAAAGAGCTAAATAGAAAATTTCAAAGGATA
>NW_006408574.1:14497623-14498881 GCF_000296735.1 Chrysochloris asiatica
GGGGGTTCATTGAAAAAAAGGAAGATCCTCAATGAGATGGAATGATATACTAGAGTAACAATGAGCTCAAATTTCACAATAATGAGACTGGCAGGTTTGGTTTTGCCATGCATGGGCTCACTATGAGACCAAACCAACTCAATGGCACCTAACAGTAACAAAGCATGAGAGAATATATGTGCTTGCTGAAGCCACCCACGCATGGCAGTCTGGTATAACATCACCAAGTACTGCGCTGTTCGTGCCACTCAGGGCTTCCTCTCTCTTTGAATATATACCACTTATGGAAAATACTTTACTACTGTAGACACTGTTGCTGTGTACCACCAAATTGGTACTTAGTCCAAGTGATCCTGTATAATGTTTCAACACGTAACTGATAGGTTTGAACTGCCAACCTTGCAGTTACCAGTCCAGTGTTCAGCTCACAGCACCACACTGTATACATTAGTAGAGCGGTAATCAGGTTAAACAGTTAAAAAGCAGAGAGAGATTTCAAACTTGAATAGAGAAAGAATGTTAAACATTACCAAGGAATCAAGCTTCCAGGAATCAGAAGAGTCAATGAAGAGCAGGTCCAGTTATTTATATGGTAAAATGGGAGGGAGGGGTGAGGGGGGGGAGAGGGAATGGCAGAAGGCTTACAGGGAAACTATAGGCTGTGACTCTCCTCTTGGGCAGGGATGACAGACTAATCCTGTGAATCAGTTACACTAATCCAATACTAGAGACTGAAAGAAGTTACATCACATTGGCTTTAACACCTGGTTTTTCTAGAAAATATTTTGCTGACACTCAACTTGCTAGGGTTCTAAACCTTTAGCTGTTGAGTCAATTCGGACCCACAGTAACCCTATAGGAAACATTAGAACTGACCCATAGGGTTTCCAAGGATGTCAATCTTTTTGGATGAAGACTGCGACATCTTTCTCATGCAGAGGAGCGTAGCTACAGTTAAGGATTTAGAAGAAATCGTAAAAATAGTTAACTTCAATGTACCACATTTTACTAAAGTTGGAAGAAATATGCATTGCTGACTTTTGCTTCCCAATCTCTTTCTACTCACCAAATCACACCCTGCATCATCATACAAGTCTAGGTCTACCTACAAGGCCCAGGCCTAGCATCAAGTGAGCCTTCAGGAAGCACTACTTTAATAAAGGCTGATGAATGCTCTGAAGATCATCTGAAGAACAGATTTGATGCATTAAACACAAAAGAACGAAGACCAGAAGAGTTGTGGGATGACATCAAGAAC
>NW_006408574.1:14502092-14503508 GCF_000296735.1 Chrysochloris asiatica
GGTGAACTGAAGGCATTGGCAAAGAACAAAACTCCAGGAACTGACAGAATAAAAATTGAAGTTATTTCAACAAAGTGATGCAGCACTGGAGGTACCCACTCATCTACACCAAGAAATTTGGAATAGAGCTACCTTGCCAACTGATCAGAAGAGATCCATATTTGTGCATACCAAAGAGAGGTGACCCAACAGCAATCATCGGCCAATATCATTAATATCACATGCAAATAAAATTCTGCCAAAAATAATTTAAAAAATGGCTGCAACAGTACATTGACAGAGAACTGTCAGAGGTTCAATCCAGATTCAGATGAGGATATGGAACAAAAGGTATCGTTGCTGTTGTTAGATGGATCTTAGCTGCAAGCAGAGAATACTAGAAAGATATTTACCTGTGCTTTCTTGGCTACACAAAGGCTTTTGGTTGTGTGGATCATGACAAGCTATGGACAACATTGTGGAGAGTGAGTATTTAGGGACACTTCATTGTGCTCATGAGGAACCTGTGGATAGCCCACAAGGCAGTTGCTCGAACAGAACAAGGCGACACCGAATGGTTTGAAATGAGGAAAGGTGTATATCACGGTTGTATTCTTTCACCATACTGTTCCATTTGTATGCTGAACAAATAATCTGAGAATCTGGATTATATGACAAAAATGGCATCAGGATTGGAGGAAGACTCATTGAACAACCTGCGATATGCAGATGATACAACCTTGCTTTCTGAAAGGCGAAAAGGACTCAAAACACTGATGAAGAACAAAGACCAAAGCCTTCGGTATGGGTTGCACTTCAATATAAAGAAAACAAAAGTCCTTACCACTGGACCAATAAGCAACATATATATAAAGGGAGAAAAGATTGAAGTTGTCAAAATTTTCATGGTGCTTGGATCATCTATCAATACTCATGGAAGCAACAGTCAAGAAATCAAATGGCATATTGCTACACAAGACCTCTTTAAAGTGTTCAAGAGCAAAGATATCAATGTGAGGACTATGGCATGCCTGACCCAAAGCATGGTATTTTCAATAGCCTCCTATATATGTGAAAGTTGGAAAATGATTAAGGAAGACCAAAGAAGAATTGATGCATTTGAGCTATGTTGTTGCAGAAAAAGATTAATAGTACCAGGGGCTGCCAGAAGAACAACTAAATCTGCGTTGACAGGAAGCCAGGATGGCCAGACTTCATTTCTCATGTTGTTGTTTTTGTTGTTAGGTGCCATCGAGTTGGAACCGACTCATAGCGACCCCATGCACAGCAGAACGAAACAATGTTCGATCCTGGGCCAACCTCACTACCGCTGCCACACCCGAGTCCATCAATGATGCCACCTGGCTGATCCATCTCATAGGGGGTCTTCCTCTTTTTCTCTGACCTTACCCAGCATGACATCCTTCTCCAACGATT
>NW_006408574.1:14504157-14506320 GCF_000296735.1 Chrysochloris asiatica
AAGTATGGTGAAAGAATACAACCCTGTCTCACACCTTTCATTTCTCATACTTTGGATATATTCTCAGGAGGGACCAGTCCCTAGAGAAGGATATCACGGTTGGTAAGATGGAGTATTAGAAAAAAAAACGAAGATCCCCAATGAGATAGATTGGCACAGTGGCAGCAGCAATGAGTTCAAGCATAGCAATGGTTGTGAAGTTGGCACAGGACTGGGAAGTGTTTCGTTCTGTTGTGCATAGGATTGCTATGAGTTGGTTCCTACTTGATGGCACCTAACAGCAATGTGTTGGAAAATCAAGAAAGGTGTGCATTTTTATTGTATCATTGGATGATATTTATCTAATCTGTACACCGAAGAAAAACTCCCAGAAACTGGATTATATGAAGAAGAATGCAGCATCAAGATTGAAAAAACAACTCACTAATTACCTGTTACATGCAGATGCCACAACATTTCCTGATGAAAGCAGGGAGAACTTCAAGTACTTACTGACGAATATGAAAGAATATAGCCTTCAGTACAGATTACACCTCAACATAAAGAAAATAAAAATCCTCACAACTGAACCAATGAGCATTATCATCATTAATGAAGAAAAGATTGAAACTGTCAAGGATTTCATTATACTTGGGACCACAATCAATATCCATTGAAAAAATAATTAAGAAATCAAAGGGTATTGGGCAAATCTGAGGTTAAATGTTTTTTTAAAGTGTTAAAAAGATATTATTCTCAGACTAAGGTGTGCCTGACCGAAGCCATGGTATTATCAATAGCTTCAGATGCATGGTGCAAGTGGGCAATAAATAAGGAACAACAACGTAGAAATGATATCCTTGAAATATGGTGTTAACATAGACTACGGAATATACCACAGATTGCCCGAAGAAAGATCAAATCTCTCTCAGAAGATGTACAGCCAGAATGTTTCTCAGAAGTGAGGCTAGCAAGATTTTGTCTAATATACTTTGGATATGTTACCAGGGGGGAATCAATTCCTGGCGGAGGACATCATGCTTGGTAAATTAGAGGGTCAGCAGAAAAGAAGAAACACCTCAATGATATGGTTTGACGCCGTGGCTACAACAGTTGACTCAGACATCACCTTGTGTATATGGGCAGGACTGGGCAATGCTTTGTTCTGTTGCATGGGGGTGGGGTACAGGATTGACCATGAGTCAGAACTGACTAGACTGCACCTACCAACAACAGGTGCTTTCTCTTAAAGTGAAGACAGAAAAAGACCACCTCTGTCCACAGGTGAGCTCAGTACCCAAACAATGGGCATGCCCGGTATGTCTTGAGCTTTCCTCTAAAAGGGTACCAGGACGCTCATGGATTTGCATGAATTCCAGAACTGTGGGAAGAACAGAGCTTGCCAATGTAGTTTTTCTCTACCCAGAAGAGAAAGTTGGTGAATATTAGAGAACAACATTCAGTGGTCTCCTGAATAAAATGAGGAAAGTAAAGATATGTCTGTTGTACTTCTATGAATACACAACAGTAAGAATTGACTTAAAAATAATATGCAGTGGGTACATTTTAACATCTATCACATCAATTAAATATATACAAGTTTCCAATAATATGATATTCAGAAGCAATGTAATAAACCTTTTTTTTTTTTTTTTCCACAACTCAAAAACAACTTCAAGTTGCTCATTTTCACTTGGTTGTAATAGACTGACATATTGTTATAAATTTAGAAAACATGCAATCTTTAATTCTTAACAAAGTGACAGCAACTTGACAAGCGAAAAAGTTATCTCAGCCTTGAATTCACTGGCATAAAAAGCCAATGCATCCCACTGCGCTACCCCTCAGCACAAATGAATGGTTTTTTATGTTTACTGTGAGATTAATGTTCCTTCAATTGCTCAGTGATGATGGCTATGGGACTGCTGAGTGAATAATGGGTGTGCGGTCAGTAAAGGAAGAAAGGCTGCGTATTTCAGCCACTGATCCCTACAGTAACTGATGCAATTTAAGCGTTTATTGTTATAAAGATAAAAATGATATGCAATACAGCTTTGTAAATTATTCATGACAGACTTCATAAGCAAATTTTAACTAAATGTGCCAATTTTGTTTGTTTCTCCCCTCCCCCAAGAATTAACCCCAAAACTCTAAAAGTAAATTCAAGAATGTTTACCCTTTGAA
>NW_006408574.1:14506420-14513343 GCF_000296735.1 Chrysochloris asiatica
TTTTTTTCCCCTAATGGGTACCATAGCATACCCTCTTTTGAGTGACTTGGGCCTAAAAGTCTGCACACTTGCAATTCCTGAGAACCTACTGGACATAACATGTGAAATTAGCTGCTTAGACGCTGATAGATACACCCCTTTGTCAACAGCAGCTGAGTCACCTGACAAAGTCAATCTGCTTTCCTTCCTTCCATCCCTCCCACCTTCCATCTCTCCCTTCTTCCTTTTTCAGAATGTTCAGAGATGGCTACAAATATCCCCTCCTCCCAAAAGTTAAGCTACTTTCCTCAAACAGCATGAATACAGCTCTAAAAATATGTTCTGGGATGTTGTCTTTTCTGATGAGTTTGATCATGAAAGAGATTTAAGCAAACTCTAGTCCACAAAATCATAATTTTATAACGTTTATGGAGTGTGGTGTCTCCACTCTACACAATAACCAGTGGACTGTGAATCACAAAGTCTGCAGTTTGAGCTCACTAACCACTTAGCAGGAGAAAGAGGACGCGTTCTACTCCTGCCAATAGTTCAAAAGTCTCAGAAACCCCTTACAGGGTCACTGAGTCCAAACCAACTGGATGGCACTTTAACAACATCTCTCCAGCTGTAAGGCAAACAGCGATGTAGTGGCAGATATGAGACTAAGCTTGTCTGCTTTTGGCTCTTTTTAACTTCTAAGTTATAATGCCATTCTTCATAGTCTGAAAACACTTTTGGGTAAGGTGAGTGTTACCTGTCTTAATACTCATTACAATCCACTCCTGCCAAGGAGCCTCAAAAGAGTGATCAATCACAGTGACTGATGCTTTTCTGATCATTTAACTTTATTTATTCTACCCAAATCGAAGAGAAAACCAGAACTAAATTACGGTACAATTTGAAGCCTGAAAACGTATCCCCAAGACTTCCTGAAAAATGTATTGGCTCCAGAGAGTTCACAGTGTTCACACTGAAAATGCCTGACATGAACAACTGTTGTCTTCTAATTCAGATCCAAGTCAACTAAAGTAGACAAATACAAAAACAACAGCACGAGATCAGGATTTAGAAAGCAAACCGCTTCCTGCTGTTACTAGTGAGCTTATTCACTCCCAATGACAGCAAATGCCAATTTGGCCTTTGAATGATACTAAGCTTCATTCCCGGAATTCCCATGATACCTTGATGGCGAGTCTCCCTTAAGAACTCAACTTGGGCAAGCATTTTGGTCAACAGAAATTGAAGCAAAGGACACACCTGCTAGTTAATTAGAAAACCCTTTCTTAAATTATTGGAACTTCTTTACGACTTGGGCCTTAGGATTCACAAACATAGTGCTTGTGACTATTATTTTAGAACTACTATTTCCACCCCCAGACTCCAAGAAAGAAAATTTTATCTTCAGATGACTGCTCTTCATTAAGTGAGACTCAATACAAGAAGTGAGGCACCTAAAAAGATGGATTCCCACTGTGGCTGCAAAACTGGATTGAAACATACATATTATTTGAGGATGACTCATGATGTGGCAAACCTTTTGTTCTGTCATATCTACATATCAGGTCACTATGAGGTGGACCAACAAGTTCCATATGACATCAATGTCCTGTTGTCAACAATAAAACCCTAACTGTTAGAGAGAAAAGATTATTGATCAGTCTTTTTATCCGTTCTTTTTTATTACTATTATTTTTAAGATGAATGGCTCTTTGTAAAGATTTCAAAGGGTGCAAAACTGACAAATTCCATCAGTATCCTGAACAAGAATTCATAAGTGGCTTCAGATCTCATCCTGTGCTAGAAATGATGCAATTGGCCAATATCAATCACTTTTTTAAAAAGAAAATGTTCTGAAAAAGGAAAGCCACAGTTGGCTTTCCCTGGAAAATGCTAACAACATCCTTTGGAATTTCTAAAGATTCCACTGCCCAAACCTAATGAAGAAGAGGTGCACAGAGAGATGTCTCTGAGCGCCCACTGACCACAGCTACATGACAGCAAGCTGGCCAGCTGAGTCACCTCAGACTAGAATCACAACTGGCTGTTTGAGAAGTGACTTTCAGCCACAATGTCTTGAAGTGGTTTGTCAAACCCCAAAGAGTGAACTAATCCAATAGACATGGCTATGAATTAGACTGAAACCTAAAGATCCGAGATACCACCCTACCTTATCCCCTAGGAAGAAGGCAGCAGTTTCATAAGAGGACCTCCTTTCCCTATACCCAACTTGGTATCCCAAACTCCAAGAACCAAATTCCAACACAAAAGGAGGAGGTGTTCCCAAAGGAGACTACTCCCTCTTCTTCTGCTTTGGGGTGCTAGAGTGCAAGGAGGAATGGCAGGCTAGTGCTGTAGGATAAGCACTAGACTGCTGACCGCAAGTTCCCACAGCTGTTCCTTGAAACTCCTATACAGGGTAGCTAGGACTCGGAACCGACTCAATGACACTTGACCACAACAACAGGGGAATAGGAGAATTGGGCATAAAATTCAAATTTAAAGTGAAGTAAATTGAGTTCATTTAATGTGGTGGTTCTGCAGGGTAAACACAGGACTGTGGACTCTAGCATCAGCAGTTTGGGACCACCAGCTATTCTGCAGGAGGAGGCTTTCTGCTCCCACAAAAGATTTCAAAAGCCTCAGGAACCCTACACAGGGTCACTGTGAGTCAGAATTGACTCCAGGGGCACTTAACAACAACAACAAACTTCGTTTTCATGATTGAGAACAGATAATTTAAGCGTTGGCTTAGGCGCTTAAAGTTAAAAACAGTACATTCAACATGCCACTTGAAACGACTGAAAATCCCAAACACAAGACACACTTTCTATTGATACCCAATAACTGAAGATTTTCCAATAAACTGGCTACGAATGTTTCATAGACAAATCCTGAAATAATTTTAAACTTAGTTAATGTAGGAGCTGTTTAAGTTAACCATCGAGTCCATTCCAATTCATAGCGACCCTGTAGAGTTTCTAGGGAATAGCTGGTGGGTTTGAACTGCCAACCTTGTAGTTCGAAGTCCCGAGCTGATCTTACAGTGCAACACTTAAAGAGTATCTAAAGTGTATATACTGTAAATTAACAGAGATATTGCAGTAAATATTAGTTCATATAGTGTAAGAATCTGCAGGGATCGTTGCATTCTTCTACTTCTTTCTTCATTATCCAAATCACACTAAGTAAGTGTACACTGCTCTTAGAAATCATTTGCTGTGGAATCAATGAGCCTCCATAGAGTATCTTTAGCTAAGAAAGAGAGTAACAAGAATTGAATCTTCCTGTCCCTTTTATTCTTTAATTTGAAAATGATGTCATTAACAAGTTGTACACAGAAAACAATATCTAACTTGTAATTTACATCCAAAGGAGCAACTGTACAGGCCAACAAAGCATGACCGCATGAAATCACCCACATAATTCAATCAACAGAAACAGGAAGCTTGGTTAGCTTGAGTCCCAAAGCAGACTTCTGGGGATGGACTATTAGGTTTTGCTATTTTTCCAGATGCTTGAAAAATCTATACTTTACTCGGTGCCATGTTGGCGTCATTGATGTGTTCCAGGGCCAAGTCAAGCACAGCCATAGGTCCCTTAAAAGCCAGGTTAGTGACACTTCATCTGAGGGACTTTGGACATGTTATCATGAGGGTCCAGTTCCTGGTAAAGTAGAGGGTCAAGGAAAAAGAAGAAGACCCTCAATAAATGGACTGACATGGTAGTCATAACAACGTGCTAACATGTAGTAGTGAATGCCAGGGCTGCATAGCACGAGTCGGTATCTCCTTCTGTTGTACAAGGAATTGCTATTAGTTGAAACTGACCCAATGGCTTGTAACTAAATCAACAGCATATCCACGTACTGAGGTATACTGTCACCAAATCACTTATAATTACCTCAAATGAATCATAAACAACCTGAAACATGCAGAAGATAAAGCCTTCCTGGCTGAAAGTGAAGAGGACTTAAAATACTTGCTGTTGAAAATCAAGACCAGCGTCTTCAGTATGGCTTGCACCTCAAGGTAAGGCAAACAAAAAACTTCACAACTATATCAATAAATAACATCATGATAAATGGGGAAAATATTGAAGTTGTCAAAGGCTTCATTTTGCTTGGATCCAACATCAACACTCATAGAAACAGTAGGTAAGAAATCAATCGACATATTGCATTAGGAAAATGTGCTGCACAAGACCTTTTAAAACATTGAAGAGCAAAGATATCTGTTTGAGGACTAAGAAGGATCTGACCCAAACCATGGTATGTTCAATAGTCTCATATGCATGTCAGAGTTGGATAGTGAATAAGGAAGACCTTAGAAGAATGGATGCATTTGAGTTATGGTGTTGGAGAAGAATATTGAAAGTACCATGGATTGCCAAAAGACCAAACCAATCTGTGTTGGAAGAAGTACAGCCAGAGTGCTCCTTAGAAGCCAGGATGGCAAGACATCATCTTTCATACTTTGGACCTATCAGATGGTACCAGTCTCTGGAGAAGGACATTATGCTTGGTAAACTGAAAAGTCACTGAAAAAGAGGAAGCCCCTCACAGAGATGGATCGGTACAGTGGTGGCAGTAATGCGCTCATACGCAACAACAATGATGGTTCAGGACTGGCAGTGTTTTGTTCTGTTGTGCATAAAGCACTTACACTCGATCTGGTAATACCTAATGAAACAGCAAAATGATGCAATGACAAACAATAACATATATAAAACACACGCTGGTGTACACCCCATTTTTCATGATCTAACTGGTGTGGTGTTCTTCACAAAGAACAACGTGATTCTATGGCATGAGATCATTTTGAGGGTTAATGCCAGTGGTTAAGTGCTGTCGAGTCAGTTCCGACCCATAGCAACCCTGTATAGGGTGTTTCCAAGGAGTGTCTGGTGAATTTGAACCTCCAAGATTGCGGTTCAAATGATTTTACAGTCCAGTGCATTAGCCCTGCACCATAGTTGTTAAGTGCCATCGAGTCGGTTCCAACCCATAACGACCCTGCATAGGGTTTCTGAGGAGCAGCTGGTGAGCTTGAGCCACCAACCTTGTAGGTCAAACGGCTTTGCAGTCTGGCACATCAACCTACAGCGCCACACCAGGACTCCTGCACCATAGTAGGAGTCAATAAAAATATTCAAAGCAATGCCCCAAATTTCCATTTCTTAAAACTCTAATACTATTTCTTCTCATTCTTTTGGTGACTTTTATCAGTGGAAGATTTTGGAGGCTCATTAGATGGCTGCCATGTCAATCCTTTTGCAACCAAGAGTTGGGCCAATCAGGAGTTACCTGCTTACAGATTAGCATTATATCTTAGCCATGCCTCCAAAACCCGACAGAGCATCTCTATGAGTTGGAACTGTCTCAATGCCACTTAACAACAAAAGCAGCATAAGTGGTAATGACTCCTATCGGGAATCAACATAAAAGTGCTGGACCACAGCTTTGTTTAAATTGTTCCTTTGCAGAAAGGAAACAATGTGACTACACCTAACACCACCAACACCACCAAAGGACTTGAATTTGTGTTTTGTTTGTCTATTAGTGGAAGCAAAACTAACAAACAAAACACAAATTCAAGTCCTTTGGTGGTGTTAGGTGTAGTCATGTTGGTTCCAAATCACAGTGACCTTATGCACAACAGAAGAACAAAACTCTACCCACTCCTATGAATATCTCACTGTGGTAGATACTCTTGAGCCCACTCATAACTCCCTGTTCCAATCCATGTCATTATAATTCTTCCTCTTTTTTTGCTCATTCTCAACTTAAACAAGCATGACATCATTCTCCAAGGACTAGACCCTTTTGGCAACATGTCCAAAGTGTGAATGACGAAGTCTAGTCATCCCGACTTCTAAGGCGCATTCTAGCTGTACTTCTTTCAACACAGATTTGTTTGTTTGCCTGGCATTTCACGGTATGTCTAATATTCTCCTTCAACACCATAACTCAAATGCATCAATTCTTCTATGGTCTTCCTTATTCACTGTCCAGTTTTCACTTCAATTTCATTTCAATAATGAGGCTATTGAAAATACCATCACTTGGATCAGGCACCCCTTAATCCTCAAACTGACATTTTTGCTCTTCAACAGTTTAAAGAGGTCTTGTATAGCACATTTGCCTGATGCAATATGTCATTTGAGCTCTTGATTGCTGCTTCCATGAGTGTTGGTGGTTGATCTGAGCAACTGATCTTCAACAACTTCTTATCTAGTCTTCATTATATGGATGCTGTTTATTGGTCCATTGGTGAGGATTCTTGTTTTTGTTCAGTATGTTGTGAGACCCATACTAAAAGGCCATGGTCTCTGATCTTCATCAGAGAGTACATTAAGTTCTCTTTACTTTCAGCAAGCATGGTTTTAACAGTTAATGACTCTTCCTGAAATCCTAATGACACATTCTTCCTTGTAAAATCCAACTTGAAGTGATCTGCTCAGCATTCAGATTGAGTAAGTATGGTGAAAGATTACAACCCTGAAGTCACACCTTTCCTGATTTTAAACCATTCAATATACTGCTGTGGAAGCCAAACAGTGTCTATGTAGATGCACTGACCTTGAAAAATTTGGAATAACCCAAAATATAGGCCTGAATCACCTGGCGTGGTACACTTTTCTTTCCTTTAATTTATCTTCTGTATAGCTGAAGAAGCTAATGCATTAATGCCATCCTAAATTAATTAGTTCCTCTCTTCACTTATCAATCATCGTCTTGACACCCACTCTATACAATTGATTGTACCACCTACAAAGAGAATTAATGATAAACAAGACAGAGATACAAAAAAAAAAAAAAAAAAAAGGAAATGGGAACTGAGGTGTATCTTTGTATTGGACTTGGCAATATAAAACTTATGAACACTTTAAAATACTCACCAGATAAACGAAACATATCAAGAACTAAATGAATAAGAATCTACATT
>NW_006408574.1:14513815-14515634 GCF_000296735.1 Chrysochloris asiatica
TCCCGTAAGGATTTACACCCTCGGAAACCCTGTACAGGGTCGCTATGGGTCGGAACCGACTCGACGGCACTTAACAACAACAACAACAACAGTCACTCTCCAAGATGGTACACAAGCTCGACCTGATGGCACAAAACAGCAACAAATAAAGTCATGGATGATCTTTGTAGCAAGATTCACAAGGAATGCGTGAGCAGGATACTCAAAGAGATACTTGAAGAGATTTAAAAAGCAAGCAGTAAACAGTTTGGTTTGACAGACAAAGACAACACTAGAACAATGCTGAGACCCATTCTGCATACACTGCTTACTCTTCTGTCAGTTTGTCACACTGTGGTGGCTTGTGTGTTGGTGTGACGCTGAAAGCTATGCTACTTGCATTTTAAATACCAGCAGGGTCATCCATTGTGGATAAGTTTGAACTGAGTTTCCAGATGAAGACAGACTAGGAAAAAGAAGAGGTTGGCTACTTTAGAATGTTTAATCACTGAAAGCCTTATGAATAGCAGTGGAATACAGTAAGATAGTACCAAAAGAACAAATACTGAAACATGTTCAACAGCACCAGAATATTGTCAGATTTAATGCCAGAAGATGAGCCCATTAGGTTGGAAGAGCTGCCTCCTCAAATTAGAGATGACCATGATGATGTTAAGTGGAGTAAAGCTTTTAAGACATTTATTTGCAGATGAGACATAAGTCAAAATGAGGAGAAACAGATGCAAATATCCAGTAATAGCTGGAACATGGAATGTCCAAAGTATGAATCTAGGAAAATTGGAAGCTGTCACAAATGAAACAGAACACATAAAGATCAATATCCTAGGCATTAGTGAGCTGAAATGGACTGGTATTGGCCATTTTGAATCTGACAATCACATGTTTTGCTATGACAGGAATGAGAACTTGAAGAGATATGGCTTCACGTTCTTCATCAAAAAGAGCATTTCAAGATATATCTTGAAGTACAATGCTTTCTGTGAAAGAATAATATTCATACACCTACAAGAAAGACCAGTTAATACCACTATTATTCAAATGTATGCACCCACCACTAAAGCCAGTAATGGTGAAATTGAAGAATTCCACAACTTCTTCAGTCTAAAATTGACCATTCAAACAAGAATAGTGACAATTACTGGAGATTGGAGTGCAAAGTTTGGAAACAAAGAGGAAGGATCAATAGTTGAAAAATAGCATCTTGTGACAGAAGCAATGCTGGAGATCACTTGATAGAATTTTGCAAGGCCAGTGGTTTATTCTTTGCAAATACCTTTTATAAACAACATGAAAGATGACTATACACCTGGGCCTCACCAGATGAAAGTCACAGAAATCAAATTGACTACATCTGTGGGAAGAGAGAGTGGAAAAGCTTCCATATCATCAACCAAAACAAGGCTAGGGGCAGACTGTGGAAAAGATTTCAGGCGGACGCTAGAGAAAAGTAAAACAAGTCCACGAGAGCCAATATCTGATATCTCTTGGTGCCGCTCAATAAATGCATGACTTATTGATTAGAAATCAAATTGCTTGTGTCTACTCATCACTATGTCCTTATGAAACTAGTTTTAAATTTGCTAAATTGTGTTTATTACTTAGAAAAAGCAGTGCTTCCTATCATGGTATTTTGGACTCCTGGTATGGCGCTGTGGGATAATGCACTGAACCGCAAGGTCAGTTTGAACAGCAAGGTCAGCAGTTCAAATTCACCAGCCCCTCCTTGGAAACTCGATACTGGGTCACTATGAGTTGGAACTGACTTGATGGCACTTAACAACAACAATAAAATGATGGTATTTCAAGGAGCCCTGGTAAC
>NW_006408574.1:14515734-14526558 GCF_000296735.1 Chrysochloris asiatica
GAAACATATCAAGAACTAAATGAATAAGAATCTACATTCGTAGTACATTATTTGTTTTCAGAGAAGTAAAATTACCTGACTCTGAATCACTACATCATGACCTTACTGCTTGTCTGTGGGATAATGCACTGAACCGCAAGGTCAGTTTGAACAGCAAGGTCAGCAGTTCAAATTCACCAGCCCCTCCGTGGAAACTCGATACTGGGTCACTATGAGTTGGAACTGACTTGATGGCACTTAACAACAACAATAAAATGATGGTATTTCAAGGAGCCCTGGTAACATAGTGGGTTACGCATTGGGCGTTGGAGCCCATCAGCTGCTAAGTGGGAGAAAGATGCGGCTTTCTCCCATAATGATGGATTTATAACTTCAAAAACCCAATACAGGGTCGCTATGAGTCGGAACCGAATCGATGGCACACACCAGTAGCACCATTATAAACTTTTTTTTTTTTTTAATTTCCAGAATAAGGCTAGATGCTACCTCAAATTAGAACACAAAGGAGAAAGAACCAATGAAAATATTATTTGGTGATCTCACAAAGTTTATCTCTGGCAAGCTGAGAATTGCTGTGAAATACCACTATGATTATCATGGAACAATCTGCATTGTAATCTCTGTGAACTGCTCCTCAGAGAACTGGATGTTAAAATCCTAAATCCCAATTTCCTAGGAGAATCAATGATTCTGAATGGCCGAGGTATCATAGCGTGGATGTCAGCTGGTTTCCTTAAATCCCCAAAGTGGGATTTTATCGCCATTCTAGAATGTGGATTCTGATGCTCAGACAAGGAACGTGAAGTAGTAAGGGGAAACAACATCGTGCCCACTTCCTGTGTTGATGCCTAGTTGTCATTAGCTGTCAAATTGGCCCAACCCTTGGTAATACCACATACAATGGAATGAAAAGCTGTCTGGTTCAGGTTCAGCACCACTCCCCTGAGCAGCTGCAGGCTGGAGTGATGTGATCTATGTGGTTTTCATGGACTAGATTTTGGAAGTAGATGGCCAAGCCTTTCTTCCCACTGTGACTTACTCTGGAAGTCCCACTGAAGCCTGCTCAGCTTCATAGCTCCACATAAGACTCACTGACAGATGGATGTTGCATTGGCCGGTTAAGGGATCCAGGTCTTCTACATAAAAGATGGTAATTCTACTGCTGACTTACTAATGTTCTCTTTCCTAGAGAAGGGCAGTGTTACAATCAGGGAGAACACTGGAGCACAGAATTCAGGTGAACTAAAATGAGTAACAGATACAAATCCTGAAAAATGCTGCTCTTATCTACCAGCCAAGGCCTTTCCTGTCCTTTTTACTGTCACATTCAGGGTAGCATGGGGGCACAGAAACATGACGGGGCAGATGCAGCGCTATGAAGACATCTTCATTTCTCTGATGTGGAATGGGGACAGATGGATGAAAAGAATGTGTCTTGGCTGATCTAGAAAGAGCATGTTACCCTTTGGGAAAACATCTGGGCTGTAACATTGTGCTGCAGAATACAAGGAAAAGAATTTCCAGCTCTCTCAACCTACTTAAGATTTCTGTCATTTTTACACTTCTCGGCAGGAGATGAGAATACAAATTTATTTGCACATCTCCACGATGAATTACAGGTTTAAGGCACTTTGTGTACATATGTCCAGTTTTTTAAGACTGTGATCAAATTCTCTACCTTCAGAACAGATTTCATAACTAATTTGGACTATGTTTGTTTGCTCACTGTGGGAGAGTTGAAATTCTACTATTAAACACCCAGAATAAACTTAACAATGAATGCATGATTATTTCTCTAACATTCTGTGACTGGCTATTTGATATATAAGGGGCTTCGAAGAATGCATGGAAAAATCCCATTTTCCATAAACTGGTAGAAGTCTTCTTATTTAGACCCAAAAATCGGTAGCTACTCAATGGCTTAGAAATCAGTCAAACTGCATAAAGGATATTTCCAAGGACACCAGACTAAACTCTGGGACTAGTGTAGATTCGTCAGCAAATGCTAAAAATACATGTGAATGTGCATGTGTGTGTCTGTTATGTCTCTTTATCTTTTGGGGTGAATTTCGTTACTTATGTGCTATTATCATATATTTCCTTTAGACTAAGGAATCTCACCTTCACACAAATTTCCATTCTATTTGCAGTAACTTCCATTATGTACTTAATTGCACCTATTAATTCTGTTTTGTGGTTGTTATTATTAAGCACCCTTAAAATGGTTCCAACTCATAGAGACCCTGCACAGGGTTTCTGAGAGAGGCTGGTGGGTTTAAACTGCCAATCTTGAAGTTACCAGTCCAGTGCTTATCCTATAGCACTACACATTCTAGTCTGGGATATAGGAATTCATTGTTTTTGATGGGTTAGGGCACACTCAGCAATCCCAATTCTAGGTATATACCCAGAAGAGCAAGCATGAAAGCAAACAGAAACTAATACATCGATGCTCACTGCAGCATTTTCATAATCATCAAAATGTGGAAATGAAGAACATGTCCATCAATGAATGGATAAACAAAATGGGATTAAGACACACAATGGTATATTACTCAGGCACAAGGAGAAATGAAGCCCTCTACATGGATCAATCTGAGGCGCTGTAGGATAAGCACCAGACCACAAGGTACCTTTGAACTGCAAAGTCAGCTATTGAAACTCACCAGTGGCTTCTACACAGGGTGGCTATGAGTCAGAACTGACTGATACCACTTAATAATATAACACAAGTCAAATAAGTCAGTCACACAGGACAAGTACCGTAGAATCTTCCTTAAATGAAGAAAGCAAATATATAGAAACCAAAGATTATGAGACGTTACCATGGGTGGGAGGGAGTGGGGACGAGGGGTCGTTTATTTAAATATTGAGTTTATGTTAATGGAGGTAGACTTATTTGGAACTGGACAGTGAGAATGATAGTACAACTTGAGGAATATGGCCAATGACACTGAATTAGACATGTAGAAATTGTGGGGTGGGGAGGGGCGGAATAGGGGCACAGCTGGGGAAATGCAAAGTTAAAAACTGGTAAGGATGCTGAAACAGAGACACAGGTGGTAGAAAGAACCTGTGTCCTCAATGACCACAAGGAAATGGGGAAGCCCAGCCAATAAAGGGTTTTGAGTTGACTGTACTGTCCTGATGTGTTTATGCACCTTTAAATCCTCTCATTAAAGAAAAGAGCAGGATATAGGCTTTACTTTCATACCAGCAAAGACACAGTTGATTCTAACTAGGAAGTGGGTTGTGGTACTGAAAAGGCAGCTTGGGGGTAGGAAGGGAGCCCTCTACAGGGAGCAAGGTGGAAGCACAGAGGACAGTTATAACTGGGCTGAGGTATCTGATGTAGGAGATAGAAATGTTCTGATGAAGAGAAGAGATGCTCAGGCAACAAAGCATGCCACGACAACACTGTGCTTATACAAAATAACACTTCTGTGACAGTGAGATTCTTTTGTCAAAAGGAAATGCATGGTAATAGTATATAAATAATCGAAGACTAGTTTATCCCCAAAGATGAAAAGAAATATAAAACATATGCATAAATACTGCTGCTGTTGTTAAGTGTTGCTGAACCGATTCTGACTCATAGCGACCCTGTATAGAGTTTCCAGGGAGCAGCTGGTGAGTTTGATTCAAACCGACCTTGTTATCCAGTGCTTTCCTCCAGCGCCACACCAGGACACACGTGTATTTAGCATTTGCTGGTGTATCTGTACTTTTCCCACAACAACAAATGGTGTCTACCTTTATGTTGCTCTGTGACCCCAGAGTTCAAGTGTCATTACTAAAGACGGAGGACCCACAGCATCCAACTGTTTACCCATGACTAGCACAATGCCTTTCACATCACAAGAACTCAATGAATATCCAGGTTTGCTATCAGAAGCAAACCATTGTCTATTGTCTTATCTTTTATTTTAAAATCTTAGTTCAGAATAAAGATCTGTATTTATCTCCAAATAGTAGCATGCTCATTTGAAAATACAGATGTAAATACGCATTGGTAAGTCTGCATATTTGTGAATGCATGCATATACACCTAGTACAGTGGTTACGAATCAGGCTGCAAACCGCAAGGTCAGCAGTTCGAAACTACCAGCTGTTCCACAGGAGAAAGATGAGGCTTTCTGCACCCGTAAAGATTCACAGCCTCGGAAACCATGTACAGGGTCGCTATGAATCGGAAGCGACTCCACAGCACATAACAACATCTCCTATCTACTTAGAGTGTAGTTAAGCGCTGTTGAGTTGGCTCCAACACATAGTGACCCTGTTTAGGGCTTCTGAGGAGCAGCTGATGAGTTTGAACTGCTGATCCTGTGGTACAAACAGACCTTGCAGCCCAGTACATAGCCTATAATGCCACACCAGGACTCCGTCACCTAAGATAATACAGAAAGACAGGAAAAATAAAACATCCATTTCCCCCCTTACTGACGTTTACTATATGTCTTCATTCTTTTATGCCACCATCTTAAATTTAGGGCATTCTAAAATTTAGGGGATTCTCTAGTTTATTGAAGGAGTCCTGGTGTGGTGCTGTGGGTTAATGGGCCAGACTGCAAAGTCGTTTGAACTGCAAAGTCAGTGGTTCAAGCTTACCAGCTGCTCCTTGGAAACCCTATAACGGGTCATTATTGGTTGGAACTGACTCGATGGCACTTAACAACAACAATAATACAGTTTTATTGAGGATCTCTGGCAGCATAGTGGTCACGAGTCAGGCTGCTAACTTCAAGGTCAGCAGTTCGAAACTACCAGCCGTTCTGCGGGAGAAAGATTTACAGGCTTGGAAACCATATGTAGGGTCGCTATGAGTCAGAACACACTCCATGGCATACCACCACTACCAGCATAGTTTATTGAACAGTTATGGTACGGTGCCAGAGGATAAGCACTCAACCTCAAGGTAGGTTTGAGTCACAAGGTTGGCAGTTCAAACTCACCAGTCACTCCTTGGAAACCCTATACAGTATAGTCATGAGTCAGAACTGATGCAACAACACTTAACAACAGCCACAACATAGTTTCCTGAGCATGGTTTGGGGAAAGAGGAATCCAAGTAACTAATTAATCTATTATTTCTGCTACAATAAAGAAAGTGAGCTTTTGTCTCTTCTCCCAATTTAGAAATAATGGTAATGTACTCAGGACAATGCTAAAAATAGGAGACGGAGAGAAAAGAGACTCACTCTCCGTTCTATCACTATTTGATTGTTTTAACTTTCAGTGTTGAATTTGAAGCATTTTCCAAGATCAGCAATTAGTTACTTTCTTATAGAAATAGAAGCAACTGCAAGATGCCTTATTTTTATTTTCTTCCCTGTCTTTTCTCTCCTTTTTGTTTTTCATTCAGCCTTGCATCTGAGAATAAACATGAACTGAATCACCTGCTCTGTTTCCTTCTAGAAACAATGCCGTTCTCTCTTCCCAGTTCCTTGTTTCTCAGGGCAGGGTGTGTACACACAACACACACACAGAGACACACACTCAGACACACACATACATGCTACAGTCATACAGACACACACACAACACTCTCTCACACACACAACACACTCAACACTCTCACTCACACCACATACACAACACTCAGATAGACATACACACACACACCATTCAGAAACACATATACACTACACCCAGACACACAAATACCTAACACTCAGATACACACACACAATACTCAGACACACACATATACAACACTGTCACACACACAGAACACACACAATACTCTCACACATACAACACACATACAATATGAAAACATACACACAACACACAAATATGCACACATGCAACATACACACACAATACACACACAACACTCAGACAAACATAACACAAACACACGATATGCAAATACAAACAACACTCAGACACAACACACAGACACACACACACACACACACCATTCAGACATACAAATACCGAACACTTAGACACACACACAATACTCAGACACACACATACATAACATGCATGTACACACACAACACACCTAAACACACATATACACAACACTCAGACGCACACACAGAGACAACAGTCACATACATCTACAACACTCAGACACACACAGACACACACAGACACAACACTTAGACGCACACACAGAGACAACAGTCACATACATATACAACACTCAGACACACACACAGCATTCAGACACACATCTATCCCACATTCTAACCTCAGGTTCCCTGGAGGCTCCCAGCCAGACAGCATAAATAGTCTGTAAATCTTGAGGCCAGCTGTGATGGACAGCCCAGAAATAGACCCAATCTCTTTGAAGGGCACAGTTACGAAGCTTCCATAGGAGGTCAGACGAAGGCTGGATGGAGAAAACCATGTGGTCTGGGCGACTGTATGCACCATTAGTCTCAGCATAAAGGCGCATGGCTCTATTTCTGCTGCCACTGCTATCCATTTCCCTCATAGAACATGAGTGCTCCGAATCATCTCCTCAGGGAAATACTCAGAGTGTGAATGGCATTTATGATACTCCCTAACCTGACATGTGAGCATTTCTGTGCTTTATATGCAAAGATGAACTGGAACAAGAAGGTCAATGACCACAAAACGATCCTGCTTTTGTTTTTGTTTACAATGACAATTGACTTCAAAATTCCTTCAAGAATAACATTTTTGAAAAATTCAATTAGTTTGTTAAATACCAAAAGGTTCCAAATAATGCAGTTAATGGTTATCAGTACTTCGTGCGGGCAGTGTGATGCTGTGGGAAAAAGCACTGGGACGCAAGGTCAGTTTGAACCACACGGTTGGCAGTTCAAACTCATCACTCACTCTCCTTGGAAGCCCTATGAATCGGAACTGACTTGACAACAATTAACAACCACAATGTTGCTAAAAGTGGCAGCAAAAATGGGCTCAAATATAATAGTTGGGAGGATGATGGAGAACTAGGCAGTGCTTAGTTCTGTTGTACACAGAGCCGCTATAAGTCAGAACTAACTCGCTGGGACCTGACAACAACAACAAAATAGTTTAAGTAGTAATATTCTTAAGAGGTGCAACTGCTTTCAAAATCACAATGACAGGCTCAGGATGATGTACAATCTGTGAGGTAAGAAGCTTTACTTTTTCCACTGTTTTATGCCAAATTTCATTTGAGTAACATAATTAACAATCAATGTATCTTTAAAAAAACGTAAATTCAGACATGAGGAAGATCATCCCCAAATTTAAATGTTCTTTTCATACCACTTTCAATTGTGGTAGGTACCATCAAGTCGGTTTTGACTCATAGCAACACTGTGCACAACAGAACGAAACACTGCCCTGTCCTACACCATCCTCACAATTGTTGTGATGTGTAAGTCCATCACTGTCCTTCCACCCAAATGCTTTATTTCTCTAAATCTTACTTAGGGGTTATGTGTAGTAAAAATTAGTAATTAATAAAAGTACATAGCCCTTTTCAGAAGACACGCAGAACAGAGAATTCAGAAAGAATATTAAACAATGGCTGTGATAATGAATACTGAAGTTACTGCCCAAAGACAGCTTGCATTTGATAAAGATTTCTAGTTAATTTATATGAATAAGATACCAGTTGCCATCCCAAAACCTACTCTTTACGCATGTTCCCATGATAAGGGTTGTTGTTGTCCTATACCATTCATTAGCCTGACTCCTAGAGACCCAGTGACTCAGGGGAGAACTGTCCCGTAGACTTCCTAGACTGTGATATGGATGGGAGCTAATGGTCAGGCTTTTTTCCCAGTAGAGCTGCTGGTAGGGGACCTGTCTGACAGGTTTGAAGCTGAACCTTGGGATCAATTCCAGTTCTCAAGCTCAAGAAGCCTAATAGAATCAGCCCTTCTGTTTCTGCATTCAAGGCCCTGCAGGCAGCGGTTCTGAGGTCCAAGTTACAGTCACAGCTTTAAGAAATGAACTAAATGACAGAACAAAATGTCTACCCCATTCCAGATTAACACCTGACTGAACGTCTGGGCCCATTTGAACTCTCACAACTTTCATTTCAAACTCCAAAGAGAGTCACCTTTCAAGAATACCCTTTAACTGTCTAAAAACATTTCAATGCAATGTAGAGTTTCTGTCCCTGTAGAAGAACGACATGAATCTGTACAATAGTCTTTTACAGACGTATTTGCAGTATCTCCCACAAAGCAACAGTGTACTGAGTCTACTCCTACTTCCATAAACTGATGCCGTTACCGGGAAGTTCCTAGAGAACGCAGAAGTGTGGTGAGTAAGCCAGATTGCTTACATCAAGGTAATCACAAACCCAAAACAAATGCCACTTCTCTTTTCAGAGAGTGGAGAGTTTGGTTTTAAGGATGACTCACTTTGCATAACTATAAAAATGTGAAGAGAATTTTACTTGTTTCCATTGTTGTTGTTCTTGCTAACTGCCATCAAGTCAGTTCCTACTCACAGAGATCCTGCATAGGGTTTCCAAGGAATTGGCTGGTGGTTTTGAACAGCTGACCTTGAAGTCCAGTGCATTATCCTGCAGCGCCACACCAGGACTCCTCTTGTCTCCAATGTTATGTGCAGGGGAGTCCTGACTGACTCATAGCGACCCTGCACAGGGTTTCCTAGGCTGTACATCTTTACTGGAGCAGAAAGCCTGATCTTTCTCACGCGGAACCGCTGGTAGTTTCGAACTGCTGACCTTGCGGTTCGCAGCCTGGCTCCTAACCACTAAATTACCAGAAATCCTTTTGTCACCATTATCACCATATAAACAAACATTTTCTCTTCGACAGTAGTTTAGTGGATTGATTACAAGATGAGCAGATTTTCTCATCTCTCAATTCAATAATAATTTATCCATGTAGATACATAAAAATATGAGAACATGAACTTTTAAACACCACTGAAAGATCAGATTACATATTGGTGTTTGACAATGTCTAAAACTCTGGAAGACAAGGCCAAATGGATCACGGGGAAAAGAAACTTGATCATTTGGGCAGGAGCAAATAAAATCGATGATACTCAATACTCATTTTTTAAAAAAGCATATATGTAAAGGGAGATAGACTCTTTTTAATGTCATTAAAGATCTTTTATATTGAGTAATCAACGTGTAATGTAACAAGATAAGATGGAGGTATGGATGTATAGACAGGCAGACAGGAACAGGTACACATAGCCCTAAGGAAGAGCTGAACAAACTCACTGTAGTTGGCTGATACAGAAATGCTATGGAAGAGTCTGCCTTTATAACACACCTCTCAAACCATCACATCCACGATACCCTTCAACACACTTACCATGCTTCACCCACACAAAGACCATAACATGTTCTGCAAACAAAATTACACACAGCTTAAAAGGAACTCTTAACTGTCTTTGGAGTTTAGAGTTGATAAACAGAATTGAGATGGTAAACACATTCTTCATGGGCTTCTTAGCCCAAGTACAAATAAAGACGTAAATCTTTGGCTTCCTTTTACATATTACATATGGAACCGCATGGCAAGAGTTTATTATTTTGAGGTATTCTTTAGGAACGAAGCATTGATCTTCTTTTCAGCCAAGTGCTAGAAAGCAGTGCTGTTACTGCTGTAAATGGTAAAGGAAGTAGTTGAGATGGTTGTTACTGTTGTTGTTGTTATTAGGTGCTGTTGAGTCAGTTTTGATTCCTATGACCCTGCATAGGGTTTCTGAGGAGCATCTGGTGGGTTTGAACTTCTGATCCTGCAGCTAGCAGTCCAGCATTTATCCTACAGTGTGACACCAAGACTCTGGTTGAAATATATATTTTTAAATGATTTAAGTGCTTCTAAAGCTCAAGCTGGATGTTCAGTTAGAAAACAACTGCTTTAGACGCTCTCCATTTGTTAACAGATTAATATTTTGGTCACCACCTGTCACTTACACACCTATAAATATTGGAGTTTGAAAAGTTAGCCCAGTTTCCTATCATTTAACCACGAAATTGTGAATCGCTATACCAATGGGAACGGCGGATGAATGGAAATAGAGGTAACTTATACATTTAAAGCAAGCGGAAACTCAAGACCCATCTTATATATAAACCACTGGAAGTACCAGGACTCCTGGTGTGGCACCATAGGATAAGCTCAAATATACCAGCTGCTCCTCGAAAACCAAACACAGGGCTGCTATGAGTAATCAGAACTGACTCGATGTATCAGAATCCACTGCCACAGAGTTCATTCTGACTCATTGTTGTTGTTGCTGTTTTTAGGTGCCATCAAGTTGGTACCGACTCATAGGGACCCTATGCACACAGAATGAAACACTGCCTGATCCTGAGCCAACCTCAAAATTTTTGGCACACTTGAGCCCATTGATGCTGCCATATTGCCAATCCAGCTTGCTGGGGGTTTTCCTCTTTTTCTCTGATCCTCCACCTTATCAAACAGGATATCCTTCTCCAGTGACTGATCCCTCTTGAAAATATATCTGAAGTATGAGAGATGAAGTTTGGCCATCCTGGCCTCCAAGGAGCACTTTGCCTGCACTTCTTCCAACACAGATCTGTTGGTTCTTTTGGCAGCCCATGGCACTTTCAATATTCTCCTCCAACACCATAACTCAGAAGCAGCAGGGACAGTATTTGGGAAGTTAGAGGTGTATTTACTTAGCTCTGAGACTGAGGATTCAGAAAGCAGGAAGTTGTTGTTGTTAGATGTCACTGAGTCAGTACCAACTCATAGTGACCCTATACACAGCAGAAGGAAACACTTCCCAGTTCTGGGCCAACCTTACAATTGTTGCCACTTTTACTTTTTTCAATGCCACTTTTGCCAATCCATCTTGCTGGGGGTCTTCCTCTTTTTCCCTGACCCT
>NW_006408574.1:14527566-14529055 GCF_000296735.1 Chrysochloris asiatica
AGTCAGAAAACCAAAAGGGAAGAACATGCTCAGCATTTCTCATGCTGGGGGAACTGAAGAAAAAAACTCAAGCCTCGATTTTCGTTATTGAAGGATTCTCTGGGCAAATTACTGAATGATGCAGAATGCATCAAAAGAAGATGGAGGGAATACACAGAGTCACTGTACCAAAAGGAAATGGTTGACGTTCTACTGTTTCAAGAGGTAGCATGTGATCAAGAACCAATGACACTGAAGGAAGAAGTGCATTGAAGGAATTGAAGGTGGGTCTCTGTTCTATTCTGAGTTCATTTTATATGTGGTGCAGGCATGGTTCCAAGTTTTTCCTCACGACATAGGGATACCAAACTTTTTAAGCACTATTTGTCGAAAAGACAGGTGTGTTAAGTATTGTTGTTGTTAGGTGCCATCGAGTCAGTACCGACTCCTAGCGACCCTATGCACAACAGAACGAAACACTGCCCAATCCTCGGCAAAAACAACAACAACAACAACAACAACAAACTATTCAGCAATAAAATAGTGAATTTTTCATACATACAACAATGGTGAAGCCCAAAATAATTATGTTAAGTGAAAAAACCTCAACCCCATTCTGTCCTCCCAAAAAGGAGTCAACTATTGTATGCTGTTAAGTGCTGATGAGCTAGGTCTGACTCATCATAGCCTTCCTATACAGGGTTTCCAATGAGCAGCTGGTGGGTTTGAACAACCTACCTGCAGTACTTTTTCCCCCAGCCCCATGCTGGAACTCCATATGTTGTATGTTGTTGTGATTTGTAAGTGCCATCAGGTCGATCCTGAATCATAGCAATCCTTTATAGGGTTTCTGAGGAGCAGCCTGTGTGTTTGAAACTGCCAACCCTTGTGGTTTGCAGTCCAGTGCTGATCCTACCGTGCCACACCATGAGTCCATATATTGAATATTTACCTTAAATTCTAGACAATGCAGACTCATCTGTTGTGATATAAATAAAGTATCTGTCAAGAGGCTGAATTGGAGGCGGGGGAGGTTTAGACTGCTATGGAAGTAAAATTACATGCATTATATATGCTATTATTGTTGTTGTTGTTGATGTTGTTAAGTGCCGTTGAGCCGGTTCTGACCCATAGTGACCATGTAAAGGGTTTCTGAGGAGCAGCTGGTGAGCTTGAACCACCGACCTTGCAGTTCAAATGGCTTTACAGTCTGGTGCATTAACCCACAGTGCCACACCAGGACTCTATTACATGTGTGGTGTTGGTTTAATGTGTTGTTGTTAATGTGCCATGGAGTCGGTTCCGACTCATAATAACCCTGTACGGGGTTTCCAAGGCTGTAAATCTTTACAGGAGCAGAAAACCTCATCTTTCTCCCACAGAACAGCTGATTGTTTACAATGGATGACCTTGCAGTTCGCAGCCCGATTCATAACCACTATGTTACCAGGTGGATATATACGTAAAGGAGTCCTGGTGTGGCGCTGTGGGTTGATGCGCTAGACTGTAA
>NW_006408574.1:14529155-14551010 GCF_000296735.1 Chrysochloris asiatica
AACAACAACAACAACAACAACATATATGGAAAAGCTACAAACTTGTAGATTTAAAGCATCTGAAGTTTATCATATGTCAGTTGTGCCATAAAAAATTGTAAATACACACACACACACACATAAACACACACATTTCAAGTCTTTCTTAGTTAAATGTTAACATTCACAAGCTAGTCATTGCAACAACTTTCTGGATTATACAAGAATCTCCTAAAAATTACGCCTATCCAAATACATATGGAAAAGTGGTGGGTTTGGCTGCATCATCATTTATTGGGTGGAGAACCTGAAACAGTTTAAAACAACAAAACAAAAATTAAGCTACCTCATATATCCAATGACACTCATATGTATTCACCTTCTGGTAGAGTGAACTACATAGGATACCCCTTCTAGTCATGGTCCGTGTGACTTGAGGGGTTGAGACTATGTATGTAGGGTGATTATGGCTCACACCAAGGGGACTGGATAACAGGCTGCTCATTCGAATATGGTGCATGGAACCTGTGATGGTTATGCACCAACTTGACTGGGCTGATTTTCAGTGGCTTGGCAGTTATGTCCCTATATCCTGTGACAGTTCTACAGTGACGTTGTTATCCTCCATTTCCTGATCCGATGTATTTTATTCCCTATTTTCTGATGTCCCATTTTAGGTTGAGGTGTTGTGATTTTAATTGTTAATAAGGCCGGATTATGGTGGGATGTATCTTGAATCATAGTGCCTCAAGTTACCACGCTTTATACTCTTCGTACTGCCCTTGCTCAAGTAAAGGACGTTTTCTTGGAAATATGATCTGCATCTTATATACAGGAATGTTCTGGAAAAGTTCTCTCTCTTGTTCTGTACCCTGTACAAAGCTCAGCCTCATCAGAATCCTGGTTCTTAAAGCTTGAGGCCTACTGTCTAACCTGCCTATTTGGGCTCGCCAATTCCTACAACTACGTGTGTCAGGAGAAGTCTCCAGTCTGATGCCTGATGCACAGATTTGGGACTTGCCAGTCTTTATTACCATCGGCTAATCCCGATAGTCCATGCGTTCTGTCAGAAGGTGCAGCAAATTACAGAACCCAGAGCTAGGAGGGCGCGTACTGAGGGAAAAAGAAGAAGCTGATGGTCGACAAGATGGATTGGCACAGCATAGCAGTTTGGGAGAGCACATTTAGGATGTCTTTACTCCCACCTCTAAGAACCAGCTTTGTGCTGATGCCTGTAGTCTAAGCATGCTACATGCAGTAAGGTTGAGAGTAGACTAGGATGAACAAAATTTAGAAACTGGTTAAATATAAATCTTCAGTAAAATTCATGTCAAAAGTTGTGATAAGAGTAGCCTACTGACTGGAAATAATTATGAGTTTAGTCATGAAGAAAGAAACAAACAGGCTCCAGGAGAAATAGCAGAACTTAGCAGTGAGGTCTGGTCGCATCTCTTCATGTTTGAGCTAGCCACAGGAGCTTTGAGCTAAGAAACCACTGGAGGAATCGGGAAGGTTTGGGGTCAGAGAACTTGAGAGTTTAAATTGTCAGAGATGACAGTTCTTCACAAAATAAATATTCACCCTGAGGTTTTAGGCCTTGCTGTGACCATCGGATTCCTACTTTAACATGTGACTACATCCTACAAACTACATAGACATATCTTGGAGATATTACCACAGTAAAGTGAATATTGTCATAAAATGAGTCATATTAATTTTCAAAACATTCCCCAGTCTACTTAAAAGTTCTGCTTATACGATATCATAGTCTACAAAATATTCAACAGCATGAAAAACCAATTTGAAATATTATGGGAATGACCAAAAGATAATACAAGTGAGCATCACTTGGTAACAAGTGAGCAACTGCTGTTGGGAAAATGGCACCGACAGACTTGCTCAACACAGTGTTGCTACAACCTTCGACTGCAAAACACACTGTCTATGTGAAACCCAATAAAGCAAAGCGTCATACAATGAGGTAACCCTGAAGTTTCCAATGCCGCTGTTTTCTTGTGAGAACTACATAAATACATTTGTTTAAGTGCTAAGTGACTAATCCACCAGCCGCAACAAGAGAGATTCCTCTTCTCGTAAAATATTAATAGAAGCAGGTTGCATTAGAGTTGAATGAGAAATGCAGTTCTTAAGCCTGGGTGGTGTTCCAGGAAGCACTGCCCCCCTCCTTCTCCCCTCCCTGAGTTTTCTCCCCTTGTCACTTGATATTTTAAATTGAAGAGGCCACCTTACAAAAAGTACAAATCGATTTTCCTTCACCTATAAGATACCATGCACATCATAAACAATAATTCTATAAATATGAGTTCATTAAACTCTTCGGTCATGATGAGGAAGAAGGCGGACAAATTTTTCCCCTTCATCCATTGAATAGTGTAGTGGTTACGAATCAGGTTGCTAACCTCAAGGTCGGCAGTTTGAAACTACCAGCTGTTCCGCAGGAGAAAGATGAGGCGTTCTGTTCCCATAAAGATTTACAGCCTCGGAAACCCTGTGCAGGGTCGCTATGAGTCGGAACCGACTCCACAGTACTTAACAACAACAACAACAACAACAACAACAACAACAACAAGAAGTCTATCTTAAAGTGTTTCACCTTTGGCTAATTATCCTGCACAGTTTCTGAAATGTGTATTAAAATGACTGGAGGCAGGTTACATCCAACAGTTTATCATGAACAGTATTTCTAGAAACATCTTGAAATCATGGTATATTACAGAACTAGAGAGTGTGTCAGCTCAAGCACTGTTTTTATAGAAAGACAAAACCAGAAGACTAACTTTATGTCACTCCAGGTAGCTTAGGACAGGTCTTGAAGGATGATAGATCATAGATTTGAACGTTCTATAAAGCAGCACTTCCAGGTAAGCTGAGTGCAGAATGAAATCACCAGCGGAACAAGAATTGATAATACTTCCACTGAAAATAAATAAACTGAATGTGAAATGTATATAGAAAGTTTCATTTATAGACCAATGCATTTTCTTTGGCAGAGGCAATTTTTTAAAGCTACTGTTACAAACATCAAGAGGGCTTACGTGGGAGAACTGTTGGCTCTTGGGGGTTGGTGTATTTCTATTCGGAGAAGGATCACTGATCAGGAATCTGTAGGAGCCACAGAACCTCCCTTGTTTTCTCTGCTCATGTTTCTAAGAAACCGAGTCTGGCATGCTTGGGAGGCACATTCCTCATCGTACTGTATGCACTATCAGAATAGCTGAATGTTAACAGCTGGCCATGAAGCTCTGCTATTTTGAGAATATTCCCCTGCATAGGAGTTCTCAATGGAGGCCAGAGGTTGGCTCTAATGGTGAAATCATTAAAGACATACTTCCATCGTTTAGTAAAACAAGATTTAGAGAAGAGATATGGATAGACCACCAACATTCCTTACTAACTGAAAACTTGCACACAACAGTCTATCTGGTTCATCTCTTGGTGCCTAGACCATATCTGAATCATGGAAGATCATCATGAACTTGTCACATGAGCGTAAGTCCCTTGTGATCATCCCAGAAGACATCATTTTGAGAGGAACCAAACCTAGAAATAGTTTCAGCCTCTCCCTGTTGACCATTCCCAGGAAAGGACACCCATGGTCAAATGCTGCTATTGCTGTGGGTCTTAAAACTTCTCCAGCTGCAAATACTGTTGAATGATGATGCATTGGCGGGTGGTGGTGGTGGTGGTGGGGTGGGGAGGGTATCATCATTGCAATGAAACGATGAGTGTAAAACCGATGTTCTCCCATGTAAACTATCACTCAATTCACAATAAAAACTTGAAAAATCAAAAATTGTGTGGTAGCAGACAGCCTCATCATTCTCCCTTGGAGTGGGTGGTGGTTTGAACTACTGACCTTGTGGTTAATGGCCCAATGCCTAACCCACAGCACCAGCAAAGCTTCTCATTTAGCTTTTGAAGGTCCCGCCATTTTAATTAAGGAGCTGGCACAGTGGGTATGAGTCGGGCCGCTGACCTCAGGGTTGGCGGTTTGAAACTACCAGCCTTTCCGCAGGAGGAAGATGAGGCTTTCTGTTCTGGTAAAGCTGTATGTACAGCCTCAGAAACCCTCTGCAGGGTCGCTATGAGTCAGAAGTGACTCCATGGCACATTACCACCATCATTTTAATTGAGTAATGTCCATGCTGACCCCTCCATGCTTGACCTTCACCATCTGAAATGAATCTTAGAAATGGCAGTAGACTGGTGGGGGCCAAAGACATAGTAAGAAGTGTGAGAAGAAATAAAATTGTGTCAGAGGGAAAATAAAAAATTAAAAAAAGTAGAATGGAAGCTTATTGCATTTGATTACTAAAGGCTATTTTGAAGGAAGGAGTTAGGTGCCTTCAAGGGGTTGGGGGTGGGGGGTCTCCAGCGTTAGCATTTCCTTAGGTAGCTACAGCTGAGTTAGGTACCCTACCTAATGTGCTTACATTATATCCTGTGGTCATCTCCTTCATCACTAAAGACACTACCTTTCCAATACCTTGAAAACTTAGCATCCCCATTGAATTGAATACCTTGAGGAATGAGACTCCAAAATCATTGTTTTATCTCCAACACTTGGTATGAATGCCAAAGTAATTATGTCGTTGTTAGGTGAGGATAAGTGAGTTCTAATTCAAAGCAAGCTGGCAGATAAAACAAAGCTGCCCAACCCTTCGTCATCATAATCCTTGAGCCCACTGTTGGAGACACAGAATCAACCCCTCTCCTTATGGCTCTTCCCTTTTCTGATGGCTCTCTACTTTAGCCAGGATTCTGTCCTTCCCCAGGGACTGGTCTTCACTGATGTCCAAAGTAAGCAAATGAAGTCTGCCATCCTCTAAGGATGCCTTCCTTCTAAAGAGCATCTTGGATGTATTTCTTCTAAGACAAATATGTTCATTTTTCTGTCAGTCCATGGTATATTCAATATTCTTCACCAGCATTCTAATTCAAATGCATCAATTCTTCTGTGTTCTTCCATTTCCATGGGTCTGCTATTGTATGCATATGAGGTAAATGAAAATAGTTCCTCACATGTTATAAATGCATGATTGATGGCATTTATATTTATGTGCTATCTCTTGCACTGGACTGTGAATGCTGAGATCAAAACATTTCCAATTCAATTATTCTTGGTAGGTGGTTGTTGGTGTTGGTAGGTGTTCATCAAGTGTATTCTGAAACACCCTGACCCGATGTGACAAGGAAACTGTCCCGTAGGGTTCTTCAAGGTGTCATCCTTACGGAAGTCGGCTTCCATATCTTTCTTCCATGGAGCCACTGAGAAGATGGATAGGTTTGAATCACTAAGCTGTCAGTTTGCAATCAAGGGCTTCACTTTTACACAACAAGGGCTTCTTTTGTTGTTAAGTGCTGTCATGTCAGTTCTGACTCATAGCAACCTTGTATAGACTCCTGTTGTCATTATTAAGTGCTGGTGAGTGGGCTCTGACTCACAGTGACCCTGTACAGGATTTCTGAGAAGCAGAGGGTGGGTTTGAGCTGCCATGTTTGTGGTTCATAGTCCCATGCTGATCCTACAGAACCACACCAGGAGTCCATATAGCACCTCACAGGTACTGAAAAACACCTGAGCAAGGAATCACTATATCTTCACCTTTTAAACTGTAAGTCGCCATGGTGGTGGTGGTGGTGGTTGTGTGCCGTGGAATTGGAAGCTGTAAATCTTCATGGGAGAAGAAAGCCTCATCTTTTGTCCCATGGAGCAACTGGTGGATTGGAACTGTTGACCTTGCAGTTAGCAGCCCAGCTCCTAAACCACTATGCTATCAGGGCTCCTTTAAGTAATCACGGCCTTTAAAATCTAGTTTCCTTATCTGACATATGAGGTATGGTGACTAAGCTAAATTTCATACATTTACTCATGGAATTGGGACCAGGGATGAGTCCTCAAATTCTACAGACAAAGCTCCTTCTCTATTATAAAATTTTTGGATAAATGAAGCAATGAATGACTGAATGAATAATCCTACCTGAGCATTAAGCTATCAGTATCAGCAGATATTTGGAAAACAGACACTGGTTGTTTGTTTGTTTCATGGAAATTTACCAAAAGCTGTTGCCAACCCTTTTTATAGACTCTCCCACGATGGGGGACTATGAGCTAAAGGAAAACCAGGAGCTTGTGATTCTCAAAATACTGAACTGAATCATTAATAACTTTAACATCCAACTAGCTTTTGTTTAGTCAGCAAACAATTTTATACACATATGCTCTGTTACATTGAAGAATTGTTAAATTACAGTAAATCTGGCTTATCAGCATCTTGGGGGGTGGTTAGTCTTTGAAAACCTTCAAGGGATTAAGTTCCAAAACCAGGAAAGTCAAGACCATTACAAGGGGTCTCTCTCTCTCTCTATGCTGCCTCTCTTCTGCCCTCCTTCCCTCCTTCCACCAGTTGGTCCTCTCTTTCTAGTCCTCTTTGCTTCCATTTAAGTGAACAGTGACTTTTAGGCAAATTGACAGCAAATCGCACTATTACCTGCCAAAAGTCAGACTTAGCCTGTCTCTCTAAATCACCTATGAAGTGATTAGTAATTAGGCTTTTAGAGGCATCTGGGCTAAACTGATTTTGAAAGAAGCCCTAAAGCCATTAGGAACACTGCAAAATTCCTACTTGAACAATAATTCAGAATGAACTTCAAGGTAATAAAATATTTGGATTTTTTCCATGCACCAAAAGCTTTGCATGTGAGGAAACTTTCAGATACAGAACAGAGATTCCCAATTGTATCATGATGTGTCACTTTTTTTTTTTTTTTTTAAAGGGGGGAGGAGAAGATTGTATCTAATATGCTTTTCAGGGGGAAGAAAACAAAGTCATTTACATGTTTACTTCTTATTTTTACTTCTCTTCCCTGTTGAAATTGCTCATTTTCTTCCTGCTTATATCATGATAAGAATCCTTGCAGAAATGAAAGCAGAGCTATCCCCAGGCAAATGAGTTTTGATGATAAGATGCTACATTTTACTGTTTTTCCTGGGAAAACACATCTGGTAAATAAGAAAAGAAACTAAGATTCTTACTCTCATTCCTTAAACCACGTCATCAGGTCTTCTCAGCAACACAACTGTGTCCATTGTGTTCATCTGTGTAGGTCAATGAACCTGGTTACCTGATTACAGAAAATTAGCTGTATCTTCAAAAACTGTGCATTTTTATTCTTCACTGGTAACTGAAGTTTTAACTGAAAAGTACTGCTTTAGACATTTAAAAATTAATCCAGAAATAGAAAAAAAGTATAAGATTGCCTAGAAAAAGATTCAGGAAGCAAACACTTATCTCACCAGTAGTTCTGACTGCTGTTGTTGTAAAAGTGTCATCAAGTTGGGTCCGACTCCTGGTAACCCTGTATAGGGTTTCTGAGGAGTGGTGAGTGGGCTTGAACCACAGGCCTTGCGGTTCAAACTCACATTGCAGTCCAGAGCATTAGCCCGCAGCGCCACACCAGGACTCCAATTATGAGAGATCTGTCCATGTACTTGAGGACTTGGTGATACCTCCTTTAGCACAGACTTTGCATTGCTTTCTTGTAGTTCCTGTTAGAGTCGATTTTGACTCATGGCAACTCCATATGTTTCAGAGCAGAAGTATCAGCCATAGGGTTTTCCAAGTCTGTGGCCTTCCAGAAGTATACCACCAGGCTTGTCTGCCTAGATGCCTCCGGATGGCTTTAACCATCAATCTTCTGGCTAATAGTTGAGTACTTAACCATTTGCACCATGCAGGAATTCTTCACATTGCTTTAGAACAGGGGTGGGGAACATTTTTCCTGCCAACATCTATAACATCATTTGTGGGACATACAAAAATTTCCACTAAAAAATTAGCCTGCTATATTTGGTCAAACATTTTGGCACTGTGGGAGAAAGCACTGGACCAAAAGATCGATGATTCAAACACACCAGTCACTCCTTAGAAGCCCTATACAGGGTCGCTATTATGTCAGAGTTGACGCAATGGCACTTAACAATAACAAAGACAATGTGATGGGCTAGCACTGCATTTGCCTTGCTAGGGTCAGACTAAACTGTTTCACAGGTTTCATATGACGTATGAGCCAAACGTCTTCCATCCATGCTTTAGAACAAGAAACATAGCATTGGAAGAGCAAAAGTTTTCAGGCAGTAGCTCTCTATGGCACGCTGGTTGACCTCAAAGTCTGCCTAGGAACTGCCATTGTGGTATGCAAAAGACCAATGGGAGGAGTTCCAGTCCTCACATTCTGTTCTTTCTTCAATCCCAACATTCTTGCTTTTCCCTCTTCCACAGATTGGGTTTCTGCAGCTGATTTTATTGTAAGTTCCTATTACAGAGTCCTGGTATGGTGCGGCAGTGTAAGCACTGGACTGAAAGGGTGGTTTGAACTACAGGTCAGCAGTTCAAACCCACCAGCCACTCCTTGGAAACCCTCTACAGGGTCACTATGAATTGGACATGACTTGACAGCATTAAGACAACATGTCTGCAGTGCAAGCAACTTTCCACTTTTATATAATCAACTTTTGTACAATGTACATATTTCTGGGACCCTGCAATGAGCTCTTTATACCTAATGATCAATACCAACTATAACGCTGCATGCAAGTCAGCTCTTCTGTATTTACACAACATTCAACATGCAATCACCTGACAGTTTATTTTATATTTTCCTTGTTATGTCATAAAAATAAACAAAGATCCACAAAAAGTATGGCTACCAAGAATGAAAACCCATAGGCCAAGATTGTCTACAAATGTTAAGATGAAGATGGAAACCTTTGACATGTTTGGATTGAGTTGATGGATCTAACAGAATGTGTATTAAATGTAATTCAAGAATATATCAAAATTCTGGAAACGTATTTCTTTTTTTTTTCAAAACGATGTGTAAAAGATAGGAAACATGCAGCTATTTTATAATTTTTTTTTAAAAGAACCAAGTATGTATCTAGTCTAACTTTGTACATTAGCACACAGTACAAATTTATAAAAGTAAATTATGCAGGTACAACCCTGAGGGTTTAAAACCCAGAGGAGCTGAAAGATAAAAAGGTTTTGTGTAGGAGATAACTGAAATAGCAAGATGGTTTTCTTTTTTTTTCCCCCCATCCTCCTGAGAAATTATAATTGCTTCAACAGGTGGCTTTCCCAGGTAGGTCTGTAGTAAAGCATCATATGTCTGAGTCTACAGAGTTATTTCTGAACCCATCTGAAACCAGAGAAGCACATTAGTGAGGCCAATCCACCAGAGAAAGGTTCATGCTCTCTCACTCTGGGACGACACTAAACAGAACTGTAGGCCCATGTGTCTCCACCCAAGATCTCAAACCCCTTCCTGGGTTCAGAAATTTTAAACCTGCCTCACAACGGGTATCACCTGTCCTCACCTCTTGGTACCTAAAACACAGACATCATTTCACTTTGCAGCACCATGGTGGTGCTGTGTGGTATTTCTAAAGCTTATCAGAGAACTCACTTGTGTGACCCAGTTCTGGACCATTTGCCATCTCCTGTCAAAATTCACCCTGCTGCACTTACAGTTGACTTTGTCCTAATATGTATATATATATATTTTAACTAAAACATATATTATAGGTTGTATTTTAAACAGTGGGAGTTTTCATCTGAAAAAAAAAATATTGATAATATTATTACCTCACAATGTATGAAAAGAGTCTATTTCAATACTTAAAATGTACCAACTACTTAGTAAATTGTAACCACTCAAGGAGCTCTGGTAGCGTAGTGGTTACGAATCGGGCTGCGAACCTTAAGGTCAGCGGTTCGAAACTACCAGCCGCTCCGCGGGAGAAAGATGAGGCTTTCTACTCCCGTAAAGATTTACACCCTCGGAAACCCTGTACAGGGTCGCTATGGGTCGGACCCGACTCGATGGCACGTAACAACAACAACAAGGGGAAATAAAACTTATAAATCATTCAAACACATTTTTAAATAAAATGTCTCATAATTATTCTAATAATATGATTGTTATCAACATTATTATTACTAAAGTCTCAAAGTAAGCTAGAGTGATAGTAGTTATGTTGTATGGTGTTGGTGGTGTGCTGTGGAGTTGGTTCGGACTCACAGTGACCCTGTACAGGGTTTCTGAGGCTGCAAATCTTTATGAGAGTAGAAAGCCTCATTCCCACGGAACAGCTGGTAGTTTCAAACTGCTGACCTTGAGGTTAACAGCCCGACTCGTAACCACTACACTACCAACAGCTAAGGGAAACGGGAAAGGGAAGAAAAATGGCAGGAAGACCTAAAGGAGGCAGTAGTTTGGATTAACCTGGTATTTTTTTATAAAGGAGGAAACTTTCAAAAGTCTTGTGAAAAAGCTGTTGATGGCAGGTCTGGTACCAGAAATGCAATCTCCTTGGGTAAGTGCCATCAAGTCAGTTGTGATGCACAGTGACCCTGTTGTAGTGTTTCTGAGGAGCTGTTGGTGGGTTTCAACTGCTGACCTTGTGTTTAGCAGCCCAGTGTTTATTCTACAGAACCACACCAAGATTCCTAAAATAGTATAGGATCTTAAAACTCAGCCGTCCAGTATAGAGGATAATGATCAATAATAGAGTCCTATCATTATCCTCTATAGTGGCACAGCAGGCTAAGCACTGGCTGCAAACTACAAGGCCAGTGGTTGACACCTAGCAGCCATTCTGTGGGAATGTAAGATGGGGGTAGTGTAGTGAATTATCGAATGTCTCTTCTAGCAGTAATCTGTAACTCTCACCAAACAGCATGTCTGCCCTGCTGGGTCTGGGAAAAAGAAGGTGGTTGAAGTTACTGATTTGTTGTTGTTGTTAAATGCTGTTGAGTCATTTCCGACCCATAGCAACCCTGTATAGGGTTTCTGAGGAGCAGTTGTTGAGCTTGACCCGCTGACCATGTAGTTCAAACTGACTTTGCAGTCCAGCACATTTACCTACAGTGCCACACCAGGACTCCAAGTTACTGATAGGACGACATGATTCAGCCCTGGATGTTAGCAGAGTTCACTGTAATTGTAACAATCTGTAACTCTTAACAGGGATTTAAAATGAGCCATCTCAGAAACAGGAGGGGGCAATCTCAGGACCATCGAAGAGGAAGTACCAGGAGGGGAGTGCATCTACGGGACCCCGATATCCTCGCGCACTGACCATCCTCAAAGCTGTGACACTTAGGAGTGACAGATGAGCAACAGCAACAGAACCAAGAAATGGAGCACAAAACACAGCTGTGGACTTTCTAGTAAATCTGGGTGCCTCTGGGCACGGAGCTTGTTTGTAACTTGTTAACTTACTGAATAAAACCCCTTAACTGTAAGTATGATGTCTGAGTTGTTGTTATCTGCCATCAAGTTGGTTCCAGCCCATAGCGACCCTGTACAGAGTGTCTGAGGCTGTAAATCTTTACGGGAGCAGAAAGCCTCATCTTTCTCCCGTGGAACAGCTGGTAGTTTCGAACTGCTGACCCTGAGGTTCGCAGCCCGATTTGTAACCACTACGCTACCAGAGCTCCTTGATGTCTGAGTTAGGTGTGGCCTTTACAATGAATAATCGAACCCAACTGGGTGGTTACAGAGGGTTGTGGGAGGAATGGTCGTGGCTTCATATTTTCTCAAGGACAGTCTGCTCCTGTAGAGATTTACAATCTTAGAAACCGTTGGGAGCAGTTCTACGCTGCACTATAGAGTTGCTGAGAGTCAGAAGCAACTCCATGGCCAAGGATGATTCAGTTTTACACACGCACATGCCCCCTGGATAAAACTGTAATTGCATATTTGAATTCACACGATGTATGAAAAGACAGCAGTTAAAGTCTAGTGTGCACATTCTTGCTAATAAGAATTTGACTCATTTGTTGGGCCACCATACCTGTCAGGAATGATCAGAGGTGAAAATTCTTAAAATGGTTCATCAATAGTGTTACTTTTCAGCAACCACAATCCATTTGGCTTAACAATAAAATATTCCTTCAGGCAAGATTTCTATGTCAGGAAAATGAAACTTGACATTTTAGATGTTTCCACCTCTCAGAAACAGAGATCCCTTTTGTCTGTCCATCCAGAACTTTCAAATATACACGTGCAGCCAATATGCTCTCTTCCAGACAGCTGTTTGCTCAGTCTCATTCCAGATATGACAACACATGAATGTGTCATATGAATTGTTAAAGACACACACTGCCTCATGACATTGTGTAGGAAGTGGCCTGAGTAGACATCTGCTCAGTTGTACAGCCTCTTGGAACAATGAGGCTGAGTATTCTCAGAGCAGGAACCTCATCCATTAAAATCCCAACATCAGGGAAATGGGTGTAGTACGCATAACCTGGTGATATATGTGACTTCATCATATTACATTATGGACTATAGATATGTGAATTGAGAATATTAATAGTAATATGATAATAAATATACTAACCATAATTTATTATGCTTCACTGACATGCTTTTTTACCATGATGCACTTTTCTAAGCTTCATGTATGAGCAGATGTGCTCCACACCCAAACAAAAACACTGCAAAGCAAATAAGCCATCCCCTGTAGCTAAAGGGGTTTTAAATATTTCAAAAGCAACAGCTTAATAAAGATGAAGGAATCTAATAAGCCTTCCTATTTCTCCTAACAAAAAAGCTTTCAGATGCAACCAGAGAAACTCTGAAAAGTCTGCCATGCACAAATGTACAGTGCAAAGTATGACAGCAAATACAGTTAAGGGCAGAGGGTTTTAATAATAACACATTTTGTTTTCTGGCAAATGACCGCCTGCAAGGCACGTTCTTAAGTTGTCTTGCGCAGTGTGGCTATTTGTCACAACTTGCTTCATCATTTACAGTCTCCGAGTTCTTTTCCTTTTAGCTCCGCGTTGTGATGGAATCAATACAAACCTGCTCCTAAAATATCTGTCTCGGACCTATGTTTGTTTTAACCTGGATCATTCATCATGGTGATGGATTGGTAGCACTGTTCTTTGTCTGTACAAAGCGCCACAGCATAAAAAGTGCATATATTTTATGCCCAAGGTCAGGAGAAAATTAATGGATAAAAAGCTAGATAAAATGGAGTTCAAGCTGAATGGGCGGAGTGTGCTCTCCAGGATAGTGACCAGACAGGCAGGACAAAGCCCATTCTTCTTAAACACTCTTGAAGCATTTCAGAAATGAAACCGTTTCCACAAGTGAATGTATAAAAGCAAAGCGCTTCCACACAGTGACTGCAGAGCCTATGGATAGAGGTAAAGATCTCCTCCTTAGGACCATCCTTATTCCATTAATCAGTTTGTAGCTGGAGCAAGAAGCCTATTTGATGGTCATCACTGGAGTTGAGCAAGTTATGCTTTCTCGTCCTTAGTAACCTCCACTTTGAAAGCATCCCTACATATTCAATCTAGGACTCACTGTCTAATAACGCATGGAGAGTTCCCAAGAGTTTGGGGTTGCTATTATGAAACATGAAGTCCTCGTATGATGCTGAAGGATAAGCAGAGGATTGCAAGGTTGGCTTGAACCACAAGGCAGGTGGTTCAAACTCAATAGCCACCCCTTTGAAACCCTATACTGGGTCACTAAGAGTCAAAACTGACTTGAAGGCATGAACAAGAGTTATGTAAAATGCTCTTCGAGATCCAACAACAGCAGGTTTTTACAGCAAACAGTTACCCTCTGACTACTATGCCTTTCAACTTTAGCAAATTAAGCAAACATTAAAAGAACACAGAATCCTAAAAGCTGAGATGCAGGACACCAAAAATATTATCCATGGGCTTAGTTCACAATCATGCTCTATAAACATGTACTAATAAACATCTTCACAAACTTGTGTCATGTGTCATAGAGTCAGTTTTGACTCAAAGTGACCCTTTACAGGGTTTAAAAGATCAGCTGGTGGGCGGTTAGCAGTTCAGTGATTGTCTTTTAGCACCATACCAGGGCTCTCCAGTTAGGCAGGTGTAAATCAATAATTTTCTTCACACCTTCTGGGGAGAACTGTATTATTATGTTGATGGATAAACAAGAAGTAAAGAAAGCCTATTGGGATTTATGCTATAAACCTTATTGTATATAGATTTAGAGAGGAAAAGCAGTATCTGCTATATAGATAGATCAAATATTGTTTGCCTTTTTACTTCCCGTTAAGGGAAACATTGTAACTCATATAATTTGTCCCTATGGTCCAATCTTCTAGTCTGTGAAACTGGTCAAATCAGGGCTTCACACTGGTCCATTATATATTTTAGGAGCAGGTTTGTATTGATTCCATCACCTGCTGAGAATTTGCTTTTCTAAGGACTCTGGTAGCATAGTGGTTACGAATCGGGCTGCGAACCTTAAGGTCAGAAGTTCGAAACTACCAGCTGTTCCGTGGGAGAAATACTCATCTTTCTGCTCCCGTAAAGATTGACAGCCTTGGAAACCCTATATAGGGTTGCTATGAGTTGGAACTTACTCCAGGGCATATAACAACAACCACCACCCCAGGTAGACTGAATCAGAATCAACATTTCACCAAGATCCCCAGGTGACCCACAGGGATCCCTGAGCTGATTTTTAAGCACACATCTTTGACCATGCATTTTGACTACTTAGTTTTAGTTTCTTCATTTGCAAAATTTAGGGCAAGGAGGGGAGGAGACTGTCTCTACTGATAGTTCCACGAAACACAAGAAAAACCAAAGTCTTCCAACATAAATCCAAAAATCTTCCGTGATCTTCTTTCAACACTACAAAGTCTGAAATCCTGTCTTTGCATCTTAACAGTACTAGAGTCTTGCTGTGGCCCTGTAGGATAAGCACTGCACTGCTAACCTCAAGGTCGGCAGTTCAAATCCACAAGCTGCTCCTAAGAAACCCTACACAGGGTTGCTTTGCGTTGGAATTGATTTGATTGCACTTAACAACAACAACTGCGTAGAGCCCAGGCATCTGTCCTTGTGTTCGTAGGGCAGTTATACATCTAAGGAATTTGTAAATAATGTAAAAATCTTGTTTGTTTGTTTTTCATAATTGCAATAGAAGGCTGTTCTTTATCTGAGGAATTTGTAAATATTGTAAAAACCTTGTTTGTTTGCTTTTTTCTCTAATGGCAATAGAAGGCTAAATTGAAGAGCAACAAGTTTGATTATAAAAAGGGAAGAAATTAAGACTAGACATCACAAAAATATTCTGCAAGGGCAAGTAGGCAATATACTAACAGCTCAGAAGTAGATGAGATAAAAGCTGTGGTGCTGTGGGTTAATGTGCTAGACTGCAAAGCTGTTTGAAGTGCAAGGTCAGCAGTTCAAGCTCACCAGCCGCTCCTCGGAGACACTAAACAGGATCTCTATAGGTTGAAGCTGACTTGATGGCACTTCACAACAACAGAGTCAAACTAAGGAGTCCTGGTGTGTCTCTACAGGACAAGCCCTGGTTCACAGGTCAGTTTGAACTGCAAGGCCAGAACGGACTGGACGGCACTTAACAACAACAGAAAGCAAAGAGGACCCTTCTGGGATCCTGTCACTGGCCACCTTGAAAACGACTTTTAAAGGACAATGCAGCACAATGCAGTTACTAGTTTACCTAAGTGTCTGTAGTTTGTTTCTTTTCTTTTCTTTTCTTTTTCTCTTTCAGATATTTAAATGTTATTGTTGGAGGTCTGGTGTGGCACAGCAAGATAATGCAATGGACCCCAAGGTTAGTTTGAACAGCAAGGTTGACGGTTGAAACCCACCAGTCGCTCCTCAAAAACTCTATCGAGGGTCATTATGAGTCAGAACTAACTTTAAGGTGCTTCACAACAGCAATGAATGTGACTGTTAAGAGTCATGGGGTTAGTTTCAACTCATAGCAACCCGTATAAAGTTTCTGAAGGAGTGGTTGGTGGAGTTGAACCGTCAACTTTGTGGTTAGCAGCCCAGTGTCTATCCTATAGCGCCACACCAGGAACCTAAACAGGGTGAATCTGTCAACTTGGGTTTATCTGAAATTGAATCACAGGATTTTCCACATTCTTATATACGTTTCACATATATTTTATAACTAAGTATAGTACCCTGTCCATATTAGTTTTCCAGTGGTTTTATGATGGAGACCATAAATACCAAGGGTGACATATCTTTTGATGTTTAATAATCATTGTTTATATGTCATTTATTATTCCAGATGAGTCGTTTTAGATTGATTATAATATATTGTTACTCTAGCAATCCTTACGTGAATTAATTTTGTTCATGTATCTTTGGGTTACAATGAATTAGCACTTAACTCCTAAAACTAGATATATCAGGTCAAAAGACATGAGTATTTGATGTCTTTTCTTTGCATTGCTATAACAAAGACCAGAGGTGTTAATGTATGGGTGGCAAGTAGGGCTGGAAATCTTAACATATTTAAATTAAGTATATTTAATATCAAAATACCTTTTCCAGTAGTGGGAGTTGATTTGCATTTTCGACCAAGAGTGAGAATACATGTTTTCCACTGGTTGTTTTATTCAGGGTCTGCTTCACAGACTTGTAACCTGTATGGCGAGGGGGCCTAGCACTTGGCTTAAGACTCTGCTAGCGCCATCTTGAAATCCTTAAGAATTTTTGAACATAGAGCTCTACACGTTCAGTTTGAATAAATAACGTGGCAAGTGAGAGGTTTAGGATTTGTGTTGTTATTGTTAGTTGTCGGGGCGGGTTAGCCCCCTATTCACAGCAATGTTGTATATGGGTTTGGGCCATTGTGATGGACTGCAGGCTAATTAGACTGATTTTCCAAAGGAGATCATGTGACCTTCCTTTCTAGCTTGTTTCAGTCTAGAAGCTTCCTGAAACCTCTTCAGTGTCATTACAACAGGCAGCCCTCCAACAGGGGAGACAGGGATTCTATCACTGAACTATAACAATACTCTTAGGGTGCATATCATGAGGTTATAATAGTTTCTGAAGTCCTAATGAAATATGTATCACATTTTTCACTTCCTTATGCAACTTAAGAACGCTACTGGTAATACTAAAGACATGACCATGCATTTAATCCATTTATACCTGCAATGAAAAGTGAGTCAAATAGTATGCAATCACCTACAAATACTAGACTATGTCAACAAAATGAAGACAGAGTTAACTTTTGTGGGTGTTACGAGACCCCAATCATTTCATATAGAACTGGAGGCATTCTTGAGGAATCAGTTCAGAAGCCAAAACAGAGTCAACCTGAAAACTCATGTTAATATTAAACCTGACTGGAAAATAGACTGAATGTATTTTTTTCTTAATTCAAAGTAGATGGAGCCATCTCTCTTGCTGTTAACCAATCTCTAACCTCATGAAACCTGCCTTAGGTTCATTCCATCTGTATGCAGCAAGGAAATTGTAAAAGCTCCTGCCTCTGCCCTAATATAGATGTATATACATTATATATACATTATATACATATATATAATTAATACCACACAAGTCAGGAGCATTGAAGTCTTTAGAGAACACTGCTATTAAATCTGCATTTTTCACCTATGCAGAGCACTTTCCACCCACTGCTCAGTGTAATGATTAAAACATGAATGAGGGAAATATTTGTTTTGTTTATATATCACTTGCAATGGAATGATTTTAGAATCCAAGTGTGCATAAGTTGGTGGGAAACAATTTCTCTAATGAATAGGTTCACTTTCATTAAGGGTATAAAATGCAAGGTAAAAGATGGTGTGGTACTGTAGGATCAATTTTTATTATTAAATGCCTTCGGGTTGTTTCCAACTCATTTGTTGTTGTTGTTTTAAGTGCCAGTGAGTCAATTCCATCTCATAACGACCCAATATAAGGTTTCCTAGGAGTGGCTGGTGAACTTGAACGACTGACCTTTTGGTTCAAACTGACTTTACAGTCCAATGCATTCACCCACAGTGCCACACTAGGACTCTGTAGGATCAGTAGTGGACCACAAACCACAAGGCTGGTAGTTCAAACCTACCAGCTGTTCCCCAGAAACCCTCTACTGGTAAGTTAGAGTCAGAACTGACTGTAGGGTACTTAACAACAACAACAACAACATGGCATCAGGAACCACTCATCCTTACATCCTAACCCTCCCACATAGCTGACAGAGTTGACTGTTCCTCCAACTATTTTCATTTCTCATCAATGGAAAACCATTTCATTCATATGCTCTGGATACTTCAGGCTTTATTTTAATTTCATGCAAACCTACCATTGCCTGGAGATAGTGCAGAGAGCATGGTCTACTCTTCTTACCCTTAGTCTTTCTGATTGAACGCTGTCTCAACAGATCTCAGGGGAAAATTGGAAAACGATAGCAGTTGCTTCTTATAATGATTTGTCGGTTTCAACACATCCCATTATTAATAACTGATAGTGCATTATCTATAAGAATGAGATACTATGAGACCAGTTTTATCTAGATACTATAATTCATGATGACAATATTATGAGACCCTAAAAAACTCTAGTCTACCACTCATCTGTCAGTTTGTCGTACTGTGGTGGCTTGCATGTTGCTGTGATGCTGGAAGGTGTGCCACTGAGATTGTAAATAACAGTAGGGCCACCCACGATGGACAGGTTTCAGCAAAGCTTCCGGAGTAAGACAGATGAGGAAAGAGAAGAGAAGGACTAATTCAGAATATTTGGCCTCTAAAAACCCACTTTGGTAGGGTAGTGATTATAAATTGGGCTGCTAATCTCATGGTCAGCAGTTCGAAACTACCAGCTGTTCTGCGAGAGAAAGATGAGGCTTTCTGCTCCCATAAAGATTTACAGCCTTGGAAACCCTGTACAGGGTTGCTATGAGTCGGAACCGACTCCACGGTACTTAACAACAACAAAACCTTATCAATAGCAGCAGAATATTGTCAGGTACAGTATCAGAAGATGAAAAGCTTGTGAAAAGGTGACAACGAATGTGTGGATGGCACGGGACTATGCCATATTTCATTTTGTTGTGCATAAGGTTGCTCTGCATCCGAGCTGACCTGATGGTACCTAACAACAACACCAACAAATTCCCTTAATGTTTTAGCATAATGAATAATAAATTAAATCACACCCATCCAAACCATTAACTAATGTAATGGCCATTTAAGCACTGATATCTCAACTCTTTGAAGGAACCTATATGACATTCACTTGTTATGTGTCCTCGAGTTGGTTTGGACTCACAGTGACCCTGTATAGAGTTTCAGAGGAGCCGTTAGTGGGTTAGTATGGCCAACCTGGCAGCTAGCAATCTAGTGCTTACCCTACAGTGCCACACCAGGGCTTCATTTACTTAGTAGGTGTTTTCACACAACAAAATGAAGGTTAACTTCTGAGAAACAAATTTTTTTCTTGACTCTCGCAGATATTTTGTTATTAGATTTAGAGCTTAAGGCAGAGTTTCCTGTGGGCTCTTTTCATTTTTCTCCATTCACTGAAATAAAGATCCATTTTTCAGCCAGACTTCCATGGCTCCCCCAAAGCTTTTAGAACTCAATTAATTGCTCAATTAATTGCCAATATCATTTAAATGACTCACTGCTGAACTCGAAAAGTATATCGTGAAGCAATATGCTGACACCCAAAAGAAGTCACAAATTTTCAAGTAAATTTTAAAAAGGATGTGCACACCCAAGTGAGGGAGTAATTGAATCAATTAAGAAACCAATATCCTATAAATAAAGACAAGTCAAAACAAATTAATCTACCCTGGCAGTGAAGTCATGGGGGTAATCTGGTCCTTGGCTTTCTTACAGTGAGGGGAACAAATCACAGCCTGTCACAGGGCTTACGGAATGGTTATTATATCCAGAAAATCCCTGCTTGGTAGCTGAGGTATAAATAGGGAGACGATCTCTAATACTGACTTTAACAGGATGAAGTTTTTAAAGTCAGCGCCCATATAGTTACCATGTTGTTGATGTGTGCCATTGAGTTTATTCTGGGTCACAGCAACACTGTAAGGGGTTTCTGAGGCTGTAAATCATTGTTGGAGCAGAAAACCTCATCTTTCTCCTGCTGCTGGATTTTAACTGATAACTTTTCCATTAACAGCCCAAGGCATAACCCATTATACCACCAGCTCTCCAACTATTAGCATGCAGTTGTTTTTCACATATTTTAGTTAAGGAACTTGTAACTCAGAAATCACTTCATTTTTTAAAGCTATTTCTTAGTTGTCTTTGCAGCTTACACTCGATTAGAAAAGAGCTGTGACTTTATCCCCCCTTCCTGAATGATTCTTGAGCAAAAGGTCTTGAGGAATTTCTGGGAGATACACTAGGTTCAACACTTAACTACTTTTCCAAAGGTTGGTAGTTCAAACCCACCCAAAGGCACCTTGAAACAAAGGACTAGCAATCAGCTTTGAAAGAAGTACAGTTCTATGCTGCGCACATACCGTCGCCATGAGCTCAGACTGACTTGAGAGCAAGGAACAACATTTACCAAGAGAGAAATCTTTCCTGAAGGAACTCACTTGTATGTGTGTGTGGGGAAAGAGAGAAGATGATCGTTTCATTATGCATTTCAAGCAGGGCGGGAGTGAACTCAGTTCTCAGAAACAACACACTCAAGTTTGAAATGTCCATTCCTCACTCCTAACAACTTATCTCAATTGTTCATAGCAAATATGAAGAATATTCGGTAAATACAGTAAACAGCTCTGTGTGGAATGACCAGGCTGCAAAATCATGTGTAGTCTGGACTCATTTTGTCTGCTGCTCTGTCTGGATTCTTCAAAGTAAATTACAGGCTTTTAATAAGCACCTTTGCTACCTGGCCCCTCGGCCCCTGCCCTCTGTGCTTTCACCAGATGACCGAGTCTACCTGGATTGATGGCTCTGTAAAAATGTGGCCCGGCCACAGAAGAGCCACTTACATTTATTTTTCAAGCAGAGATGAAGTGCTAACATCCACATGTTGTTATTTTAAGTGTCGTCCAGTCAGTTCCAACTCATAGCAACCCTGCACTGGGTTTCCAAGAAACAGGTGGTGGGTTTGAGTTGCCAAACTTGTGGTTCTAACTGATCTTGTGGTCCAGGTCATTAACCTGCAGCACCACACCAGGACTCCAACTCCCACACAAATCCTGTTAAAATGTCCAAAATACAAACAGCCATTCCTCTTGCTCAAGAATTATTCAGGAATGGGAAAAGGAACTGCTCAGATTTTTGCTCTTTTTCTTTTCTCAAATGAATTCAAGCTGCAAATAAATAATTACTGCAAAAATGAGGTGATAATGCTAAGTTGTATGTTCACGAACTAAAATGTCTACAATAACTACAATACGTGAAGCAATATGATGGGTTGTAGCTGTTGTTAAGTGCCATCCAGTCGATTCTGACCCATAGCGACCCTGTATAGGGTTTCTGAGGAGCAGCTGGTGAGCTTGAACCACAGACCTTGCAGTTCAAACGGCTTTGCAGACTGGTGTATTAACCCACGGAAGGAAGAAAAGATCGGTAAGAGATGAGTCTTCACCAAGCTGAGGGTCTATGAAGGTCCTGAGTACATCTACTATAATAAGACAGACATATGCTAGAGCAGATTCCGCAGACAAAAGACTTGGGTCAGGTTACATTTACAAATGAGTCGACCTGAATGTTGACAAATCCCCACATGTTGTAATGAGTGGTACTTAGGATGCGTAGAGTTTAAAGGAGGATAAGGTTTGCACAAACTATTTATCTATCCCTAAGACACCAAATCCTAAAATGTTGGAAGATGATCAAAGGCTTTTTTTCTTTCCTCTTAAATATTAATGTGCATACTTTTCGGCCAATTGTTGGCATAGAATACGTGCAGCCATTTCTGATTCTATCATATTGATTTTAAAAAGAATGTTAATATTTGTAATAATGCTGCACAAGTGTGACTAAATTTCACTGTAGTGTCATTTCCAACTTAG
>NW_006408574.1:14551468-14554814 GCF_000296735.1 Chrysochloris asiatica
TGTTTATACATACGTGCACAATAACCCATATTTTCACATCCATGTCTCTCTTTCTTAAACACCCATAATAGCATGTTTGAGAGGCAAAGCAAAACTCAGCCTGACCACAGTTAATGATGACCCTTACCATAACCTTCACTAGCATAATCTGTCCTCTGAAGCTCTAGTCTCTGTGGCTGCGACGTCCACTCACTCAGCAGACCAAGTAGGACAGCATCTCTAGGCTCACATTCAGTGGCACTATTGATGTGACCTCTTGAGTCATCCCATCTCTCTTTCCTTGTCACCCCAACGTCACTAGAACCAGATGGTGTTGTTGTGAAGTGCCCTCAAGTCAGTCTGACCCATAGCGATCCTGTACAACATTTCCGAGGAGCAGCTGGTGAGCTCGAACCTCCGACCTTGTAGTTCAAACGACTTTGCAAATCTGGTGCATTAACCCACCGTGCCACACCAGGACTCCAGAACAGTGTAGACCCTCATTAGTCATTGTCTATTTTAATCTCTGTATGGACTCCTCCAACCCATTGCCTGTCCACACTGCAGACAGAGCTATCTTTCAAAACTCTAAATAATCTTATGTGATTTTTCTGATTCAAAGGGTTCTTTGCCCCTTCAAAGTCTACCCAACTACTCCCACTTCCCTGGTCTCCTTAGACTCCTGTGACTAATATGTTACTTTCAGATATGCTTGTTCTCTGCCTAGGGTCCCCTTTTCTATTTGGAGATTCCAAGGCATCCATCCTTCAAGTCTTAGCTCATGTGTTACTTATACTTAAAAGCCTTTCAAATTTTCAAATAGAGTTACGTTTCCCTATCTTTATTCTCAAAGTACCGTCTCTACCGTGTGTCACTGTACTTTTATACAATTGATGATCCTCAGAGAAGCAGACACAGCATGATTTGGGATTTCCTTAGAAAGGCAAATCTCCTTGACTTCTACCTGAGACGGGTTGCCGTTGGTTGTTGTCAGTGGATTCTGTCTCAAATTCTGGAGACAGAAGTGAGCAACCTGATCGCAAATCTTTCAGGTGATTCTGACTCATCCTGATGTCTGAGGACGCCTGCTCTACTGAAACCATGCGTTTCCTTATCTGCCTCGTCACTTAAATGAGATTTCCTTGATGGCATTCATCTTTCTTCCTTTCCTCGGAATATGCTACATGCAAATGTCGAACTCATGAGCAAATTCACTGAACATTCAGGCCAGGAAAGTGTAATTGCTCATTTAGTTGGCCTTTATATAGACAGCCTATCAAAGGGCTGGCAGTATATCCACTATTGTTGCTGGCTTCCATGGAGTCTGTTCTGACTCATGGTCGAACCCCATGTGTGCAGAGTAGAGGCACTTTGTGGGTTGTAAGCGTCTAGTCATGCTTTTCTTTCTGAGTTGCGTCTAAGTGAATCAGAACTACCCACTTTTCTGCTAGCAGTTATGGGCCAGTCTGAGACCCTTGTACCTAGGATGGTGGAGGCAGAGGTGTGCCAAAGAGCCAGTTCTGACACACAGTGACCATGCATAGGGTTTCTGAGGCCCTAACATATGATACAACAATGATATATATCATGCATTGTCAGTAATTCTCCGATGACACACGTTCACCATGAAAGATGAACAAGTGATTGCATGAAGTTCTTCTGAACTCAAGAGCACAATTTAAGAAATTCTGCTTTAATCAAATGATCGTTGATAAATTATTCTTAGACCATAAACTCCGTATGCTAATGCGTAAGCAGTGGCCCCAACCCACACATATAATACGGTTTTATTAAACATAGATTGATAACTGTGCTGCCTATAACTTCACTGTCTATGTATCTGATACAAAAAACCATTCTATTTTTAGTCTAATGGCAATGCACACTCTAGACAAAAACTATCTCAACAGATCACTCTGTAGACTGTCAACACAACAAATGCTTTCCCTATAGTACAGAGATTGTGGAGACCTTGGTTATCATTCAGCGATGGTACAGATATGGAAGGATAGCAATGTCAGAACTGAACAGTGTTGATCAGGGTCCACTTGCACTGGCTAAAATGCTTCGATTTGTGTTTCTAGATTCTGGTGAAGTGCTTGGTGCTAGACCAGATGCTACACTTTGCTATTTCAAGAGTTAATTACATGTCTATGTACACGGTAACTGTTGTATAAAATACTGACTTCAGTAGAATCTCCGTGTAATTCTTCCTTACTTAGTACTTTCAGTAAAGTATGTAGTTGTTGTTGTTGTTAGGTGCTGCTGTGGCAGTTCTGGTTCACTGTCAACCTGTATGGTGTTTCTAAGACTGTATATATCTTTATGCGATCATGAAACCTCATCTTTTCCCAGTGGAGGGGGTTTGAACTACTGCCCTTGTGGTTAGCAGCCCAGTAACTATCCTACAACACCACTGGAACCCTGAGTACAATGTGCTGGTGTTGTTCTTTAGTGCCATTGAGTCAGTTCTGACTCAGAGCAACTCAGTGTAGGGTTTTCAACACTGGCGTCTTTGTGGGAACAGAATGCCTCAGCTTTCTCCCATGAGTAAAGTATGTTGTTGTTGTTGTTGTTAAATGCCATCGAGTGGTCCCAACCTGTAACTACCCTGTGCAGAGTTTCTGAGGAGCAAATGGGGAGCTTGAACTGCTGACCTTGCAGTTCAAACTTTGCAGTCCAGTGCATTAATCCACAGCACCACACCAGGAAAAGTATAGGCAGGCATTAAACTTTCCAATGACAAGGAGTCAAGACTTGATCATCAGTTCATCTCCGGCATCACCCTTTTCCCCAACAATACTGTAGTAAATTTGTTGCTGACTTGAATTTTTTTATTTCTCAAAGTAGACATACAGATGTTTTTGACATGTTTTATACCAGATCTTATATAAACACACACAAATCTAATGTGGCTTCAAAAACTCCATGAAAAAATGAAATGATGATGCAAGATTGGTGGTTCAAACTCCCCAGCCCCTCCTCAGAAACCAAATACAAGGTCACTATGAGTCGGGAGCAACACAATGGCACTTAATAATCCTATATGTTGTTGTTGTGTTGTGATGTGCTGTGGAGTCAGTTCTGACTTATAGCGACCCTAAACAGCGTTTCTGAGGCTGTAAATCTTGACGGGAGCAGAAGGCCTCATCTTTCTCCCACGGAACAGCTGGTAGTTTCGAACTGCTGACCTTGCAGTTCGCAGCCCGATTCATAACCACTATGCTGCCAGAGCTCCTTAATAATCATATACATGTGCATGTATATGTATATCTAACCAGACAGCACTTAACAATCATATATTATCATATATTATGTATGTATAGGCTTCCTGTAACTTCATATGTGTGTGTGTGTATATGTGTTA
>NW_006408574.1:14555344-14558444 GCF_000296735.1 Chrysochloris asiatica
GATAGATAGATAGATAGATAGATAGATAGATAGATAGATAGATAGATAGATAGATAGATACAAAACCACTGTCTTGAGTTGATTCCAAGTCTCGATGACTGCATAGTTCAGACGTACTTCCCACGGTTTCCATAAGTGTTTATGGCAGCAGACCGCCACATCCTTCTCCTACAGAACGACTGGAAGGTTCACCATTGGCCTGCAGTTAAGCACTGTGTCCCAGGACCCCTTTGTTATGATGACATCTTTGTTATGTTACCAGTTGGAAAACAACAGTAGAGATGATACAGCTTATTTTGCTTTAAATATGAAATCACTGTTTAAGTAAAGCTTTAACAAATGGCCACTTTGTCCTTTTAAGAAGGATATCCTTTGTAAAATGACCTCTTTCCTTCCAACAACATCTACCGGCAACGCTTAGGACCAAAGGGAGACTCAGTGAAAAGCGAATTCTGAAAAGCAAAGAAGATAATGTGAGAGGACTTGAATCTCACACGTGACGTTTTCCTAAATACATTTTTCATATGAATTACACATTCTTTGTGCCAAACTATACTCAACAAGAAGTAGTGGGCAAGAACCATTCATTTTTCCACATTTACTCATTTATGCCAACATTAGTGAGAATCCTCCAGTTTCTGCTATAAGGAAAAACATACCAAACATAAAAGTTATAGATTCCAATGCACAGCGATCCTATAGGACAAAGTAGATCTTCTTCATAGGATTTCTAAGACTGTAAATCATCCTTCTCCCACAGAGAGGTTTGGGGAGTCCAACTTTCAGTTGGCAACCTACTGCTGTAGTGACTGAGCCACCAGGACTCCTTGTAAAAGACCTTATTATCTAGAACAGACTGGGAACCTTTTTTTTTTTTTTTTTGCCCAGGGCCATGTGGATATTTATAACATCGTTCACTCACGGGCCATACAAAATTATCACCTTAGAAATTAGCCAACATATTTGGATGACAGGAACTGCAGTTGCCTTGGCAGGGCCAGACCAAAGGATTTTCCAAGCTTCACACAGCCTTTGGGCTGGATGTGCCCCACCCCTGTTCTAGATGAATAAAGGGCACTTCTATAGTTGGAAACCAAAGTACTATAAAATAAGATCCAAGTAGGGACTATCATTGTTGTTAGGTGGCATAGTCAGTACTGACTCATTGTGACCCTACTATGTACAATGAAACAAAACACTGCCTGGTCCTGCACCAATCTCACTATCTTTGCTACATTTCAGCCTACTGCTGCTGCCACAGAGCGAATCTGTCTCAGCAGTGCCTTTCCTCTTTTGCCTAGACCCTCTATTTTACCAAACACGATCTCCTTCTCCAGGGACTGGTCCCTACTGATAATATGTCATGGCCTCTAAGGAGCACTCTGGCTGCACATCTTCCAACACTGATCTATTGGTTCTTTTGGCAGCCCATGGTACTTTCAGCATTCTCCTCCAACACCATAACCCAAATGCATCAATTTTTCTACAGATTAGAGAAGATCAACAAAAGGGGTTGGGAAAGATTTCAAAGAGAGACTGCCAAGCACGAGGCTGTGATAGTTGAGAAGAATTTACTACGGGGTGAAAATGAGACCAAGGGATTCAGCAGAAGAAACAGAACATAGACATACACATTAGGAGTACAGCATGTTAGGTAAGTCTTGTAAACACAGCTGTAGGACCGGGACTGATGCTAACAGTTGGTGAGGATGGATGTGGCACAGGGGGTCATCCTATAGAGCTTGTGCTGTATCTCACAGATAGAGAACCATCATCAGAGATGTGAAAACAAAACAGTGGTGTGGTCAGATTTCACTCTTGTATGGAACCTATGAATAGTTACCAGCATTTGGGGGAATTACAACAGGTCTCTTGAACTATTCAACAGATCTGCAGCTAGAAAGTCACCAGAAACAGGGAACAGTATTTCCACTAAAGGAGTCCTGGTGGCATGGTGACCACATACAGGGCTACTAACCAAAAAGTCAGCAATTCGAACCCACAGATGCCCCATGGGAAAAGATGTAGAAATTTGAATTCCTAAAGATTACAGCCTTAGAAACCTATGGTGTGCCTCTACCCTGTCCTATAGAGTTACTATGAGTAGAAATTGGCTTGATGGTCACAGGTTTCATTTGGTTTATGTTTCTAACAAGTAACTCTTCACACTGTCAGTTATTAAGACAGCATAGTTGCAACTGGCCAAATGTCTATGGCAAAATTATTATCAGAGGCAGCAGACACAAGAAAAGAGAACAAGCTTATACTTGGAAAAATAAATGAAGGAACAAGATAATATGAAAACAAAACAAAACACAACACAGTAAGTATTGAAGCTCGGCTGGCTGACAAGCCAACATACATTGAAAATGATACAGGATGAACCCACAGAAGCAGTAATAAGAAAATAGCTTAGGATGCGGGAGAACAATCACTTGAAGTAAGAATCCTAAATAGTGGAGTCATTACAACAATTATGTTGGCCTTGTGCAATACTGACCCAAGATTATTTTCTTACTTTGGTTTTAAACATATGCTGTAGTTTGCAGATCCTGATAGAATTCTGGGAATTTCAAGTGCTAAAAACTCCCAAACATAAAGAAAATAACTCCCAAATGTAATAAGAAACATGGTCAGAAACACAATCAGGGATGTGTCTGACAGGTTAATTAGGGCACCGTTGATAGCTGAAGTCTATGCTGTGAGTTAAGATTTGGATAATTGATTCTTTTAAGAGAATAGTTATCTGACCACAAGGTCACTTGCAAATACATCACAATGAATATTACATAGTCAGTGAAAGAAAATTATCTGTATATACTATATTAGAAACTCGATATAGAGTCATTATGAGCTGGAATAGACTCTACAGCACTGAACATGTATACATACACATAATATATGTTGTTTCAAAGTGCCTTCAAGTCATTTCCAACTCAGTAATCCTGCATAGGGTTTCTGAGGAGTAGCTGTTGGGATGAAACCACTGACCCTGAGGTTTGTAGTCCAGTTAGTCCTAGAGAACCACACACACACACACACACACACACACACACACAAGGAATTCTGTTGGGGTAACAGGATAATCACTAAACAGTTC
>NW_006408574.1:14560509-14575914 GCF_000296735.1 Chrysochloris asiatica
TGAAGTTGTCAAGGACTTCATTCTTCTTGGATCAACTATCAACACTCACAGAAGCAGCAGTCAAGAGATCAGACGATGTATTGCATTAGACAAATCTGCTGCACAGGAACTTTTTAAAGGGTTGAAGAGCAAAGATGTCGGCCTGAGGATTAAGGTGCGCCTGACCCAAGCCATGGTATTTTCAATAACCTCATATATAGATGCGAAAGCTAGGCAGTGAATAAGGAAGATCGTGGAAGAATTGATGCCTTTGAATTGTGGTGTTGGAGGAGAATATGAAAAGTGCCATGGGCTGCCAAAAAAACTAATAGATCTGTTTTGGAAGAAGTGCAGCCAGAGTGCTCCTTGGAGGCCAAGATGGGCAAACTTCGTCTCTCATACTTTGGACATATTGTCAGGAGGGAACATTCGTTGGAGAAGGATATCATGCTTGGCAAGATGGAGAGTCAGAGAAAAAGAGGAAAAAACCCAACGAGATGGATTGGCCAGGTGGCAGCATTGATGGACTCAAGTGTGGCAGTGGCAGTGACGTTGGCCCAAGATCGGACTTTGCTTAGTTCTGTTATGCATGGGGTCACTATGAGTCAGTTCTGACTCGATGGCACCTAACAACAACAACAACAGTTGTGTTACGTGCCATTGAGTAGGTTCTGAATCATAGCAAACCTGGACAGAGTTTCTAAGGAGTGGATGGTTTGAACTATGGAACTTACGCAGTTGACAGTACAGTGCTTATTCTACAGAGCCACACCAGCACTCTAGAAAGACACTAATTCTCAGTTATCTTACTATTAGATCTTTTTTGGGGGTGCTGATAATACGCCATCAAGTTGATTTCAACTCATAGCTACCCTGTCGGGTTACTGAGGCTGTAAACCTTTTTGGGAGCAGAAAGTCTCATCTTTTCCCATAGAGCATCTGGTAGATTCAAACTGTTGACCTTGGGGTTAGCAGCCTGATGTGTAACCCACTACAAGACCAGGGCTCCTTCAATCTTGTATAGATCTTACATAGACTCATATTAACGTGGCGTACTCCTTACAAGTGAGGATGAGGAAACTTCAATTGGATTACTTTGAACACATTAACAGGAAAGACCAATCACAAGAAAAGGACAAGGCTGGTAGAGTGAAGAGCCAGTGAACACAAGGAACCCCCCGCCCCCCCTCCCATGAGCTGGTCTGATATAGCATGTGGAATAATCGATTCACAAATACTAGCAATCATGAAAATTGTGCCAAATTGTGCAGCTTTTCTCCTGTTACAAGGTCACTGAGTCAAAGCCAAGTCCACAGCAACTGGGAAGACAATTATCATAACACATACTCTATTAAAGGCAATTTATATAATTAGTTAGTTAAAACTAGAAAGGGCCCTGAGACACCAATAAGGATGAGTATTGTCTGGCAGTTGGATACAATCAACCAAGTGAAATTAACTAGAAATAAGATGCTGTAGACAGCAAACAACTGTATCAACAAAGAAAAGTAAAAAAGGGTTTACCTTTCAAATAAATATACTAGAAAAAAGAAACCAAGAGTAAATCTAAAGAAAATATAAAGTAATAATAGATAGATTTTCAAATTAGTGGGAAAAAATCCTCAGAAAACAACAAAAACTCAATTCTGTTTGCTCGAATACAGTAATTAAATACACTTCCAATAAATCAGATTAGGAAAATGAGCATAAGCTTAAATAAAATGTATGAAGAATGAAAAGGGCAACAGACCTAGATACAATTTAGAGATTTGATAATACTACAAGAGTATATAATGGAAAAACAAATGTCCAAAAGTTTCACATTTTAGATAATACGAATTATTGAGTAAGACAGGATATAAAAAAAGTTGTGGGGATAAAGAAATTAGAAAAAGAGGACTTGAGAATGTATTAGCTAACAGAAACAGCTCTTCAAATCCACCGGTCAAATAGAACTACTCAGGGAAGAATGTTGAAACAACAATGTATCAAACCAAAATTAGGTCCTGACTTCACACCAAAGAGAAACACCAATTTAGGGAGAGTTAAAGACCTAAATTGAAAAAGTAAATATTGAATATACTCATGACCTTGGGACAGAGATGGATTTCTGAAACATAACACCAAAAGCATTCACCAAAAGGAAAACTTGATATATTTCACTGCACTAAAATCAACATCTCTTGGCTAATTAAAACAAAACAATACAATGAGGTACAGAATGAAAGAATGTATTTGCACTGACTGTAACTGACAGAATTAATACAGGAACTCCCATACATTCATGAGGAAATGATACATGAGGCAAAAAAGGTGACAGGGAACTAACTAACTTTATAGAATATAAAAACTTTATAGAAGAAAAATCGATCTTATTCACTGTTGCTATAAATATAAATCGGTGCCATCACCTGGTAAGAAAATTGCCAAATCCAGCAAAATTGAAGATTTGTTTTTAAAACTTTCAATTCAGCAATTCAAATTCAAGACAAATCCCTGGACCTTGTCTTCTAATGTAAACAAAGAGATATGTACAAACCTATCGATGGTAGCAAAGCTTCAAACTGTGATAGATCAGAAACCGTTGAAATGCTCATTAACTTAAAGATGTATTAATAAATGGTGGTGTACTAATTTGATGAAATAATAAAGCAATAAAAATAAATGATCTAGACTATATATTTTTAAAAAATGAAAAAACAAACAAACATAATATTGAGCGCCCCCAATCAAAGCTATCATTTGTTTAAATTATGATACCAATTAAAATAAAGCTCCAAAGCATGAGAAACAATGCTGTGTGCTGTTTAAGATATATGCATGTGCAATGGCTGTGAATTTGGTTTGGGTTTAGGTATAGAACTTTTCACGGGCATAACATATTCCAAATTCAGGGTGCTTTTGCCTTTTGCTGAGGAAAGCGAGAAAATGGAAACTGGGAAGAAGAGAGAGGGAATCTGAGCTACAATACATTTTTGTTTTGTTTTTTATGGTGTAAGTATTAACATTTGACAGATATTAATCCATTACACTATTTTCTGGACTTTCATTTCCTATTTTAAAAGCACAATCATGCTTGCTAATGCCACCTTGACCCCCAACATAATAACTATCAATGACTAGTTTGCAGTGACAAAAAAAAAAGAATCCATGTCTATAAATATCGTTTTTTCTCTGGCTACATCCTAACACCAAGCCCTCTAGTGCTTTGTTGGAAGGGAACAGATCACATGTTCCAGTCACACCGCAGACCCATGGCACATATGCAACATTGTGATGGTAATAATCCATGATCCTTTTGTTTACTTACCATTGAAAAGAATCATAAATTTCTCTCAACTATCATGTTTTAAATTGTTCTTTCACACTCTGGACATTCTGGAACTGTGGAAAAACAACTTACTATTGATAAAGAGAAGGTTTGTTTTCTGTACTTCACAAATACACTCATGCTTGTTACTGATTGAACTGATTTTGCATTATTCATTTTTCAAAATTTTTCACTAGAAGCTCCATTTAATGCAGCTCCACCACCATTTCCTACGATGTTGTATGCAAACAAATAGCGAACATAGCATTTCTCTTTTCTAAATTAAATGAAATAATGGAGTGCCTTTGGACTCAGGACTATAATGCTTGTTGTATGAAATTTTCAACATAGATCTTTAAAAATAAAATTGTGCTTGCTGTTAAATGCCATCAATTTGCTTCCAACTCACAGCAACCCTGTATAGGGTTTCTGAAGACTGACTAGTGGGTTTGAACCACCGACCTATACAGCCACACATAAATTTTTAAAATGTTTACACATAGAGAAATAATGTGAATGAATAAACAAATGCATGAGAACAAATGGAATTGAAACTTATTCAAACTTTAAAAATGAACGAGGAATGCCTTTCATTCTACTGAGTCCATATTTAGCCTCCTCTATGGCTTTGACAAGCCTTTATCACTAACCTTAATCACTGAATACACAATTGTCACTCTCTTACTGGTTGTCTGTTAAGCTACCTAGGAAGGCTTTTCCAGGGGCTGGAAACTCTGGGACACGCGAGTATGAGGAAACCACAGAGCCCTTTGAGGAAGTGTCCAAGGCTGATAGGGATTGTATTCCATTTAGATTCATGCCAATGGTGAACTGAAGGATAACGCTACACCAACATGAATCACCTGCACTGAAACTTTGAAAACAAACAAACAAACATGATCTAAAACAACAACAGTAGCCTTCCAATACATTCTGACCACGTCAACGCTCATGAGTGTCAAAGTTGAACAGTGTGTCAAAGGTTTTGAGCAGTGTCCATGGTGGGCTTTACTTGCTTAGATGAAATACATTTGTTTAAATAGTCAAAAAGACATGGGGGGTTTGAAGTTCAGGAAAACGTGTGAACTTTCAAGGAAACTGACCAAGCCACTGGGAGCTACAATTAAGAGTGAAGCGGCCAGCTGGTTTGAAGCAGGGGTAGGTGTACGAGAACTTATAGACTTGAAGATAGCACCCACCTGACCTAGCTTGGGTGGCTTGCTGACCACTACCTGATCAGATAAGATAAATAAGTTTGATACAAGAAGCAAGCATAATTTGCTGCAACTTGATGAACTGGACCTTTGCTTATGGATGAAGTTGCTCAAAGTTCCAAACGCAAGGGAAGGTTGGCTACTTAGACTTTGGCTATCAAAACTGGGGAGCTATAAAGGGATAGAATGGCTGGCTTACAAGCTTTCATGAGGGTGTTCAGTGTTTAGTGTCAGAATGAAGCAGGGTGAGATAGAATCCTCACTGAATTGTTTTCCTCTTGTCCAGATGGGTCTGGGGATGGTGGGGATAGAATTTTATTATATAATAGTGAATAACTGTTATCAGGACTAATGGCGATAGTCATAACTGTAAATGTAAAAGGGGGGCACATTTAATCTGTCATTTCAGGAGCAGAGGACCCTAGGACCATGAAGGAAGAGAAGCAAGGGATTCTAACCAGAAAAAGTGACAACAGAGATGTTGGCAGAGGTGACGGCATAGAGAGAGAAGCAGAGGACAATAGGCCCTCGGACTGAGGAAGGCAGTGTGCCTGAAGGTAGGAGACTAGCTTGTACAATGTGCACTTTGGACATTTAAACCAATATATATTTTCATTGTGGTATGTGTACATCAAAAAAGAAAAGATAACAGCACTAAGTACTGTTGGCTGATGGTGCATGGAGGGGACTGTAATCATGGCAATGATTTGCTTAATGTAAAACTGATGTCCTGCCCTGTAAACCTTTACTCAAGTCACAATAAAAGCTTTATTTAAAAAATAAACAAAACCAAAAACACATGGGGGTTTTTGGTTATTTAAAAAAACACAGTCATGTGTTGTTTAATGCCCACGGTACTCTCTGTGAAATAGGACGCTATGTGAATTGGACATCATGTGGACAAGAGTAAATTGTGAGCAACCGCAGTCCCTGATTTTCCACCTTTGTGTTGTTAACGAATCTTTTGTTTCACTTTCAAATCCATTATTTCTCTTTGCCTCTTGTTGCTTCTATCACTAAAAATGGCTTTGTTCTGTTTGGGAGGCATGATGTTCTTTATTATAATATAGTTCTGAATGAACATCAACCAGTGATAATACTACAACACTCAGGAGACATGTGAGTCATCATCTTGACTACTGCTTCCTTATGAGTTAGAATATACACTGTTTTATATATAACTGGGGAACATTCCCATTAAGAGTGATAGGGATAGAAAGTGAAGTGCATACATAAGCTCAGCTATTTATTATGACAATCAAAATAAATTGTTGTTGTTGTTAGGTGCCATCAAGTTGGTACTGACTCTATGCATGACCCTATGCACAACAGAATGAAACACTGCCCGATTCTGGGCAAACCTCAGAATTGTTACCACACTTGAGCCCACTGATGCTGCCACTTGGACAATCCATCTCGCTGGGGGTCTTCCTCTTTTTCTCTGACCCTCCACCTTACCAAACATGATATCCTTCTCCAGAGAATGGTCCCTCCTGACAACATGTCTGAAGTATAAGAGACAAAGTCTGGCCACGCTGGTTATATTTGTACTGTGCCCTTACATGCCTGACTTAGCAACCACTTTGTATATAAGGGACCTGAGATCCGTGTGTTAACAATGTCCACTCACACCTGTTACAGCTCACTCTCCAATGAGAATTCCTAAACTCTATGAAAACCTGGAGTCCTGGTGTGGTGCCATAGGCTAAGCACTGGGCTACAAGGTCATTTTGAACCATATGGTTGGTGGTTCAAACTCATCAGTTGCTCCTCAGAGACCCTACACTGTGTCACTATAAATGAACCGACTTGATGACACGTAACAACAAAAACATTAAAACCTGATGGGACAACAGACACACATGAGGAGGGATGGTCCCCAAATGGATGTTACGTGGCACATGACTGTAGTTTTAATGAGTAAAAGGTCTATTTCCTTTGATTAAATTACAATAAGCCAGATATTCCTGAGTCTTCTATTTGCATTTTGTCACTGTGCCTTTCAACAGTCCTGTGCGTTAGACCACATCCCTACTTACCAGATAAGAAAGTGCTTATAGATCCAGTCACCTCATATATTCTCTTGTCCTCTCTGGATCACAGTTTGTCTAACAATCACACAGGAACTAAAATTATATTGTAACCAATTAAACCCAAACAAGTTGTGGATATTGTATTAATACATCTTAATATAAAAAAATAATAATCCTGAAGTTGGCCCAGAATCGGGCAGTGTGCATAATGTCACTATGAGTTGGTACCAACTCGATGACATGTAGCAACAACAATAACGTGGGTTATAAATAAAGAGATGACAAAACACCCCTGATCCTTCTTGATTATGTATCCTTACATGTTTTGCCTCTGTTTCCTTAAGTACCAAAGCATATACTCTCACAGTGTACTTTGCATTTCACATTGGAGGCTCCCATGGTTCTTGGCAAGGGTCTATAATTTTCCTGTTATCTCCTAGGGGTCAAAAACATTTGTTAAAGCAACAGAACTTCACAGGAGGACTTGTTAAATTATTCCATGATGAGCATCCAAACACTGAAATCCAGAGCTATCAGATGACATGTTATTGACCATCAGTATCTCTGAGCTCTTTCACTACACAGAGCTGCCCGCTCCCTGTGTAACACTGGTCACCTTCTGTTGTCTCTTGCCTCCCACATATTGACTAAGGGTACTGATGAACTAACCACCTATCTGTGCTTCTTGCATTGTGCTGGTTTGCATATTACGATGATGCTGGAAGCTATGCCACTGAAATTTCAAATATCAGTAGGGTCACCCATGTTGAACAGATCACAAAGGAGTCTCTAGACTAAGACAGCCTAGGAAGAAAGGCTTTGAGATCTACTTCTGAAAGCCATATGGATCACAACAGATTAGTGTATGATATATGCTGGGAGATGAGCAGCCCTAGGTTGGAAGACACTCAAAATGGCACACAATGACCTTGACAGTGGATTCCAGCATAAAAACAAGTATGATAATTCCAAGGACTAGGCAATGGTTTGTTCTGTGGGTTGCCATAAGTTGGGGTCAACTCAAGGACAACTAACAAAAACTGATGAACCTGGTTTGTCTTCACTATTTTATATTGATTTGAAAACATAAAAGTTAAAGACCTGTAAGTCTAAGAGATTGACTTGCTTGAATGCTTTGAAACAGACAGAAAATCAAGGATCAAGAGAGATCAAGAGCCTAAAGCCATGCAATTTATTTGTAACTCTGTTTATGTTTTTCTGGTTACGCTACATTTTATGAATAATAAAAGTCTGCACATGATACCTTTAAAAGCCAGTGTTTACAGTTGACAAATGATTTCTCAATTTTCTAGCAATTCTGTTGACCTCTAAATAAAACAAAGAGTTAGCCAACTTCTTATTAACATCATTTTTTTTTTTTTTTCTGATTCCACTGACTGATTCTAAATACTCCTAGAATAAATGTATACTGTCTGTTGCCAGTGCTATAGTTGAACACACTTTTGGAATTTGAAAATATGTAATTCAAAGATAATTTGAGTAGCACGATTAAAACACTTGCTGCTATCATTAGGTCAAGTTGGCTAAGACTCATGGTGATTCTGTGCACACAAGAATGCAACAAGGGTTCGGTCCTGCGCCTTCCTCATAATTGTTAGTACACTTGAACCCACTGCTGCTGCCTCTGTGCCATCTCATGCCTTTGTCACTGACCCTCTAGTTTAACAAGCATAATGTCCTTCTCCAGTGACTGGACCCTACTGGTAATAAGTGTGAAGTATGAGAGACAAAGTCTCGCCAGCCTGGCTTCTAAGGAGCATTCTGACTGGACTTCTTCCAGCACAGATTTGTTTGTTCTTCTGGCAGTCCATGGTACTCTCAATAATCTCCTCTAACACTGTAACTCAACTGCATCGATGCTTCTATGGTCTTCCTTATTCATTGTTCAACTGTCACATACACATGAGGATACTGAATATACCATTGCTTGGGTCAGGCACACTTCGCTCTCAAACTGACATGTGTTCTGGGATACTTTCAAGAGGTCTCATAGAGCAGATCTGCCTAATCCAATACATCATTTGGTTTCTTCCACGTTGTACAGCATAGCCATTCTATTATCATACTCCTTAAACTTTTCTAATCACAGAAAATCTAATGGGAAAAATCAAGTCCATATATAGAGTAAAAGTTCTCTCATTTCCTAAAGGTATGTGTAGTTTACATCGTGACCTTGGAGGCTCCAAAAATTTGTATGTGGTCTTGATAACTAAATCACCCAGAAATTTGGAGTGTGTGCTACAATAAAGAAACAAATTTCTCAATGGGAAGGAACAAGCATTAGAGAGAGAATCACAAATGTTGATCCCCATTATAATCAGCAAAAATATGTGCATAACAATAATATATATATATATACACACACACACACACACATATATATATACACACGTATATAGCTGTTGTTGTTAAGTGCCATTGAGTCAGTTCTAACACATAGCAACCCTGTATAGGGTTTCCGAGGAGTGACTGTTGAGCTTCAACCACTGACTATATGGTTCAACTTGACTTTGCAATCTAGAGTATTAACCCACAGCATGACACCAGTACTCCATGTATATGTGTGTGTGTGTGTATATATGTGTATATATATATATATATATATATTTTTAATTATATGAAAACTGAGACTCCACAGAGATGTTAAGAATCACCTGAAATAACAAAGTCACCAGAATTAAGCAGTAAAAACATCTCCTGAACTCGCTGACTTGGCCAAGAGCATTCAACAATTGGCCAGAGCCTGGGCTATTCTATTCTCCCCAGAAGGTGCACAGATCTCCTGTGACGATTTTAGGTAAACTTGATCTTTGACTACATGGGTATAATTGGTGTTAATTTAAGATTTTTCTTTCACTCTGTGTCTTCTACCCATGAGAGTGAAAGTCAGCAAAGCTAGGCTAATTTGCATTCTGAAATTTCATTCTGTGTTTTTATTTTCCTTTGGAGGGTTCTTGTTACAGAAGAGCTTCATTAACTCAATTAGGCATGATCCAGTGGGCCCATACAAATTAGGCTAGCCGTAGTATCTTTAGAATGGACAGAAATAAGAAGCCAGCTGTAGTCTTTTTATTTCAGAGGCAATCTTACCAGCTGACATTTCTTTATGTCACAGTCATACGAAGCTCATGCCAATGGGTACAATGAAAATGTGTTTTGGGAGGCCTCGTCTTTAACACTATAAGACATAGGGAAAGATACACCAGCAGGAACAGAAGTGAATTGTGTTTTTATTTCTTTTGCTTTCCATAGTAATAATGATCCCTTGGAAGACAGTATATCTTTATACCAATTAATAATAACTATATAACTCCCATATGCATTACATATGAAAGAATCCAGTATTAGAAAATATTTGGAGGAAGTTGTCTCTATACTTGTCCTATCCCTGGGAACTGCAAAAGGTCAATATGCTCAACTCCTAACCCAACGATTTGAGGCTTAAGTCTACTTACTCTCAGGTGCTTTGGAAAATTGGCCTGGTAACCTACATCCAAAATATCAGCCCTTGAAAATCCTGCAGAGCACAGGCACCCTCTGACATACATGGGGAGGCCATCTGATGGAGTGCACTTGACTCCAGTAACTGCTTCTAAAAATGCATGCACACATGTAAACACCAGTAACACCAGTGAGTGGGAAAAACAAAACAAAACAAGAATCAAACGTAAGAACACCTGAAACAAGATATTAACTGACCTGCTGTTATATGCTGTCAAGTCGGTTCTGACTTATAGTGATTTCCGAGGCTATAAATCTCACAGTTCGTAGCCCAACACATAACTCACTACCTCAACAGAGCTCCTCCTACCTAACCAGTTGTTGTGGCTGTGAAGAGCCTTTGGATTGATTCTGACTCATAGTGACATCATATAGGGTTTACAGAAAGCAGTGGATGGTTTTGAACTGCCAACCTTGTGGTTAGCAGTCTACTGCTTACCCTACAGTGTCACACCAGGACCTGAATTATACCTCAGGAAATTTACTGAATATATATATATATATATAAACATAATAATAATAATGTACATTTGCATTAAGGGATTCTTCAGGCATCTTATCTGTTCAGATGAATTATCTAGGTGATTGTTAAAAATAGATTTATGGGACATGAAAAATCTAGGCATTTGTTCTTTTATAACAAGTAATTTTAACTGGGTTGTTTGAAACTAAAATATGAATAATACAAAAGTTCTATAGAAAATTCTAAGTGAAACATTAGTGTATGAAAACAACATCATTATGCAGAATATGAATTGCTAGAATTTTGAAGGGGAAAAAAAACAACAACAACCAAAACACTGCTTTTCAACAAATTCATTTAAGTTCATCGTAAATTTTGAGGAAGAGTCATGTTAAATACCTTAAACCACCGAACCAACCAATCAACCAACAATCCAAACATGCTTCCCAAGAAGCTAAATGATGTACACACTTCTGCCTTTGAGATAAGTACAACTTTACATAAATGTAACCATGAAAGTCTACATCTATTTCTGTAACATTTGAACCCGTACACATTCTAGATACGGTTCTCATGAATCCTGGGACGGAATAATAAAATTCAATTGCAATTACTTCCTGGCATGTCTCTTGATTCCTTAGGAATGTACTCTCTAATACAAGAAGCAACATGGAAGGAAAGAAAATATGAACACCCTTAAACCTACTTCTAATGATCTGAATTAACAACGTTGGTATTTGGAGTTGGGATTTACTGTCACCAGAAGCTATTTGTGACTTGAAAATGAGAACATGGCGTTCAGAACACAGTCCAATTTCTGGAGATGACAGAGAGTTCCCAGCAGGGGTTGTTCCTCCCCAGAAACCTGCCTTGGATGGAGTCCTGGTACTTGGATGCCTTGGCATGTCTGCCACCTCAGAATTCAAAAAAGTCATGCTTCCGTTAGCACCAGAAATGCAACACATTCCTGATTCCCCAACTGTGCCCACACAACCTGTTACAACATTTTGTCGATGACAATGTGCGTTATGGAAGTCTCAAAAGGTCACACTGAGACTAACTATGATGTCTACAGCCACATTTACAAACTTGGGGAATGTAACATGAGAGATTTTCTGGAAGGAAAGCATGGCGGCGTCAACAGACTTCACTGTTTTCACCAAGTTGACTAATAAACACTGGAGGAAGACGGCAACAAGAGATCACTGAGGTTATGCGTATTGATTTTTGCTAATTGAATATGGCCAAGCCCAAGGGTCTATAGTTACTGTCTAGTCATAGTGAGGCCGAATTGACTTTATTAAGGATGGCAATAGGAACCAGATGGTTAAAGTGTCTGAAACAGATATGCGGTTGTAGCAGTAAAGCATTGTTGAGTCTGTTCTGACTCATAGCGACTTGGTTTAGGGTTTCCAAGGGATGATTGTAGCAATACTTTTTTTATTTACCCTCATGTATCTTCTTTATTTCATGCCCCCTAAACCCAACCAAGACCCTATATTTACTGTGACTGATGTGAAATGAACTCAGTGAATGCTCTTTTAAGCAAATTAATGACTCAAAGGAACTCTGAAAATATTTCTTTAATGTAAGAGTGGGGACTGCAAGGCACATTAATGTGGTAACAGTGAGAAATATGACTCGAGACATCTTTCAAAATTTAACAAGCTGTAGACTAAACAGGATACTTCTGAATAAGACTCAGGTAAACAGTTTTCTCTTACAACTGTAACAAATGACCACAGATTCAGTAGCTTAAAACCATAGAAATGTATTGTCTTACAGTTCTGAAGGAAAGGAGTGTACAGCTGACGATGTCAGTGGTCTGAATTCAGCGCAGGCAGGACTGAACTCCCTTCTGCACTTTCTAAAGGAGAATCCATATTCTTGCCTTCTCCATCTTCCAGAGGCTAACACCATTCCTTACCTTCAGGACCCCTGTTCTAAGTCAACTCTTTCTCAGATTACAACACTGTAAATCTTAGGCCTCTTTCTTCCACATTTAAAGACCCTTGTGACTACAATAAGGAACTCTGGTGGCACTGTGGGTTAGGCATTGACCGTGTAACTGCTAGTTGAGTGGTGTGGTTGGAACCCACAAGTCACTCAGCAGGGGAAAGATGAAGCTGTCTACTTCTATAGAGATTTACAGTCTCAAAAACCCTATGGAACAGTTCACTGTGTAATATACGGTCATTAGGAGTCCTGGTGTGGTGCTATAGGATAAGCACTGAATTTCTCACCACAATGTCAGTGGTTCAAACCTACCAGCCACTCCTTGGAAACCCTATACAGGATTGGTATGATTCAAAATGGACTCGATGGCACTTAACAATGGGTTACTAAGAGTCCGATTTGACTCGAGGGCAGTGGACTTGGTTTGTTGACCACCTTAGTCTCACCTGGACCATTCAGACTATTCCTTGAATTTCGTCCACTGATTAACAATAAAAATCCATCAGCAACCTTAGTGCCATTGCCATATAATTTAACCTAGTCACAGGTTCTAGGGGCTAGAACACAGACATCTCTGGGGACTGTTAGTCTGCCTATAATAACGATAAAGAATGGAAGTGAGCATCCATTATAACTTCTCCATCTTTGTGACAAAAACTTCTATAGCGAAAGATGGATTTACCACCACTCTTAAGCGGGGAGAAGGTGCTGCAACACCTTCTCTGAGCTCATCCAAGGAGGTTCGGCCTAGTCTGCCCTGTTGTTATTTTCAAATGATCACTGCTCCATCACAATCAAACTCAAAGAGAAAAATGGATGACAAATGAAAGAAAGAGGAGAAAGAATGCAACAAGGGGTACAATTCTTTTAAATGATTTCATTGGAGATTATTTTAAGAATTTTGAAGGATCAGATTCACAAGGAGACATCTAGTTAGCTAATGTACCAATCTGAAAGTAGTAAGTTGTCATTGCATGAACCATTTGAGCAGCTAAGCTATTGATACTAACTCCCTATATATATCACATAGCATAGAATTTCAGTTCCAGCATGAGATACATGCTGATTCAAGCTTCCTATTTGTATGCCCGACTCACTTTGTAAACATTTTAATTTTAATTATGCACTCTGTAATTTAAGAAGCCAGCTGGACATTTAATAAAAAGAGGTTCTTTTATGTTTTTCTTCTTAAAGTCTGGATGTGGCTCAAGTAGCACAACTTTCTGGGCAAAGAAGAAAAAAAAAAAAAAAAAGAACTATAACAGGAAAACAACTGTCTAGCTTGTTGTTGGTTTTCCAGAATTAATTCAACTCCAGCTCCATTATCTCATATATTCATGCAAACAACTTAGAATTTAAATACAAAGGAGGGTTAAAAGTACTAAAACAGAGTGACTATAACAGAAAGATTCAAATCTAAAAACAACAACAAACAAACAAAAACCCCTCTAGTTGGTTTTTTTTTTTTTTTTTTTAAAACAGGGATTGGACAAAAAGATCTCAAACAAGAGAGATGTTTATGAATGCTAAACATACTGCTTTCTTTCTATGCTCTTGAAGTTCAACCCCTCAAATGACAACTCAATCTCGAAAGAACCCCTTCCAATTCACCCACTACCAGGAAAGCCAACTTGTTCACATTGAATGTCCTTCTTTCTTTGGCTCATGCAACTTTAAAACAGATCGGAAGCACCCTTGTGTGTCAATGATTATCAAGAATGGTAGCTCGGACCTGAGAGGGACAACAGTTGACTCTGGTGAGGAACTGCTTGACATTCATAAGCAAGGACTTAACAGTTCTGGAAAAGGACTGTTTATCTATATGGCAGCCACACCACAGAATGCACACCCTTCACTTGGATTACCGACAACACCAATGGCACTCACATTAGAAACGAAGCCTGTCCTGGTTTCGCAGTCTCAACAATATCATGCATGAGCAGACTTCCTGAAGTCTTTCATGTATTAATTTGACAAAGGTTAAGCTGCCTGGACACTGAAAAAGTGGTAAGGATATAAAGACTGTTGTGCTTGGAGATCGTGGCCGACTGGGTTGCTAAAAGTTGCTAACCAATACTTAAGATGTAACCTGCTAAGTTTTAGTAGAGCAGTTACATGGTGGTAGAAATTCAAGGAGAAGGAAGCTATTAACTCTAAGGAAATCAAAGGCAGATCGTGACAATGGAGTGGAACCTTAGAGAAGAGGTAGGCGTTTGGCAAACAGAATAATGAGAATTATTACAGACAAATAGAAAGGCAGTTTCTTAGAGGCATACATGAGTGATGTTTTGATGAAGCTGTGTTTCATTCTGTGGCGGGATGGCGGATAAGAAAGAAGTGAGAGATTCTTAGTGACAAGACCAGAAAGAAAAATAGTTTTAGCTCCTTTGCTGTTAACTCCAACTCATGGTGAGAGCATGTAAAACAGAATAGAAGGTTCCTCAGCCTTCTACTCCTGCATGACCTGCGTGGTCTTGGTATGCTTGGGTACGTTGGTGAGGTTACACAATCAATTTTCTCCTTTCGAGTCTCATTGCTTTTTGTAGGTCCTCTACTTCACCAAACAAGATTTTTTTTTTTTTTCTTAACTTTTTATTGTGATTTGAAGGAAGGTTTACAGAGTAGATCATCAATTTTATATTTAAATAAATCATATACATTGGTTACCCAAAATGGGGGAGGGGGGCTACAAAGGCAAAAAGTGACTGGCTAACAAGCTTTCAAGAGGGAGTCTAGATCCAGTGGAGGAAGGAAGAATTTCCACTGAGTAGTATCCAAGAACACGGTCAGCATTCTCAAGCTGGGGGAACTGAAGAAAAAATTCAAGCCTCTACTTTCGTTATTGAAAGATTCACTGGGCAAATTATTGAATGATGCAGAATGCATCAAGAAAAAATGGAAGGAATACACAGAGTTATTGTACCAAAA
>NW_006408574.1:14577779-14589003 GCF_000296735.1 Chrysochloris asiatica
GGAAGAGGGGCTGTGTGCTGATGACCAAGGGGCAGGCTTACAGGGTATACACTTTGGTTGGTTGATGATGCATGGAGGGGACTGTAACCATGACAATGAAATGATATAGCATAGGATGAATGTAAAGCTAATGTTCTCCCATGTGAACTATCACATAATTCATGATAATACATTTTTTAAAATCATACACATTGTTTCATTTCAATGATCACAACTCCATCGATTTTAACTACAGCTCTCCATCCCACTTACTACCCCCTGTGGTTCTGATTTCCATTCCACCTTCTGTCCCAATCTTTCTCAAGTTTAACCTTACGTAAATGTTGCACTTTTGATCTTGAATTGTTGACCATTTTATGCTAAGTTAAACTCTAGTGTTGTCGTCCCCTATATATCTAACTATCACTTGATTGAAAACTGGACCATGAGGATAAGTTTCATTCCAGACCTGAAATATGGCAAGGGCCAAAGTCTCAAGAGATTCCAATCTCTTTCTGACCAGTGAGCCCATTTTTTTTTTTTATATTAATTTTGAATTTTGTTCTACAGTTTTTCTTATTCTGCATGTGACCTCCTAATGTGAGCCCATTTACAGCAGTTGGTAGTGGAAGCTGGGCACCATCTAGTTCTTCTGATCTCAGAGTCATGGAGACTGATGCTCACATGTTCATTTCATTAGTCCATTGCACTAATTGATTGCAAGCATATTCAGTTTTCATCAGTCTTTTTTTCTCCCACACATACAGAGACCAATAGTTACATCTTAGGTGACCATTTATGAGCTTTTAGGATCCCAGTGGTTATTCATCAAAGTAGGATGTTGACCATTGTCATTGTGGACTCAAACCCAGTGTCCTTTACAAAGCAAATGGTCTTTCTTGTTAATGTGTCCAAAGATATCAAGTTAAAGTGTTGCCATCCTTACTTCTAAGGAACATTCTAGTTGTATTTTTTCTAAGACTAATGTTTTCATTCTTTGGACAGCTGACAGCATATTCAATGTTCTTTATCAACACCATATATACATGCATCAAGTCTGTCTTTCCTTTTCAGTACCCAAATTCCTTTCCTAGGGTAGCCATACCAAAACTAAACAAGTGAGTGGTAGATTTAAATGGCAAATATGCATTCTCTCACAGTCGAAGGCTAGAAGACCAAATTCTGGACTTTGGCTTTAGGAGAAGGTCTTTTAGCTTCTAGCAGAAGCAGGTAATTCTTGGAATTCTTGGGCTCATGGTATCATCGGCATCCATCATGACATGACACCTATCTTCCAGTGTGTGTGTGTGTTTGCATGTGAATTCTTATCTTCCTTTCTGATAAGATACCATTGAGAAAGGATTAGGCATAAGACTCTCCCTTCTTTCAGTATATGCTCATTAACATCAGAGGTACTGAGGTTAAGATGTCAATTTATCTGTTGAGGGAACACAACTCAATCCAGAGTACTTGTACAATCTCATTGATACGGTTTCTTTGGAAAGCTACCACCCCAGAGGACTGGATAATAAGTCGCTGTTTTTTTTTTCCCCCATGAACCTCTGAAAGATTATTGAAGAAACAAAATTCTAAAGTAAAAGTATCTGACTCAAACAGGAGCTCTGTTGGAGTGATAGTATTTTGAAAGGTTGAATACTGCTAAGAATAAGATACCACACCAGACCATCAGATAAAGAAGAGGCTTAACTTGTAATCAAGATGTATCAAAGCCCGTCTGACTAACTGCATCTTAATGTCCTATGGAGTACGCTGATGGGTTCAAATCACCAAAATTTCTGTTCGCAATTGAGTACCTCAACAACTGTACCACCAGAACGTCTTTTAGATCATCTTCATACAAACAAAACAAAGTATAATAAAGTAAGACCTGACAAAGTTTTTGACCACAGTATAAGTAAATATAGCACACAATTTGTCATGAGAAAGTTTTATTTCATTTAGCACTTATTACATAACTGCAAGTTTGCTTTAAACCATAAGATTGGCAGTTCAAACTCATCAGTAGCTCCTCAAAAACCCTATTCTATTCACAGTCACTATGAGTCAGAACCAACTCAACAGCATAACAACAAAAGCAGCAATGACAACATAAAGGGTTTTTAAATCTTAGTTTTATTCAGCACACACCTTTTAATAAATATCACAAACCCAGAAAATCTGACATATGCTGCATTGAATCAAATCTATAATAAAAGACTTAAATGATGCTATAATGGGTTAATTCCTTAAGAAATGAAGTAATAAAAACACAACAGGAATAACCACATTGGGAAAAGTGTACCTTGGTTACATAAGTAAGGTATTGGAAAACAAAGTAAACTTTGGATAGCTTGGTTTTTAACTTGTTTGGGGTAGAATTCAATTGGCACAATTATTAAATAGTGCAAGCAATTTTAGTAGCTGAATATCTAACAGAGTGTCATCCTGAAAGCTCACGTTCCTGTGTGACTGTGCTGTTAACAGAAACAGCTTGCCAAGATTTATGGCTTCTATAAATTCCATGAAAAAATATGGCAGTCCCCTCCCCCCCACCCCACCCCAGGAAATCAATTGTAACAGGGACAAGCAAGTGTTATTTTTAAATTACAATCGTAAATTACAAACGACTACCACTGCCAATTCTTTCTTTTTCAAGAATTCAAGCGAAGGGTTAAGCGTGAATTGTCGTGTTTTCCTAGATTTAGTAATGGAAGAACAGCCTTCCAGTTAACATTCAGCAACATGGCTTACGAGGATCCACGTTTAGTGTACAAAACAATGGGAAGACAGGAGATCAAACTTTTTTTTTAATATATATACGATTCAAATATCTAAGCTTTTGCTCACCCCTCTTTCTGGAAAGTATGTTATTTCTCTCCTCTGACCAATTATCTTTCACTTCAAGGAGCTTACTACATACGTCACCATTGCGCACTCACTTTTGTTTTGTATTTATTTTGTCTTGTATTCATTTACACATTTATTAATAGAGCTGCTTTTTCCCAGAAAGAATTTAGTTGAATCCATTCAAACAATACTAGAAAAAAATCAATTTAAAAAACTTATAGAGGAAAACAGAACAAAGAGAATAGGAGGAAACTCAAATATTTTTTTAAAAAACTATAGATACCATTCAAGTTTACATGCAAAGCAGTACATTTCAGATTTTTGAACATTTTCAGTTGGGCATGAAATCAATATCAATTTCATGCTCACTGATGTTCCCAAGCAGCTCTGTTTCTTTATCCAATATGGCCCCGGATGCCATGAACCCTAGCTAGAAGAACACTGCCCATGTTCTCTAAGACTTATGTGCCTTGGCATCGCTCACAGAATCTGTGAGCTGCTAACACCACTCAGATAATTCTTTTCACTCTTCATTAAGCTCTTGTGACAAGTGTAATCCATTACCCCAGATGTTTCTTATTATTCCAAGGGAAATGTACCCATTTTTTTCTTGGTGTAACTTATTTAAAGATATATGGGACTCAGAACCCTGAGCAAAATTGCAAATGTATTCATAGCTTCTTTTGTCATCTTTCATTTTAAGAATAAAAAAGGCCTTTTTGTGCCTCTAACCATAGAGCAGAATTTAGAGCAGAGTTAAAACATGCACAAATGCAAAGGAGAAAATAAAGACCTGAAAGAATATTTATCAAAACATATCCCTAGGATAATTCCTTTTACATCCTTCTTTAGACTTTTGAGTCTTCTTCAAAATTTCTGAAAATGACGGTTATTATGAAAATAGAGAAATAGCAGTATTTGGGGAATGTCAAGGTACTGATGGAAAAATGCCAGAAGAATAGCATGTATGCCCCGCCTACATGGAATAATCATTAGCTTTATTTGACCATTTGGAAAGCAGAGAGAACCATGGTCCTTCTATCGGATCAAACAATGCACCACCAGCCTGTCCTCCCTGAAAGTAATCAAACACTCGTATCTAGTCTAGCTTGTTCTTCAGAGACTCATAAAACATTCTCCCTGATGAAGGAGAGGGGACTGTCTGTTGCAAGAGCCATTGCAAAGGAAACCCACTGTCTGGCCTTCTCACAGAGACAAGCCTTTCTGAAGTGTTCAAACAAAACCTGCTTGGGTAATCAAGCTAGGAGCAGAGTTGGAACCATTCACCTCTACTGTAAACATTTAAAGACCAGGAGACAAAGACAGGAGAACACAGGGGTCTTCTCCGAAGGGCCAAAGAATTTGGGCTTTACTGAAAAACCAGGATGAGATGACATACAAAGACAATGTAAGCAGAAGGTAGTTAGGGAATGCTTTCTGTGCCTGCAAAACTTACAAAGAGGAAGAGTCATTTCTTTTGGAATCTTACGTGTTTTGTTTTTCAATCCTGTATTATAAATTCACAAAACTCAAAACTCACAGAACACACACACACACAAAATGAGGAATTGTTTACAGTTCCTAGGCTCTGCTGCTCTATTCATAACAAAGGCTATAACATTTCAATTTCAATTCAATCATGGGATTTGTAATTAGTTCAAATAAACTACTATACGCTTAAGCTTAACTTACTAAATGTGGTCATTTGGGGAAAACACAGCAATATACACAATGTGCTTTAATATTGCTAAATTAAAAAGAAGCTTGAAATGTGTTTTAAAAAAAAAAAGAAGAATTCATACTATGAGTGGAAATGAACTCCACAGCAGCAGGTTGGGCTGCACTTTTTATCCGGGTTTGCCTACAAGTCCGTATTTAACTAGTCTGCCCAATGAACAAATTCATCTTTCAACCCCATGGTTTCTTGGTCTCTGGAAATGTTCTTAACTCTGTGCAGATTTCAGCATGAATGCAGCTGCTTACCCACCAATGGGAAACTTCAGACCATTATGAGGTGGGTTTTTTAATACTATTGATGATATTGCTGTTTGTCCTCTTGCCCGATGATGCTGTCCCCGAGTCACTGTGAAAGCTACTGGCACAGAAATGAAATGACCCACAGCCCTGAGCATCAGGGGTGAAAAATGAAACGGGAAATATTTTCAAAGTTTGGACAGTCAGTTCAAATTAATTTGAACAACCAGAGAAGATATATGCACCAAGCCGTACTACATGCCAGGCGCTTTCTGGGAAGAAAGCCTTCCTGAAGTCTCTATCTAGTCGTTAAGTGTCTTTAAGTCGGTTCCAACTCATCTGGACCCTGTACAGGATTTCTGAGGAGTGGCTGGTTGGTTTGAACCATGAGCCATGTGGTTAGGAGTCCAGTGTTTATCCTACAGAGCCACACCCGGGCTCCGTCTATATCCAACAAAGATGATGGAATGCACAAAACAGTAATGCAAGTATGAAGGAGAATTAAACATATCAGACTTCCAGCTCCACATAGGAGGTGACAAAGAGCAAGCACAAACGGTACAGGAAGAAAAGCCCTTTCACACATATCTCAACAAAAGGAAGTCAGGAAGCCAGACGCCTGCTGCAAAACTGCTGCCACACGAACCTTGTAACTACGCCAAACATTCTAAATAGCCACCTGTTAACAAACGTTCACAATTACAGTCTGTTAGATTATGCCTATTAGCAGAAGCACAACATCCCCAGACCCAAGTAATCGCCGGCATGCACTTTCCTATCATCCAGGATTCCTGAGACTGTAGAGGAGCCTGGTGGCACAGTAGTTCAGCGCACGGCTACCAAACAGAGGTCAGCAGATAAACACATCAGCGGTACCATAGGAGAAAAGGCCTAGAGATCTACCCCTACAAACAGCCCAGCCCAGGAAACTTTAGAAGGTAGCTCCACTCCATGCTCTAGGGGCACCATGAGTCAGGATCCACATGACAGAAAACAGCGGTCTCAGACTTTGCACCATCTTGGTGGAAGCTTATGACGACCTCTTTCGTGTCCAATTGTGTGTGGGGTTGGAACAGCAGGTGGCTGGGAATGCACGGAAGTGATCCTCACCTTCAAAAAGTGTGGTGACAATATAACACACAAAGAAATATTAAACTAAATACGATGAGGTAGGTAGCACCCTAGTGTTTTTGTTTGTTGATTCTTGCTTGTTAGGACTTGGAACAACAATATAGCCTGACTATGAAGCTAGCAGGGAAGAAGGAGGAAACCAGAAAGGATGTTTTTACGAGATGATACATTCTTTGAACTTGTGTGAGAATATAATGCAGAAATGAGTATTTGCAAATACTCAATTTCCTTTTAAAGTACAATGGAAATCAGCATGTGTTTGCTGACATAAACCCATGTGACATTCCCATGAGTTCAGACACTATATACCACTGCTGTCGAGTTGAGTTCCACTCCAGGGAGCAGAACTGCTCCACGGAGATTCCGAGGCTGTAAATCTCTACGGAAGCAGACCGCCTTGTCTTTCTTTCATGGAGTGGTTGCTGGATTCAAACTGCCAACCTTTCGGTTAGCAGTCCAACACTTAACCCACAGAGCCACCAAAGCTCCTTCAGATACTACAAGCAAGCTTAGAAAGAAAAGATTGGCCCTCTGAATGAGTTCATTTGCATTAAACATTTCCAGAGTCAGCACTCTGTCCAAATGAAATAAGAAAATGTTAAGTACACATAAAAATACATGCATACGTACACCATAAATTGAATGTGTACTGTTGTTGTTAATGCCACCAAGTTCGTTCCCATTCTCAGAGACCCTGAAAATGTTGTGAAGAGCAGCTGGTGAGTTTGAACCACCAGCCTTGAAGTTCAAACCGACCTTATGGCTGAGTGCTTTTCCAACAATGCCCTAGCTTAAACCACACTATCTGGATCCATCTGTCAACATACTTGCTCAACACAGTCTTTAATCACAACCACCGGTGAATTACTTTGTCTTCCCCAGACTGTTGCTGTCCTTTACCAGAAAACCAAGCCGTTTCAACTACATTGAAAATACAAAACAAATAAACAATAAACAAACCCAACCCATGGCAAGTGAGCTGACCTTAATATATTTTTAGCTTTCAAAGTATAATTTTTCATCCTAAATCATTTCCTACTACCTGCAAGCTGATTTGTATTCCACGGAAAGTGTACTATGATCCTGACGGGAAACTAATAATGATTTTAATGAAACTGCATTGAATTGGGAGGTTTCCCCATTTATAAATTGCTTAATTCAGTCTTAGTAAAATCATTCATTACTCCTTGCAAAGAGCGGCAGGGGAACTACACAGACAATTATTAGATTAAACTGGAGTTAAAGGTTGCTTTTATTGTAATTGCAATAGAAAAAAAAATAAAAGAATAAAAATTGATCTTTTCTTAAACGTTCTATTGTACCGAGAGCAGAGTTTAACCCTTGCTGTGAGGGAAAGGCTGGGCCTGGGAGACAGCTCTTTCGTGAGTCAATGTCAAGACAATTTACTTTCTAACACTGGACTTGATTCCCTCAATGTGTTTGCTTCCTCACTAACTGGAACACTGTTTTTCTATGGCTTCAATAAAAAGAAAAAAACAATCTTTGCCCCCTGAGCCCCATTTGCTAAATTAAATATTTTATTTATGGAAGAGGAGATGCTCTCAATTAAAGTCACTAAAATGCAGCAAGCAATTAGATGATGAATCCACTTGGAATATAAATTCAGCAGTAGCTGTTACTTATCAAGAAAACTGGTTGTTAACTGCAGGTCCTCATTCTCCCATTCACTGGCATGGCCAGTCTATGAGTAAACATGTATTACACAGAAATTAAAGATCAAATAGGGATTCCAACTGCACCGATTTCACCATCTAGCTATACTGAAATCATATCAAGGTCCCTTTAATGGAAAACTCTAAGAGGCCTGGTGTGGCGCGGTGAGTTAATGCACCAGACTGCAAAGCCGTTTGAACTACAAGGTCGATGGTTCAAGCTCACCAGTCACTCCTTGGAAACCCTAGACAAGGTCACTATGGGTCAGAACCGACTCGACGGCACTTAACAACAACAACAAGAGACAACATGGGTGTCTCTGTGGTCGTCTGTGGTTCTTGATAATAATAATGTGAGCTTTGAATTAAAAAGACAAGCGAAAGTGTTTCCCATACATTGTGTATAAATATCACTACTAACTGTCCTTGAAACATATTACAGCTGTTCCCATCATTGCTGTCCTCACTGTTTTGGGAGACTGTAAAGTCAGTTCTACTCATTGATTTCTATGTATACCAAAACAAAATGTCCAAACATGCACCAGCCTCACCATCTTTGGTCTATTGGAGCCCGCTGTTACAGTCCTGTAGAACTCCACCTCAGTGAGAGCCTGCCTCTTTCCTACTGACCCACTTGTTGTTGTTGTTGTTGTTAAGTGCCATCGAGTCGGGTCCGACCCATAGCGACCCTGTACTACTTGACCAAAAAATGGACCCAAACGTAAGCTTTTCCTGATCATGCTTTCCTTTATGGTCAGTTTCTATCATATTCATTCATTCATAAAATTCATCGACAACCTGCTATCGGCCAGGTACTGCTGTAAGAAAAGGAAGTAAAACCCAAGTGCAATCCCAAGAGCCTCCCTGGAGATTGGGGGGAGGGAGGGGTCATGTAGGAAGAGCTAAAACCCAACTGTTATTGTTGTTGTTAAGGACTGTCCAATAGGTTATGACTCATAAGCGATTCTGTAAAGGGGTCCAGGGAGCAAGTGGTTCAACAGCAAAATGGACAGAAGGCCAGAGTGCCTTAGGGCACAAGGGAGGGCGATTAGGTCTCTGAACAAGGCAAGTAAATAATGGAAGAAGTGGCTCTTTTTGAGGGGAATAGCAGCTTTCCAATCAAGAAATAAGCATGGAATGAATCACAGGTTGGGAAGGGAATGGAGTCGAGTAAGCTTGTAGAAGATATCACAGAATTTATTGAGAATGGAAAGGATTTTAGCCTGACAAGAACATAAAAGAGAGGATATTTATTATATGAGATGAGTGTTACTCAAGGTGAGGTCAGCGTGCCACTCTGGCCAATCCAGAAAGCACTACATTCCATCACAAAGAATTTTTATTTATCCTACAACTGAAGAATAGGAGCAAGTGTGTGACAGAAGAACAGATGCCTAGAGCTAATGTCACAGAAACCAGATAGGATCTCTTACAAATCTTGAATGCCCTCAAGTCAATTCTGACTCATATCAACCCCACACACCAGACTAGAACTGCCCCAGGGGATTCCAGAACTTAATCTTTAGTGAAGCAAGCTTGTGAACCACCAACCCTTTTGATTAGCAGCCAAGTACTGAACCATGGTTCCACCAGGCCTCCTGCAAAACTCTGGTAAAAATTAAATATATATATATATAGGTTATGAATCAGGCTGCGAACAACAAAGTCAGCAGTTTGAAACTACCAGCTGTTCCACGGGAGAAAGATGAGGCTTTCTGCTCCCGTAAAGATTTACAGCCTAGGAAACCCTGTTTCCTGACTCCACAGCACATAACAACAACAATACAACATCTCTCTCTCTCTCTCTCTCTATCTATCTATCTATCTATCTATCTATCTATCTATCTATCTATCTATCTATCTATATATATATATAGAGAGAGAGAGAGAGAGAGAGAGAGAGACCTGAGCTAAATTAATCCTAGACTGGGAGAGAAAAAAAAAAATAGAAGCTATTTCTCTGTGGTAAAATTGTCAGAATCTTCTGCCTGTTTGGTTCTGTGGAGTAAAGCAAGACAGTGGAATCTAGGAAGATGGTTGGGTGTCTGGAATAAGTAACGGTGCCTTTCACTGATCAGGAAAACATAGTAAAAGGGAAAGAAAATGAGTTCCTTTCTTCACATGTTTACTTTGAGACCATAGCCATACCCTGAGGGAGCAAGCTCATGCGTGCTATTGGAAATGCGGTCACAAGCACAGGTCCTTGGAGCCATGGATGTAAGTGTCATAAGATACGAAAGAAGGAATAAAACCAGGCGGGAACCAGAAAGGTCTGTAAGGACTGGTCTGTAAGGACCAGTCAGAGGAGGAGGGAAGAGGCTAGGGAAAAGGCTTCAAAAGGAAGAGTAGCAATTTGGTGTCTGAATTTAAACAAACAACACAAAACTGATCTCTCTGAGGTATGCTCCCTAAGTCTCAGGACGTACATGCCCAAGCTCCCCAACTCAACTGCCACAAAGGAACTCTTCTTTTATCAACCTCTTCTGCAAGAAAGCACTTTACCAACATACCACACTTCCACAGACATTTAAACAATAAAGTTGGAAGAATGTGGGGGAGAAGGAGTTTTAAAGTTTATTAAACCTGACAATTTAATATTTATGTAAGCTGCAAATGCTAAGCATAATTGGTCTTAACAACTGGCTTAGGTTTAATGGGTTGTGAACTTAACTTCATTATCGCAGTTTTGCCTGCTCTTTGTGGTCGCTCAACCGAGCTCAAGAAAAACTTGAGAGCCGCCTTCTACTTTCCCAAAACAATTCTTGAGATGACCTAAAATCAATGGGTCACAGAACCTGGATTCTTTCCTTGAACATAAAAGAGAAGCTATACGCTGAGAAACACAGAGGTTTGGGCATCCAAAACATCTAAGGTTCTGTTCTAGATCTGCTAGCTGCTAGGAGATTTTGTGAGACTCTGGGTCAGTTGCTAAATATCTGAAACCTCAAGTTTACTGGCAATAGGGACGATATCACCCATATGAAATTACAATGAAAAGAGAAAGTACCAACAACCTCTAGCAGGGTCCCTATGGACACACCAAGTTTCAACAAACGTTGGGTCTCCTGAGACCTTTGTTAGACTGAATCATGCCCATCCAAAATACGCGTCAATGCAGCTGCGGCCATGATTCTCAGCAGTGTTCCATTAGCCTTTATTTTGTGACCTGATGTAACTATCCTGTGTGTTATGAATCCAACATAACAACATATACTATTCACCAGACAGAACTTGAATGTAACCAGGTAGTTATATTCATGAGACAGGATACATACAATGCACAGGATTACGTTGTGTCTTAAGTCAAATCTCTTGAGACGAAAAATAAATAAAATATCCAGGAACAGAGGACCCTAGGACCATCAAGGGAGATGAGCACAAGGAGAATGTGGGACCCTATTCACAAAAGCAAGCAGCTCTGGTAGCGTAATGGTTAAGAGTTAGGTTGCTAATCGCAAGGTCAGCAGTTCGAAACTACTAGTGGTTCCGGGGGAGAAAAATGAGGCTTTCTGCTCTCATAATTTACAGCCTCAGAAACCCTATATAGGGTCGCTATGAGTTGGAACCAACTCCACGGCACACCACCACCACCATCCATAAAGAAAAGCAGCGACACCAGA
>NW_006408574.1:14589423-14608719 GCF_000296735.1 Chrysochloris asiatica
AGATAGATAGATAGATAGATAGATAACTGAGAAGTGGGACCTCCTACCACCAAGAAAGAAGATCCCGGAGTAAAGCCAGCCTGCTGGAGTTCCTATGCTGAGAAACTCCTAGACCCAAGGAAAGACACATGACAAGAAACTTCCTTCCAGGCCAAGAGAAAGACTTTCTTTGGAATTGCCGCCCTATATCTGGACTTCAGCCCTGTAAACTGTGAGAGAAGACATCTGTTTGTCAAAACCATGCATACTTGCGTTATTTCTGTTGTAACAGCACTAACTGTCTAAGACACGCTCATACCTTGATTTTCTACTCCAACACACCTTTCCCAGTTGGAGGATGGTCTGTGTGTCTCCATGCACTTTGGCAATACTAGTACACTGCACTACAGGTTAATCATACCAACTTCTGTTCTTGTCCTCTTTCAAATAAAATGGGCGGCGCTTAGTAAATATGAGGGAGGTGCAAGTATTTCATGGAGAAATGGAATGAAAAGATATTGGAGTTTTTCCAAGAACTTTTGGAAGCCCCCTCATAAACATACAAAGAGGCAAAAAGCATGTGGTATGGATTGAACTATGCCCCCCTGACACACACAAAACATGTGTTGTACAATGTATATAGTAGTTACAATCCCATTTGGGAATGGGTTTTCTTGTTGTACTGTGAGCAGTTTTGATGTACGGTGTGTCTTAAATCAACTCCCTTCTGAGTTCCAAAAGAGCAAGACTAGTCCAGCAGAGATGGGAGAGACGGAAGCCAAGCCACATGAGAATCACAATGGCGCCAAGGATACGAGGACATTTCCCCAGAGCCCACAGACAGAAAGGCTTCTTCCAGAACCGAGGCTCTGGATTTGGACTTGTAACCTCCTAAACAGGAAGAACATTTTTCTGTTTGTGAAAACCACCATCCACTTGTTTTTCTGTGAACACACTAGATAATCAATGAGACTGTGTGGAATGATCCTTTTTCGTAGGGGCACGGGGTGCAATAACCTACTCTCAAGAATTCAAACTCACAGCTCCCATCTACTACCTGTTCTCTGATCACCCATTCACAAAAATCACAGCATATGAGAAACTGATGAACCCCTGTAAAATGCGATATTGAAAGAGTAAATTAAATCACCACAAATCAACTGCTGAAATTCACTATCTATATTGTGGTAGCATGTGGCTTCATAGGATAAACACTGAACTGTGAACCACAAGGTTGGGAGTTCGAGTCCACCAGGAGAAAGATGAGGCATTCTGCTCCTGCAAAAGATTTATAGCCTTAGAAACCCTATACAGGGTCACTATGAGTGGAAACTGACTCTGTGGCATTTAAAAGCAATAAAAACATGTTTAAGAATGTTGTTGTTGTTGTCAGGTGCCATCGAGTCGGAACCGACTCATAGCGACCCCATGCACAGCAGAATGAAACAATGTCCGATACTGGGCCAACCTCACTACCGCTGCCACACTTGACTCCATCAATGATGCCACCTGGCCAATCCATCTCGTTAGGGGTCTTCCTCTTTTTCTCTGACCCTCCACCTTACCCAGCATGACATCCTTCTCCAGCGACTGTTTACTCCAGACAATATGTCCAAAGTATGAGAGACAAAGCTTAGCCATCCTGGCCTCCAAGGAGCACTCTGGCTGCACTTCTTCCAGAACAGATCTATTGGTTCTTTTGGCAGCCCATGGCACTTTCAGTATTCTCCTCCAACACCACAATTCAAAGGCAAAATCGGTTGTAATATGTCACAGAAATGGAAAGAAACCTTTGTATGATTTAAGGTTTTTTTTCTTTATCGCTAGCCCTTTTTCCACTTTGTACCAATTCTTTCCCTGCACAATGTACTTGGAGACACTATGTATACATATATATATATATATATATATTTCCCCCCACAGTGTTTTCCACACCAAAAATCCCAGACAATTGTTGAGTAAGACAAACCTGGTAATAAGCTAGCTCTGAATTCTCTGATTATTATCACTAGGACACACTGAACCTCAGGATCTTCCATTAGTAAAAGGGGAGAAATGAATCCCTCGCAAGCACTCAGGACTGCTACTTAGACTGCTGTATTGGGTATCACCAAGTTGATTCTGGCTCCTATGGACCCGACAGAACAGAGGAGAATTGCTGAGCTCTGTATACAAGCAGATCTCCAGGTCTTTTCTCCCACTGAGTAGTTGGGTTCAGTTATGTTCCCAAGGCTCCTTGGTGTAAAGAGTAGACAGGCTAATAAGTTGACTCAAGAGGCCTATACACAGAAGAACAACATGTAATTTAAACATTTGAGCACAGTACCAGCTTTTATCAGATGAATACTTACTAGACAGGGGGTGTTAACAACTTTCCAAGCCTCAGTTTCTCCATGAGTGAAGTAGGAATAATAGTGTCTACTTCACGGGATTGATGTAGCGATTAATTTTTGTAAAATACCATCGTGTCTGGCACACACTAAGCACTGACTACCTGGTGGCTATCATTCTCAATTTTCATCTTCCAAAGAAAACACCTGGGCATCAAAAGGGTTAGTTTTCTGCTCAACAGCATTTTGCCATTTAGCAGCAATTCTAGGATGGCATCCTACATGCCCTGCCAGACCAGTGTCCAGTCTACACCATGTGGCTTCTGACAGGTAGCCAGGAGCAAGCTAAATGCAAGGGATGATGGTTCTTTCCCTTTTCCACCTTGGTTAGGCAAAACTAAAACTGAAACTTGACATTCCGTCATCAGCTGCTATACAGCTGACCCAATACCTATAGTGACAGACGCCATAGCAGGAAGCAAGGTTACCGGCTCCTATACCAAGCCCAACACTGGTTGTGGATTGGACTCTTCAGTCTATAGGATTTTCACTGGCTTATTTTTGGAAGTAAACTGTCATCTGTTTTTTTGTTTTTGGTCTACACCATCTAAATCGGAAGCTCCACTAAAATTTGTTCTGCAATATTGAGCTCTGGTAGCGTAGTGGTTACGAATCGGGCTGCGAACCGCAAGGTCAGCAGTTCGAAACTACCAGCCGCTCCTCGGGAGCAAGATGAGGCTTTCTGCTCCCGTAAAGATTTACAGCCTTGGAAACCCTGTACAGGGTCACTATGGGTCGGAACCTACTCGACAGCACATAACAACAGCAACAACAACAATGCAGCATTCAAACCTTTCTTGACAAATTGGGGGGCGGCTGTGCTTAAGCGCATTTGCTCAAAAACAGACCCAAGTCTCCCACCACATGGAAAGTGAGAATTCTACAATTGAACTACCAATGCTTCAGCTAAACCATTCTCTACACAGGAGCCATTGTTGTCGTTGTCAAGTGCCATAGAGTTGGTCAAGATGCATAGCAACCTTGTTACAGGGTTTTTGAGGAGCAGCTGGTGGATTTGAACCACCGGCCTTGCAGTTTGAAGCAACCTTGTGGTCCAGTGCTATATGTTACACCACACCAAGACACCTTTCAGTAGCTAGGGAAATCAATATGTGGCTGCTTTCTGTATCACAGAATAACACATGAAAGTATTTACTCATAAATACATAGTTTAACAGTTCCGCACCAAGCACGACTTTGGCACAGCTCTGTGGATTCATTCACTGTTTCAGGCCACCTAGACACTTTTTCATTCCACCTAATTCATCTGTACTGGTCTACAGAGTAAATACAGGAGTTTCAATTTCCTGGCATCTTTACTTTCCATGAACACTCAAACTGTACAAGAGGAAGTGATCTGGTTTACAAGGGGGTGGGAAGATTAAACAAATAACCTTTTAAATGACTCTATTAGTCGACTGTAACCATTCTAAAAGCAAAGTTTTCTAAACCTGGGTAACTATGTTGACATTTTTCACACCATCCACCACAATGTTTCATACTTCAAGGTTGAAATCGCTTTCATCCAAATTCATGTGCCTCCCTCCACCCTCTGCCCAATGCTGCAACATTCAAATGCCTGATGGAAGAAATAATAGACCTAAAAGATAATGTTGCTTTATAGGAAGTAAAACAGATCAAAGCAAATTTCTCTGACTCTGCCCGAGTCCATGGAATATATATTTTTTAATTTTCATAAATGCTGACAGGACTTACTTATATAAGCATAAACTTTATAAGGTGCAAAAGAGGAGATGTTTGTGGATACAGGTATTTTCAAGCATCTGTGTTCGTTTCTGTGTCCATTACACAGTGCTTCATACGAATCAACTTTCTAGCTCCTCTGATAATGGTAAGCTCTCTACAACTGGGTATTGGAAGCTTATGATCAGAATGTAAAGATGGCTCTAAATGTTTCTCCATCCAAATTCTCTGTTTGCATAGAACCCAAACCCACAGGGTTCCTAAAGCTTTCACCTTTACAGAAGCATAGTGCCACATCTTTTTTCTCTGAAGCTGCTGGTGGGTTTGAACTACCAACCAATCAGTTAGCAGGTGAATGTTTAACCACTATGTCAGCAGGGTTCTTCTGTTTACACTGGGATTGATTTACTATCAAGTCAGTTTTAGTTGAGTGAATGTGTCTTTCCTCTCACTGGAGGCGTCTGAGGATTCACAAAGTCTATAAAGATAAATCTAATAAAAATGATTTTTATATTACTGGAAACACCAAAACAAATTCTAGAAAGTTACATCACGCAAGAAGAACAAATGCGGAAAAACCACTTTTCTTTACTTAAAAGACCCTGTGCATTCAAAAAGTATTGTTGGCATTTTCTGTATTAACATATGAAATAGTCATTAACCATGGAATAAACAATGGAATTAAAGTGCAGTATAAAACAGAACTCCATGATCCACTATGGTATTGCTAAGATTTACTACAGTGCATTCAAAAGACTTCATAGATACAGAAATTTATAAAATTAAGAGGATTGATAGGATTTTATCCATAGTTAATATACTCATAAGGAGCTCTGGTAGCGTAGTGGTTACGAATCGGGCTGTGAAGCGCAAGGTCAGCAGTTCGAAACTACCAGCTGTTCCATGGGAGAAAGATGAGGCTTTCTGCTCCCGTGAAGATTTACAGCCTTGGAAACCCTGTACAGGGTCGCTATGAGTCAGAACCGACTCCATGGCACATAATAACAACAGAAATATACTCCTATGCTGACATTCATCTTTAAGTCAGTAAGATCATCCCAAATGTATTTAATTAGTAAAGAGCTTAATGTTTTACTTACACCTTGTGTGTAGTGTGTGTTTTTGCTTTCCATTGCATCCAATGCCTAAATGTTCAGAAATATGGCTTCTGAAAAGACCAAACACCAAATGTAAAAAATGCACACATTAAGTTATAGTTACAAAGCTAATGTTTGAAAGACAAGTTGCATTCCTTCATCTCAGCTGCCTTGGTCCTTTCCTGGTAGGCAAGAGAGGAGGGAAAGAGAGAGGCCAGTAGTCTCCCTGAAGGAACCATGCCACCAATGTGGGCATGATTTCAGCATATGCACGTGTCTTGCTTCTGGGGAATGGAACCCATTCTCCATGCCTACAGACAGTTGAGAGGCTATGCCTTTAATGATGTTTTTATTCCCTTTAACTAAAAATAAATCCAAGAGGGAATAAAGGGCAGATTAAAACATCAGAGCATTGCCGAACCATTGACATCACTTGATCCCTTTTCCAGCTGAAGCTTCACACCAGCCTCTCTGCCAAGGCCCACCCCACCCTCACCCCCAGGAAATGATCGCTCACCTCTACACCTCCTAAGACTGCCCCAGTCATTTTCTGGAACCTGAGATCACTCCTGAGATCTTCCTGGGACCACTTCAAAAATCTGCCACTCTGAGATCATCACATTGCTTCCTGAGCTACCTCAGAAAGAGTTGAATCCCCCTCCCTGTGGCAGGGCACAAGACTACCACCAGACTCAGAACTGGTTTCATTATTTTTCTAAAGCCCCCGACAGACTACAGGAATTACATTTCCACAGTCTTAGCCCAACTGTCTTTATGATAATCTTTTTTTACCCTTCTAAACAGTCTGTCTCCTTAAAAATAGTTCTTATTCAAAGAATAATATAACTATCCCTACACTATTTTTTTCCCTATAATGCATAATAAAATTGAAGCCCTCCGTAGTTTATCTAATTACTAATTAACCACAACAGGAACCACTATTATTTCATTCTGTTAATGAATTCTGTTATCATTGTTGTATACTTACAGTATCCGCTTATTATAACCAGATCAAAGTGGACAGATTTATAAGACAAGGTTTGGGGAGCATTGCTGGCACCCGATGTCCACTGTCCCCAGAGACATGCCACACCCTCTCTCCCTTTCCTGGATGTTCTCATTAACCCAAGAGGCCCCCCCCCCAAAAAAAAAAAAAAAAAAAAAAAACCAGCAGGATTATTATTTTGAAGATACTGTCATTCAGACAGGAAGATGACAGGATTCATTCATTATCAGTAAATGACAGTTAAGTTCAATTTCTACAAGTAGTGACACCTTCACACCGAGTAAACCTCACATTTTCTCCTGACCTTATGGATTCAACCATTTACCAAGGGGAGACCTAACCAACGTAAATACGAGCAGGAAATATCTCACTATGAATGAAACTATACCTGGTCATAGGGTGGTCAAACCTGACTCATACTAAAACAGCTGCAAGAACTAGCCTCCCAAACACTATAAATGGAACCCAGAAATGTACATTTTCTCAAGAATATAATCACTTAAATAATGTTTAGGAGCAACTCAATTTCCTTCCCTTTTTATGCAGAAGTCTCTCCTCCTAGAATTCTAAAATTTTCTCATCTCCTTCTAAAAAAGTTATGTTGTTGTGAAGTGCTATTGAGTAGGCTCCGACCCATAGTGACCCTGTACAGGGTTTCCTAGGAGCAGCTGGTGAGCTTGAACTGACAACCTTGTGGTTCAAACTGACTTTGCAATCCACAGCACCACACACAAGGGAAACGAGAGATTGGCATGACATCATGAATGTCTAGAATGAAACTACATGTAAAAAGTAATTTACATGGACAAGTAAGTACTTGCTTAGTCGGCCTGGCCTGTTGGTCCAAGTAGAAGACCAAACGACACAATATTTAGTCCTGAGTAGTCCTCACCCTCCACAAAGATCCACCCTGAATGAGCAAACCCCTTTTTGTCTCCTACTTTCTGAGTTTAATCATCTGAAGTCACTTAAGAGGGATGGAGCGCTCACTTCTGAGACTCCTTAGCCCCTCTTTCGTTTGGCCTGGTAATTCCTTCCCCATTAGAGCCAAGAGAAAAATCTTTCTTTCTTTCTTTTTTAGCTTCATCTTTTACTGCCAAATGGCTTTGATGATATTCGGGGGGGACTTTACAAAAAAAATGGCATTTCAGACATCTTAGACCACTCTAAGGCAACTGAGCCACTGAAGCTGAGCACAGCTGATGAGAGCACTCAATTAGTAACTCCAACTTCAAAGGGCATATTATTCTCTTCTCAATACACATGTGTGACTCCCATTAGCATTAATGGGAGCTGTGGGAGCCCAAGGCTGAGAGAACATACCTCCAAGTATGTTTGCTTGATGAGCATGCAATTAAACCTTATGGCCCAAATTTTTCAAGGAGGGCACAGTAAGTGTGCCAAGTATTCAGGCAAAATCAAGCTTGTTCACGTTAGGGGAGATTGGAGCCTTTATATAAGGAAAGAGCTGTCTAAACACGGCCTGTTTTCATTTCATTCTTTCTCTTAGAAGTAGACAACGCTCTTTGATGGTGTGTGTGGAGAACAAGTCACATCCCTGTTTTAAGGGTTTAGCTATATATTCATAGAAGCACTGCTTTACATTGGTTTAAGAACATCACGTTTAGTTAAGTCAAGGGAAAAAATGAAGGAACGCCTCAGTGAGAGTCCTGGTGTGGTGTTACAGGATCAGCACTAGACTGCTCCTCACAAGGTCGGCTCGGCTGTTCAGACTCACCAGTAGCTGCTTGGAAACCCTATACAGGGTCATGATGAGTCAGGCCCTTATCAACAACAGTACCTCAATGAGATGGACTGACGCATAGGCTGTAACAAGAAACTCAAACAGGCCAGCGGTCATGAAGATGGTGCCAGACAGGGCAATGCTTCACTCTGGTATACATAAGGATGCCTTAAGCTCTGGTAGCGTAGTGGTTATGAATCAGGCTGCGAACCGGAAGGTCAGCAGTTCGAAACTACCAGCTGCTCCTCAGGAGAAAGAAGAGGCTTTCTGCTCCCGTAAAGATTTACAGCCTCGGAAACCCTATTCAGGGTCGCTATGAGTTGGAACAGACTCGACGGCACTTAACAACAACTACAACAACAAGTAAACAAATAACTGCAACTAAAAACAACATGTTGCTTTGAATGACTAATATCAGGTATTTAAATGATGTCCGAATAAGTACCTCTAAGTGAATTTCCAACACATATGATCCAATATGGCACCTGAACACCTCCACTGACTTCTGCCTTCTACTTAATAGCTTCACTCTACTTTAAAATGGAGGGGACAGGGGTGGGGACTGATTTGTCATCAAAACAATACACTGGGGAGGAAAATGCTTACTTCAAATAATAAACTTGTCCTTACTGGGACAGAACAGATTTCTTTTCTTTACCTCATTCTAGACATGGATTTAATTCTCATAATCATTTCAATAAAATATCCACATATGATAGCTAGTCCCAGTGTTAACCACACCTCCACACAGAAAACAATCTTAACTGACTTTGCAACATTTCAAAACTATTAATTTCCTACAGGCAAGATGGAGTCCTGGTGTGGCGCTGTGGGTTAATGCACTAGACTGCAAAGTTGGTTTGAAGTAACTGCAAGGTTGGTGGTTCAAGCTCACCAGTCGCTCCTTGGAAACCCTCTAGAGGGTTGCTATGAGTCAGAACCGACTCAACGGCACTGAACAACAACAAAATAGGCAAGACACTTGCCCCAAACTTGAAAGAGAAGCTTACCAATGGCAAACAGTGTGTATAATAAAGATGTTAATCAAACAACTTCAAGAGGTTAGGAATGAGGGTTGATCTAATACTGACACATATTATAATTCTTTTTATCAGCAAGCACCATTTTCTGACCTTCTAAATACATGAGAAACTACCTTAGGATCATAAGCACAAATCAGCCAGACTGTAGCAGCTTGCCAAAAGAATTTTTAAAAACACCCAACCATCCGGAGACATTTCAACTATATAACTTGGCAAGTGATCTAGGTTAAAATTTCGCTTTTAAATTATCAATGAATGTGAGTATACATATTATTCATAACAGTATTTTCCACTTCTAATATTCAGCATCTTGCCTTACAAGTTTGATAGCAACTATGTCTCAGTGGAATTTTATAGCTGATGTGTTAAAACTGAACAATGTCTCCTGACTTCACATCCTGTGGCAGACACAGGAGAATGACAGTCACAGCTGAGATGATAAGACACCATGGATCATGGGTAACAGAATTACTAATGACAACAAACATGAGACTGAATTCACTGTTCCTTATCAAGGAAGAACGTGGCCTGTTTCCATCGCTGTCGTTGTTCAGTTACTCTGGGTCAGTTCTACACACAGTGACCCTGTTTAGGGTTTCCGAGGAGTAGCTGGTGAGCTTGAACTGCCAATCTTGTGGTTCAAACCAACTTTGCAGTCCAGTGCATTAACCCACAGTGCTACTCTGTCAAATCCACAATTTTATATATAAAGGTGAAAGCTATTTAAGTAGGTATCCAACATACAGAGTCAGCTTTCAAATGAAAGACATAAAACGTGGATACTATTACAGAAGGTCTCAGAAACATCATTCTTAAGGTGTTGTGGTTTTTGTATTTCTGTGTGAAAATGCCAAAAAATCAGCTGTGCTTTTAATCATATTGGAACAATGGGATCTACTAGGTTACTGAGACTCCCTTCACCACCTAACACGAAACTCCTTCAGCTGACAAAGAAGACGGCTACATCCTTAGGTAATGGTTGAACTGGGAATTACCAATATACACAAAGGCATTGATTCTAAAACTTGCACAGCACAACCACACTTTTTTCCTCTAACTTTTATCCAAAATATTAGCTTTACAAACCTTTATTCCCACCACCCCCTCTACTTTATTCCTCCTGTAAAACAACTCAAACTACGCTGAAGTCTCTGCCCCCTAGGAGGGTCCAGGTCTACAGCAGAAGTGGACAGTTACTAACAATTGGTAAACCATTCGTGGGAAGGAGAGAGAAAGAGAAGGAAGAAGGAGGGAGATGGATATATTTATCCAGGCCTTCCCATGAAAAGCTGGTCTATAGTGTGTCTGTCTGATGACCTCCGAGGCAGCCATGATTTCTAAACTTTTCAGGACAAGGAACTGCAAGACGTTTTATAGAAATGCCTGAAGTCTGCTAATCGTGTGGCTGGAACTCATCCAATTCTAGTCCCGATTCCTCAGCCTTGGTCAACCTCAGATACATCCCTTAAGCAAATCTAACTCATAAAATTTACCAACATGCATTATTTCAACAAATATTTACTGAGTACTTGGTCGATAACACCATTCAACTAGGTGCTGGGAATACTAGAAACAACGACAACAACAACAACAAAACAAACAAATGCTCTGTCTTTGAGTTGATTCAGAACACAGAGACTTCACAGGACTGAGTACACCTGCCCCGTAGGTCTTCCATGTCATCTCTACAGACGCTGAACATCATGTCTTCCTCCAGCAGAGTGTTGGTGGGCTCGAACCATCCACTTTTAGGTTAGCAGCCATCCCCTCTGAGTATGACACTACCAGGGAATCCTGATATAAGATGCAAATACTGCCCTGTCTTCATGGACTAAGCAATACTTATTTCAGTTCTGGGAGTCTTGGTTTGGTGCTGCGAGATAATGTGCTGGACTACAAACTCAGTTTGAACTGCAAGGGCGGAAGTTCTTGGAAACTCTATACAGGGTCATTATGGGTTGGAACCGACTCAATGGCACATATTTCAGTCCTACTTAAAACACCTCCTGAAACATATTTCAGTTGTTTCCATATTGCAATCATAATCTCATTATTCTGATAATCCAGATGGTTGAAGTGAGGGGACAGTAGAGTTGTTCAGACTTGGGGATCATCAATAAAACTCGGAATGGGTGAACTTCCATCCATGTCTCCATTCACATAGGGAGCATTCACTTTCTTCTCTTCACCTTCAGCTCCTTTTGCAGAAGTTGCCATTGAACAGTACATCTGATCAGGCAATTTCAGCAAAGAACATACTCAGTAGGAAGTAACTAGCTAGGAGACTAAAATTGTACCTTCTTTGAGTCTTACTGACTTTTTTTTTTTTTTTTTTAAATACCAACTTTGAAACTGGTAGGTTATCTCACTTAAAGCCCTTGCTTTTAAATTGCCATTTCTTTTTACACCCAATTAAATTGTCAGCATAATGAAGAACTGTCCAACCGAGTAGAACTGTGAGGATCTTCTCTCTGCAGTCTTAATTTGCAGAGGCTTTTGCCTAAAATAAGAATTTAAAGTCACTTCTCCACAGAGAGTAAAGCATCCGTCAACCACTGCTCAAGGCAAGCAATGAAAGGAAACCTGCTTCCAAAAATGGCTCTCTTGAGATGAGCGAAGGGGGTCTTTCTCCTTTAATCATGAGCTGCTTGGGCAATGAAAGACAGATGACCATGCATCTGATTCTCTGGGAACAAGTGAGTAAAGACCACATGCTTGAAGGGCTTGGCACCTTCAATTAATACCACTATCCTAGTAACTGTAAATATTCAAGTTGAACCCACAGAGTTGGCTTTAGACTTCATGTTCATGAAAAGTGTGTTGCACGCAGAGAAAATGCTTTGAATGACTTCCTTAATGGTGAGGTAATCAATAGTCAAGATACTCAAGCTGACTCTAAGGGAGACCTCAATGACATTCAATTAGAGGTTTGAAGGAGAGCCTTATGGGTCATGAAGTACAGGTATGACTCGGAGCCAACTCATCTGGAAGGACCAGCCTTGACCTTGGAATGTCCTGCAGTTGCCTTACACCAACAACATTTAGGAAGGCAACTTTTAAGTCAACATTTTGTTAGGGGAACACAGGTGTTTCCATGACCAGCTCTCCCTTTCTATGTGGGAGTCCAGGGTTTGGTCCCCAGCCATTTGTGCTTGAACCTCAAGAATAGCCACCATCTGTCTGTCATTGGAGGTTTGGATGTGTTATGATGCTGAACAGATTGAAAGAAAAACAGGCCTGGTGATACACTTCTACAAATCATCTAATGACTATGTATCACAAACGTCCGATTGTAAGCCATCATGGGACAACACAGGATTGGGCAGCATTTTGTTCGGCTGTGTCTGGGGTCACCAGAGTTGGGGGCTGTGATGCAGGTGGTGGTGGCTGTGTGCCGTGGAGTTGGCTCTGACTCATAGCGTCCCTGTACAGGGTTTCCGAGGCTGTAAATCTTTACAGGAGCAGAAAGCCTCATCTTTCTCCCACAGAACAGCTGGTAGTTTCGAACTGCTGACCTTGCGGTTCGCAGCCCAATTCGTAACCACTACGCTACCACAGCTCCTTGTGATGCAGGTAGAAAACAACAACGTGTTCTTTAAAGGCCAACACTTTTTCGTGCCTTTTCTTTCATAATCATCTATCCCTTTTTCATCCCAACCCAACTCAACCCAATCCACACTTTCTTGGTCTTACCACTCTTGCTAGCCTCACTGAGAAACTCAACAATGATTTGTTTTTTGTTTTTTTTTTTACTGTCTCTTAATGAACTCAGTATCCATTTCTGCTACAGATAGACTGTGCCTACAGGCTTCCCTTTGACAAGGGAATCCAGGGCTTTATCTACAAGCCCTGTAATCTTCCATGTCCCACTGCATTAGATTGCACCCTTTACAACATGGTATTAAAGAACAGGAGTTGAGAACAGGATTTGCAGTTTGAAAACCTGAGATCAACCACATTTAACTGCTATGAGAATATGGTCACATTCACTTCTGATTTTTGAGTTCTCTGAACCCATAGCTCCATCACAAGGCACATGGAGACTCTGTAAGTAGTGAGTCGACTACTTAGCAGGATGAAACCAACACAGCCTCCCACAGCCTTGCATTCTTAGTGATCCTTAACTCTTTAGGAATTTGTTTGTTTTAATTTTTATTCTTCTAACAAGAGGCTGGAAAATCTTCACCAGCAACTATGTTCTGTACTATGTGCTCATTGAGGATAGAGATCTGAAAGTCTCTTTAAACGATCATTTTGATAGATGCAACTTTTAAGGAAGCTTTTCTGCTTTGGTGTGTAACACAGGGAACAAGTTTCGAATATCATCTAGTGACTTTTGGTATGCATGGAAACTCAGCTTTTTACTAGATTATATTTCAGTAAAATTCTGAATTTACAGCGTTTTGATGAATAAATACATTGCTTTGCTCCAATGGTGGTGATCAAGGTAGGGGATTATGTTCAGATGGGGAAATGGGAGTAAGAAACACTGGCCTTTAGGAACCATGGGACAACAACCAGATAAAACCAGGGTAGTGGGGGACTGTTTGTGTAATGTGTGCAGCCACGTGTTATAGGAGAAAGCGATCTGGGTTTCCTACACATGTCGCATTGAATGTGAACTAGAGGAAGAAGAAAACAGTGCTGGTATGTGTTCCCTCAATTTGTGTGGTTGTTGTTATCAAATTGGCTCTGGATCATAGTGATCCTGTATACAGTTTCTGAGGAGCAACTGGTGGGTTTGAACCACTGGCCTGGTGGCTAACAGCCCAGTGCTGATCCTACAGCACACCACACTAGGACTCTTCTATCAGTTTACAGACTCAGAGTTGTAATTGAGCAAATTCCTTCTTAAGTCTGTGTTTTACAGTGTGGGAAGACAGGTCACGGAGACAGGTTCAACTCACAGACATGCACTGATGTGGACAACTAAATCTGTTTTTCAATTATATAGAAAATACCATGTAAATCTTCTTTCTCTGGGCCCTATCCCAGGAACAAAGCCTGGTGTTTTTGAGGATTTTGAAACTTAGGCAGCCAGGTGTATGGAAGAATCTTTGGGTGATTACAAATAGTTAACACACTGGCTGAGAATCAAAAGGTTGGAGTTTTGATTTCAGGCAGAGGTAACTCACAAGAAAGATAGAGTAATCTACTTCCTAAAACTCAGTCATTGTTGTTTAGAGATACTAAGTTGACATTAATGCTGATGAAACTATGTGGAAAAGGATAACCAGGAGTAGACACATGGCTTGAAGAACTAACAGTTACTGAGTTGTATATTTAAAATATGTTGGGAAGCAGTAAGTTTTGTTATATATATTTACACCACAATAATTATATATATTTATGTGTCGACATTGTTTCACCTCATAGCCAGCCGGTATAGGGTTTCTGATATGTATAGTTCAAAAAGTTCATAGAAAAAATTATCTTTCCATTTCAGTTTCTCATGGCTATTTTAAAGCTCCCTCGTGTGTGTGTGTGTGTGTGTGTGTGTGTGTGTGTGTGTGTGTTACTTCTTTTACATTAGCCACTGAAAGCATGCAGGGAGCAGTTCTGACACACAAAAGTCATGAGAACAGACTCCATAGCAACTAGTAAGTTCATAGGAAATGAATGCAAACCTCTTAGAAATTTTATAGAAACTTATAACCCAGCGGACATACTGCTAAGCCTTTCTGCAGCTCTGGAAGAGCCATGCAAGTGAAGACTTGGGCTGGATCTGTCTCTGGCTCAACCCTGAACCAAATCCCCTCACTGCCAGCAAGCCCAGAGAGATTTCCTAGCACAAGAGTGCAGCAATGCTTTCACAGAGGGGGCACTATGATCAAGGAAAAGAGGCCCAGATCAAGCAATATTGTCCATGTGAATAGAGCCACAGTGGCTGAAAATCCATTATGGTAACACAGCCATTATCATGCTGAAAAGCATTTGCTTGAGTTGATGAGGATGTTGTCCTTATTGCTAAGTGTTGTAAAGTCAGTCCTGACTCATAATGACCTTATTTAGGGTTTCCAAGGAGTAGCTCCTGCATTTGAACTGCTGGCTTTGTGGTTATCTGTCCAGTGCTTTTTCTACACCATACCAGGACTCCATGATCAGAATCATATTGTATACCATGTTGAAAAAAGATTAAGGGGGAAATAAAACAAACAACCTAGCCCCAAACTCAGTCCTACTGAGCAAACTCCCAGTCCTCGTGGGCACCACTTACCATGCTTGCTGAACCTTTGCAAGTGGGGCTGTGGTAAAGCCCTGTGAAGAGTAACTGAATTCAGACTGAACATTTCCTCTTAGTGATGATTTATCTGTTTGTAAGTTGAGATGAGGGAATTCCATTTTCTGTTCAGCCAGTGAGTGCTAGCATTATTAATGTATCTTTGCAACAAAGATTCATGGGGCCAGCACTTGATGTGAGTTTACAGCAGGCTTAGCCCTCCCTACAAATTCAGATCCATCATCATAAGACATGCATAAAACTGGAGTGTAAAGAAAAGGCTCTTCATGGTACAGTGTTAGATCTTAGCAAGTAGCACAGCCACAAACATCCCGATTTTTTGCACAATGTACTAATGACCTTTTTTACTCAAGGGAAAACCCTCTGCACTCCCATTTTTTAATAAGTAAATATTTTATTATTGAAAATCAATTTTGCTTAATGAAGTCTTTGGGGGAAAATGATGTTTTAAGGTATTTTACTAGCTCTGTTTAAAATCCTTTTGTATTTAGCTATGCCTTTTCATCTGTACCTAGAGCAAAAAGGAGCCATAAAAAACTCTAAGTACAGCAATAAAAACTCCTTTTACTATTAGTTGGGGGAGAAACAAATGGGGGCATTACTTTCAAAGTAATTACTTAGGATCTTTTATTACATCATAATTTTTCAATTTTCAAACTGAGTTAAAACTCAAGTTATTCTATGAATGAAATATAATTTTCTTTAAGAACATTCTTCCTCATCAGAAAAAAAAAAAGTGAGTTTAATTTATCTGTCACTTGATGTCTCATACGTCAAACACATTTTACCTTTTAACAAACCCTACTTGTCATGCTGATGAAATACTCCAAGGGAAAGCACTTCTTACCTCATGTAGTAGTTTAAAAAGATGTAAGCTGAATTACTGCAAAGGCATTTTTCTTCTAAAAACAGAGTGTATGATTTCTAACTACCGTGTACATACAGTTTCCTTGTCATTTTAACCAAAATTAGGGTTTCTTATCACAGACAGGGGAATTCTGGTGTGTAATGTGTTGGATCGCAAGATCAGTTTGAACTGCAAGGTGGGAGGTTCAAACCCATCAGCCACTCCTCAGAAACCCTATACAGAGTCGCTATTGGTCAGAATCGTCTCGATGGCATGTAACAACAACAATCGCAAACAAAGACTATAGTCTCCTTGTTGTTGTTGTTGTTGTTGTTAAGTGCCATCGAGTTGGTTCCAACCCATAGCGACCCTGTACAGGGTTTCCAAGGGTGTAAATCCTTACGGGAGTAGAAAGCCTCATCTTTCTCCCGTGGAGCGGCTGGTAGTTTTGAACCGCTGACCTTAAGGTTCGCAGCCCGATTCGTAACCACTATGCTACAAGAGCTCCTATAATCTCCTTGAAGGCTACTTAAAAATCAGTTGTCAACCACTTGACATGATCCATGGTGGACCCATGGGTGTCAGACGAGAACTGAGCTCCACAAGGTTTTCAATAGCTAATCTTTCAGAAGCAGATTGCCAGGTCTTTCTTCCAAGGCACCTCTTATGTGGACACAAGCTGTCAACCTCTTGTTAGCAACTGAGGTTGCCAAGTGTTTGTACCAGTCAGGGAGCCTTTCTCTGAAGGAAGGAATGAAGGTTTTTTTCTGAATTTCTATTCCAGCACCTACCATCATTCCAGGCATAGACAAAGTCATAATATCACATAAATAAATTCAGGCATTATACAATTTTTCTTCTCATACAGCACAAACTTTATCCTAGAGGTAGCAGCAATGCATTCTGATATTTCTGATCTTGAAAAAAATAAATAAATTAACATTAAGTGACATAGTTCTGAAGGGAAAAAATATATATATTTAGAAACTTCTTTGTTAAATGTGTCATGCATTCACTTAGCCAATAGATATTTATTGAAAGCTTACAGCATGCTCAGTACTGTGCTCCTTGCTGTGTGGAGAGTCTTGAGCAAACAAATTTTGTTTTTTGGTCTAATCTCAGTGCTTTTGGGGATTTAAAAAAAAAAAAAAAGAAAGGAACTCATCTTAATTTCTCTTTGTGCATGAACTGAAGAATGATATTCACATTTCAACCAATAAGAGAAACTACAGTGGCCAAAGGAGTCTCCGACTTCTTGGCTGCTAAGCAAATTGTTGTTGTGATGAGTCCATCCAGAGGCGCATTGAACGAAAGACTTGGTGATCTGCTTCTGAAAAATCAGCCACTGAAAACCCGGTGGAGCACAGTTCTGTTTTGACACACGTGGGGCTGTTAAGGGTCAGAATCAACTCAACACAACTGGTTTAATGTAAAGGCCAAGGGTGATTATCTCATCTGCATCACAGTATGATTTCATGGCCAAGGCCCCTTACCTGATAGCTCTTAGAGTATTTGCTTTTCCTGCCCTAGAAACTCAGTCCTGGCTGTGCCAGAAATGCTGCCTCACAAACAGGACGGTGCACTTCAAGCAAAATCATTTAAAATCAACTCTTGATAACGGGAATAATAGTATTGATAATAGTAAGATGGATAAATCAACAGGACAATCACAACAATTCTTATTTACTGAATACCTTTCACATTGGCAAGAACTTGATGGGGACCAGCTCTTGAATCCTCCTCTCAAATCTAAGCAGAAACTATTCTTTTTTTAAGAAAATAAGTAACAAAAACAAAACCCTATTTGTTGTGAATTGAGTGATGGTTTACAGACAAGATCATCAAGTTTTACATTCCACAAATCCTATACTTGGTTTCATCTCAATGACTGTAATCCCCTCCCTGCAACAGCAGTGATCCCGCTTCCTCCCTGAACTTCTAATTCCAGTCCACCCACCCCCCAGCCCTTCTTAACTTTGTCCTCAGGGGACTGTTGCCCTTTTGAACTCAAATAACTGACTAGTCCATGATAAGGTAAGCAGACCTTACTAGTTTTGTCCCCCTGTACACCTATCTACTGCTTGACTGAAAATTGAACCACAAGGGTGAGTTCCTTTCCAAACCTGAAGGGTGGTCAAGGGCCATAGTGTCAGCTTCTTCAAATCTCTTTGTAACCAGTGAACACTGTATTTTTAAAAAATAATAATAATAAATTTGAGTTTTGATCCACATTTTCTCCTACTCCATTAGGACTCTCTAAAAGGATCCTGTTCAGAGCAGTGGGAAGTGGTAGCTGGGCACCATCTAGTTCCTCTGGTCTCAGAGCCATGGAGACTGATGCTCACATGATCCATTAGTCCCTGGCGCTAACTGATTTCAAGCTTCTTCAACAGCAGGAAGTATTCTTATCATCTCCAGTTGACACAAGAAGTATTTGTTGTTGTGGTTGCTGATGCTGTTGTTGTTGTGTGCCCCCAAGTTGGTTCAGACTCACAGTGACCCTATACAGGCTATTCAAGATGGACTGATGAGTTTGAACTGATGACCTTTAGGGCTACCAGTCACTTCGTTTTCATATAGTGCCACCACAGGGTTCACTTTAAGGTTAAAAATGTATACAAAGCCACAGAACAAAGGATCATGACAGGATTTAAACTCAGATCTGTCTGTTTGAGAATACTTAAAAACAAGTCTAGCAGCACCATTTTTTTTTTATTTTCAATAATAATAATAATAAAAATAATAATTGCTTTTTGTTTTAACTTTTTCTCTCTGTGTCACAAATGGATACTTTTCAAAACATTCAAATGTTTTCATGATGCTATTGCTTATTTTATTGTAATATGCGCTTTACTCTGGTGATCTGGGATGGAACCCCTCAATATATCCAATGTATGCCTGTAACTTGGTAATATATACCTATACTGACAAGGGAGTTTAGCTCCTTTTTCAGACACATTATTTGCATGTTCACAACTATTTTGAGTCCCTTGCACTAAGGAATGTCTTGCAAACCAAAGAGAATCATTTCCCTAAGTTCCTTGGCCCTTGTTCTCCAACACCATGGATTCACATAAAAGTGAGTTCATTTAATGAGTGTTCATTGACTGACTATGTAGCGGGCACTGGTCTAGATGATGACCATCTGAAAATGGATGTTGTTGTTGTTGTTGTCAGGTGCCATCGAGTCAGAACCGTCTCATAGTGACCCCATGCACAGCAGAACGAAACAATGTCAGATCCTG